>NW_026526980.1:10231161-10578661 GCF_024362965.1 Panthera pardus
CGCGAGGGTACGCCCCGCAGGCCACTTATATAGGCCAGCCGCCTTTCCCGACAGTCCTCGCAAGGCCCGCTCCTCATTGGGTGGATTCAACTCAAGTTTAAGGGTAGCCGGACCAACCGCTGCTCAGCGCATGGCTTGAAATCGAGGTCAAAGGACACCGAGGCGGCGCAGGGCCGAGGGGGCGGGGACAAGGAATGACCAACCAGCGCCCAGGAGCCGCATGACGCCCCGCCCAGGCCTTTGGGTAGCGGTTGAACTGCCGCATCCTCTTACTCGGTCTGTAAGCGGACGGAGCGGGTGTGGCCGCCGTGGTTGCTCTCGGACCCCCTCCTACTGGAGTTTAAAGCAGCTAAGGGCCTTGCTGGAATTTTAGTCCTTGAAGAAGCTGGACTTGCTTTATCAGGCGGGGGGCGGAGGGCGGAGGCGGGCGCGTGACACTAACCTCGCTATGATTTAGAGGCCCGGTGCCCGTCGCCCTCGCTGTGGCCCTGCGCGGCCCTGTCTTCTAATCCCTGCTCTGGCCGCCCTACCCAGGCCCCTGAGTCTCGGAGACTCGTGCCCGCCCCAGGAGATTTTGAGCACAAGTAAAAGAGCTGTTTATGTAAATTTGTAGCAGTTTTTCCCATCAGTTAAGAGTAAGGCCTGTAGCTTGATGGAGGAAGGACGAGGGGAGGGGGCGGATTCTGGGTTTAGTTCTCAAACTTGTGAAAAATGCACCAATTTACGAAGTTGGTTTACTGGGTCTTCAGGAAAATATCCTTTGTGGGGCAGGGCGTTTCAGTTACTTAGGGAACCAGGAACTCCTTCTCCATCAAGGGTCATGCCAAGGAAAGATGTTAAATAAACCCTCTGCTAAGCAGTGGAATTCATAAGCAATTTAAGAACTAGATGAACTACTAGATAGATACACTACTTACTAGATGAATAACTTCCACCTCTTTTCTCTGCAGGATTGCAAAATGCATTAAGTGCTTGATTTTTTATTAATAGGAACAAAACCATGCCAGATGTGGACCTGGTCAGATAGGTTTCAGGAAACTTTACCGTAGCTTTTAACTTACAACCTCTTATCCTTTTATAATCACCTGTATTATGCCACAAGTTTAAATTTATTTTAAAAGTATTACTTAAATAATTACCAGGTTCCTAAGAGTTCAGGGAAGGCATAAAGAGATGTGAGAGAACAAGCCAGTGGGGAAAGGAGCATTGTGAATTTCATGGAAGGGTGTGAATTACCACAAATCTTTGGGGCGGGAGAGGTGGGGGGAAGCATCTGGATGAGATATAAATACTTGGGGGGAAGTAACCCTTTACAAAGGAAGGGGGACTCTTAAATATAAGTGCCACTTTGCGGAATGTTGGAGTGGGGATCGGTTTTGTGGGTAAGCTGAAGCCGGCTGATAGAGATCCCATTTGGGGAGATTTTAAGCTATGAAGTTTGAGGAGCAGGCCCTTGCCTACCTCTTCAAAAGGACATTAAAAGGTCCCTATCAGCAGCCACATAATTAGTGAATATATTTAGCACTGGGTGCAAAATCTTGATCTAGACACGGTAACATCCGCATCCAAAGGAGAAGCCACAGAATTATTATGCTTTAAAAATGACATTTCTACTCTGGGAAATCAGCCTCTGCTACAAAATGCGTCTGATTCCGCCAAGTTCCCTATGTACAACTTCAACACCAGCTTGTGAAATTGAGGTAGGTGAAAAAAACTGAAGCAACTCCAACAGCACAGGTTGCCCCAGTCCCCAGTTTTTGTTACTCAAGGAATGAGGTCCCAGACCTATCTGCAACTTCACAGCACAGAAGCCCTGCTGTAAGGTCTTTCTGTAAACTTCCAATTGGCCTAATCATTAAAAAACACCTACCCTCAAGGGCTTTCTTTTGCCCTTTGTTTTTATACAACAAAAATAGGAAGTGATCTTTTGAAAGGTGCCCAATGATGACACGGTTCACATAAATCCTCTTAAAATGAACTGGCAAGAACAAAATGCAATCTCATTTCCAGATATTAAAACAAGCCAGACATTTTCATTCTATTTTCCTACAGAGCTTTCATACCCCAGGGAATATACATATTAATAATGTGCTATAGTTTTGTTTTTAAATACTGACAAGCTAATTATACCTTGATACTAGAACTTACCCACAGAAGTAAAATTTTAGCTGCTGCTCAAAAATATACTTTGACGATTAAAAAATTACTTTGAGGGCCACCCACCTGGCTCAGGTAGAGAATGTGACTCTTGACCTCAGGGTTAAATTCAAGCCCCACTGGGTATAGAGATTAATTAAAAACAAAATCTTAAAAAAACAAAAACAAAACCTCTAACCATATTGAAAAAGTAAGCTTTCTGAAACTTACTTTAACCAATAAATCCAGAGCTTAAATGCTATGTCTTTTAAGATTTTATTTTCTGAAAAACAGGTATTTCATACAATCTTTGCTGTGTTAATGCAAATATGCACAAAGTAGGCATGTATTTTTGTTTTCCAAAAGATGCATTATGAACATTTTCAGGAAGCTGGTGTGATTTATTCAACTTTTAATCTTAAATACAATCACAAAATTATATCCATCAGGAGGCATTACAACCTTTTGTACAGAGAAGCCACTTTATTTATACAATGTTACTAGGACAAGGAAGATTCATTTAAACTCAATTTGCTCTTATAAGGGTAAAGTAAATTAACAAATGAAGTATGATGTTGCCACTGACATTACAGGTGGAAATATAAGAGAAATTTAAAACAGGAAAATAACTGACACAACAACTTTAAACAGGAGCTGAAACTTGGACTGTCAGGCAAAGAAAAGAAAAAAAAAAAAAAGCCTGTTTTGAAAGAAAAACATTCTACAAGCCTGCATTTCAGGAGAACATGCAATTCCTTAAGTTTACCATCTTCAAAAATCAAACTAATTGTATGACATTTTTACATTAGCACAACAAACAGCTTTTCCCTAGTAAGCCCAATTTCCCGTAGAAAGCAAGGGACTCTAAGTGGTTCCATGTTGTACAACTAACCCTTAACCTGTAAAGCTTCTCAATTGGAGTCCATTTGCCTTTTTGTAAATAAGGGATGGTGATGTTGTTACTCAGGCCTAAAAAGCAGGAAAAGTGCAACAAATCCTGAGGGGTTCATAATACAGGGGATTCCCCCTTCTGCAATGTTTGGAAAAATTTGTAACCCTAAGCTAGCTTTTCCCCACAGGAGGACAATTTCTAATACAAGCCATACATTGAAAACAAAATCTACCTTCTTTAAGTGACCCTTACATTACTATAGTCTACCTCCTTGATTTAAGGGGGGAAAGTCCTAGCTCTAAATTACATTTTACAAGCCCACGATGATAGAGCATGGAAGGTCACTGTTTTTCACATTCATCTAATCTTATGTAAAACAAAGGAATGTGCGCTAACAGTAAAGCATTTGCTGATTTTTGATGTATATGAATCGGTCTAACAGGCTAATTGTAGGTGCTTCCTTTCATATGAAAAGAATTAGGTAAAAGAAGAACCAGCCCCTTTGATTTTAGTACTGCCAAAACAAGTAAGCCCCCAGAATAATTACAAATATGTGGAGGATAATAGGCCAGGAAGACTTTTCAATTTAAAGTACTGCCTATAATACCCCAGATTTAAAAGGACCTAAGATTGCACATCAACTCTAATATTTTTGGCTGTACTTGCATTGCCCTGCTCGGCATTTTTTAATGGCTCTTTCCTTAAATTTCACACGTCAGAACAACCACAATTAAAAAACAAAAACAATGCAGAAGACACCAAACACGGACAGTATTAAGAAAAACTACACACTAAGCTTCATAGTGGCAAGTGTTAAGGGCAGAAGTTACGAAAGTTTTTCTTTGTATTACAAACCCTCACCCTGAACTTGGGGTTTGGGCTCTTAAAAAAAAAAAAAAAAAAAAATTAGGGAAGCAGATCAAGAGCTTGATTATCAGTTCACACAGAGAAATCTCACATATCTCAAAAACACTCACCACAAGTGCCAGACGCAAAAGAATCTTAATAATCCTAGCAAACTATGTTAACTCATGACCAGAGAGAATGAGATCCTGCAAGACACAGCGAAGAAAGACTAAACGAGAAATACACACAGCTCCATAAACCACTAAGCCTCCACAGCTCTGTAGAGATATCAACTAAAATTCAGGCAATTTTAGAAAATCAAAGACAACAAAACACTTACGATCAACTTCAATTTCCAAGGGTACTTTGAATGGAAGAAGAGGTTGTAGGTTATTGTATACCCCCTGAATCTTGGAGAGAAAGGAAAAGAGAGGAGCAGATCCCTGGTTGTCCACAGGTATTCTGTATCAGCAAAGACGTGTGACTTCACAACTACAGCACTCTCAGCTTTATCTTACAAAACAATCCCCCCAGTATTGCGCTGGCTTCTCACTCTGCTCCATCACTAGGGCCTTTCACCACGGATTACATCTGCTGAGTTTGCTTCCAACGGTTCAAAAAGCCAAGGCTGCTTACAGAAAGACTTCCCAGACGAAGGCAAACTGTGCAGATCAGGGTCTTATTGTGCAGAGTGCAGTAAAGAGCAAGCTTTGAAGTCATCGGTCACATCTGCCCCACAACCAAACATGTATGATGCCACGCTATTTCTTCTCAGAGGGACCATTTTAAAATAAAAGCGATGGATAATTTATCAGAGGCACATGTTTCTGATATAAAGCTGTTTTGTTTTTGCTCGGATAAGGTGCCAGGTACCTCTGAAGCCTGAAATTCTCAGGCAATAAAACCCACCTATTTCCTTTACCTTCCTTACCTAAAAAAAAAGCAATTTCTGTCGGGACAAACTAGTGTGACCTTGTTTTATCACTGTGATAAAAGTTTTTCCTTGTGACAACAAAGAATGTCGCCGGAAAGACTTTACTTTTGAGAGAGCAGAGGTAATCAGGTGATGGACACGGCAGCTCCCACAGAGCCTCGAGGAAATAAAGCAGCGTGCAAAACACAATATGGCATCATTATTCCAGATAGGTTGTTTCGATTGTGAAAATAAGGTCCAAATGAATGAAGAAAATAAAATTTGATGCACTAGGTTCCTTAACTGGCTATTGGACACACGGGTATTTGAAAATACCACCTTGCTTGCAATACTTGCCTAAGTATTAAAAAAAGCACTGATCCTGAGATGCATTCTCTCACGGGTACCTAAGGATTATAGATTAAGGTGGCAATCAGAATACAGAAAAGGCCAGAGCTATGTGGAATTTTTCCTTAATACCCTTCAAGTTTGTCTGTGAAAACCGGCGACCAGAAATGATCACAGTCCTCATCTCTAAAATGCAGGAAAAATGCATTCAATCAAGATTTTGTGTTCTATTTTGTGTTGATACGTGATTTTAAGAATCCTATCCTAGTCTGGTTTTTATTGTGGATCAACAATTCAGCTTACAGTACTGAAATGCAACACTAAATTTAAGGAAACCTTGATCATGAATTCACAGCAAACTATTAAAATTGTGCAAAAAGTAAAGGACTTCACAGATTAATAACTGAACTTAATAAACGATGGCGGTGGTTCTCATTTGCTGATGTTTCATGTACATGTCCTAAAATGCCAGGTAAACCAAAGCACTTTTAATTTACACTTTGTAAATTAAAAGTATCAAATGAGAAAACTGAATTAAAAAACATTTCACTCTACCTCCACCAGAACATCACTTTATTGTTAATCTGTCATCAACAATGTAAAACTCTAATAGGTACTCTATCCTGGTTTTTAAAAAGGTAAAAGATTACATTGGATTAGCTACTTTCTATGAAAGAAACTACAGCAATCGCAGAAGAGGGAAAATTTGAATGACCTCCCAAAAATGCACACTATAAGCAAAGGGGAGTGTACATTAAATCAAATGTCTGTTAGATTCATTACTTTTGAATGCACAGTGACAATTCTGGAAACTGTACATGATAGAATCACAGAAATGACTTAAATAACCAGGATTACATTTTGTATGTGATCATCAGACCTTTAAACAATCCTTGAATTTTCCATGTTATCAGTGGTTTTGGAGAAATTCCCGTTTATCACTCCAAATAGGTTAAAAGCATCGAGACGGAAGTATATGAAATGTAAGGATTGACATAAAAGTAAATTTGAAAGATGGCTAATCTACTAGATCAGGTAAAAGGAGGATGGGTAGATGGTGTGGGGTTGGGGGAGGAGGACAGGACGATGGGTAGGTTTTTTTTCCCTTCATTTCAGAAGTAAGTTCTTCCAATGTAGTGTATCTGTTACATAGCTCTCCATTTCCAGTCCATTTCTGAAATTCTTATCGCATAGCCTTTTTGTGCCTACTGGTCAACCCAACCAGTACTGTTGCCAAGCAACAAGTGTTACACGAGAATCTGAATGCATCAAATCTTCCTTGGCTGTGATTTCTTCGCGGCCCCAGTCTTCTCTGTTTCTGAGCGGGGTTTGTTTTTTCCTGGATTGTACACACAGGGTCAGGTGGAATGGAGTTCCAAATCACTCTGTGCTCCGCGGCATCCCGATTTCTTTCTGCAGCTAACCTCCTGACACGTTTGCAGCTGTTCTGTGGCAGAAAGACAATCTCCATGTTCAGGCGGTGAGCTTTCTTTCTTTCACCCTTGACCCTGGGGTTGCAGGCCATGGTGTTGGGCGTATCCCTGAGTGCAGCTGTCCTGCAGGATTCACTTCCTAGCGCCCCGAGATTTCCTAGGTTTCCTCAGAGTAAGCCCCCAGTTGCATCACCACCGACTGTGGTGTGGCTTTGGATGCCTGAGGCTGAGTTGATTCTGGTGGATGTCTGACCTCGCTTAACCAGACTCATCTACTGTCTTGCCATTCATACCCAGGCTGTCCAACCTTCATACAGCTGAGCCAAGTTATCTAGATTAGTTGCTTCCTTAATGACATAGTCAACCTGTAAAAGTAGGCAGGATAATATTTTAAACCATTTAAAACTTCAAAGGACATATATGAGTTCTAAGAATTGTTTAAAAGTAAGTTTCTAATCACCCAAATTAATTGCCCATAGGACATGTCGTTGCTATGGTGGAGAGGTTAAATAACCTGAGCTTCCCTCATAATCCCAGAGTTTACAAGAGGTGTGTCTTGGGAAAGTCAAAAATCCCTTTGAGCCTTGTCAATCCTTAGATGAAGAGAGCCCCCACTGACCGCACAGGTGTTCCTGGGGTTAAACACATGAAGTCACTAGGTAAATGCTTAGGCAGCGTATAACAAAGTGCCTGGCACATTCTGCAATACAGTTGGGTACTCAACAAATACTTTGATTCTGACTCAGCTGAATTTTCTTTTATAGTAAGAGATATAATTATCTCTGTATCCAGAGAACCCAGAGGATCCAATTGTATATTAAATGCTCAATATAGGGCTGCTGAATGATGACTTATACCAAAAGCCGTGCACAAAGATCTCTACACTTACCCCACTCCTCTAAGTCCCTTAACTCTCTTTCATGTAAAATTTAGTAACTATCAGAATAAAAAGCACAATAGCCAAAGATCCTTCAAACAAATGGACAGAGAGCGAAGACAGGCAGTCGCGAAAGTACACAAGCTATTAACCTACCAGAAAGCTTTGGAAGCAAAGATACCCCTCTGACTCAGTATCGTCCATGGTTTTTTTAAGTTTATTTATTTTGAAAGAGAGAGTGAACATGTGTAGGGGGCAGAGGGATGAATCAATCCCAAGCAGGCTCCACACTGTCGGCACACAGCCCTATGCAGGGCTCAAAACACAAATGGTGAGGATCATGACCTCAGCCAAAACCAAGAATCGGACACTTAACCTAAGACTGAGCCACCCAGGCACCCCCTGTCCATGGATTTTTTTTTTTAACAAACTTGGTAATTTCTAAGGAAGTACCTCTTGACCAAGAAGAGTTTAAGTTTCTACACAGTGGTGCAGCAGCATTTAAAATAAAAAAAAACTTTTAGTGCTGATGTTAAAACTGAATTGTGAATGTCAAAACATTGAAAACAGGGTAATCATAGTCTCAAATTTTCAACCCACAGAATAAAAGGTACATTTGTAAAGGAGAATTCAGGAGAACACTACCACTGACCAAATGACCTAACTTAGTAACACAAAAGACGGCACAGTGACCGGTATCCCTTAATGTAAAATTCTGAGAGAGACACATCAGCGACATAGCATTCCTGACAAAAATGCTGATTCTGAATTTAATTATGAGGAAAATATCAGACAAATAAAAAGTGAGGCACATTCTACAAAATGACTGGTCTGGACACATCAAAAAGGTAAATGTCATAAAAGAAAAAAAAGAAAAGAAAACGATCAGGAACTGTTCTAGACGTTGAAGACAACTAAAAAATAGAACAAGTATATGAAATGAAGATGAGCCTTGACTAGATCTTGTTGGGGGCAGAGCAGGTGGTTCAAGAGAGAAGGGCTAAACAATAAAGGCCATCTGGGGATAACTGGAGAAATCCGAGTATGGACTGAATGTTAGGTAACAACCAATGTTAACATCAATGGTAAGTTTCCTGAGTTAATGTTTTGTCTAGGAGACATATACTGAAGTATTTATTAATTTTTTAATAATACATAATAATACCTAGTAACACTTCATGCCTAAATACTTCAACATATGGGGCAAGTGGGAGGCTCAAGTTGGTTAAGCTTTCGACTCAGGTCACGATCTTGCGGTTCATGAGTTCGAGGCCCGCATCGGGCTCTGTGCTGACAGCTCAGAGCCTGGAGCCTGCTTCAGATTCTGTGTCTCCCTCTCTCTCTCTCTGCCCCTCCCCTGCTCGCATT
Source organism: Panthera pardus (assembly GCF_024362965.1). Lineage (NCBI taxonomy): Eukaryota > Metazoa > Chordata > Mammalia > Carnivora > Felidae > Panthera > Panthera pardus. Next base: position 10,239,975 of record NW_026526980.1, read on the forward strand.
CTCTCTTGCACGCACATGCTCTCAAAAATAAACATTAAGAAAATTAATTTTTCAAAATAAACAGCTAGAGGGGAATTCATTCTCAAATATATAATTTTAATAACACTAATGAGAAAATTTCAGAGTAATGACTTCAGACAAACTGACACCCCCAAACACTTTATAGATACTATTCCCGCACCCAAACATCACCCTCATTTCACTGGAAACCTTCAGATAGTCCTCTTTAAAATGCAGATTAACTGTGTTCTCGTGGAGGAGAGAGGGTCAAGTCACACTTCTAATTTCTGCTAAAAGAGGGACTGGGGAGAAAGGAACATGCTAACAGGGTAGTCAGAATAAAATGGTGAATGTTTGACAACTCCAGAGTTATGTTACTCAAAATCTTCGGAATCCCGAAAATAAATTCCAGTTCCTTATTTCCTGATGAACCTCCAAGAATATGGGTGAGTTTATCTTTTAACCTGTACTGTTTCAGCAGCATGAAAATGTGTAGATCAAGTTTAAAAATGGTCACCTGGGGGCACCTGGCTGGCTCAGTCAGAAGAGCATGTGATTCCTGATCTTGAGGTCACCAGTTCGAGCCCCACATGGGGTGCAGAGATTACTTAAATAAAACTCTTAAAAAAATAATAAAAATAATTAAAGTAATAAATAATTTTTAAAAGGTCACCTGTTCAGCAACTGACATCCTCCTATTTGGATCAACATCTCGGCCCTCTAGCTTGGCTTTCACTCTCTTCCACACACTCACTGCATATGAGTTTCTCTCTTGCACAGCTACAAAGCAACGGAAACATGGAAGTCAAACCACAACTTTGTACAAGTATCTAAGGCACCCTTATTCTTACTAACTTACCCTTCCCAGTTTTAGGGTCTCTGACAGCCTTTTTAGGACTACAAGCAACACTCTTGCCAGTTCCTGGAATGGTGCTTGGTGGAGTATCGGCTGATGTGGCAAGATTTTTCTGAATCAGCTTTCTAGCGTTCTGTGACATCACATCAGGCTGAGTCTTCTGGCCAGTGTTGCTCCGGACTGCTACAGGGAAAGAGAGGGTAGCTCAATTCACATGTAAACAGAAGATGGAGGGAGACAAAGAGCAGGGCAGGGCTCTCTCAACCATCAACTACACATATATAGCCACAAAGGTGAGTATGACTTTAGAACCTTAAAATCCTTATCCCTTCAAATAGATACTGTCCTCTGAAAAATATAGCCTAAAGAGCTAGACATTCAAAAACGAATTTGTACAGTGATGCTTGTTGTGGCACCAAAATACTAGAAATGTATGAACTGTCCAACAATGTAAGGTTAATATGGTAAAGACACAGAATGGCATATTAAATTTGGGCATGAAGTCACTTGTTAAAAGATCATTTGGTGGCGACGAAATTACCAATTTAATATTAAGTGGGAAAAGACAACAAAAATTGCATTCACAGAATGATCACAATTTGTGCAGGTACTATGCATACGTAACTACAAGTATAAAAACAAATATATTAACGGAGTGACCTCTAATTGGAATGAAACTACAAATTTTTCTTTTTATAATTTCCCTGACAAGTATTTATTTTATATTCATGTGTTATTTTTTTTTAAGTTTATATATTTGTGAGAGAGACAGCGTGAGCGAGGAGGGGCAGAGAGAGACGAAGACAGAGATTTGAAGCAGGCTCTGTGCTGACAGCAGACAGCCAAATACAAGGCTCAGACTCACGAACCGCAAGATCATGACCTGAGCTGAAGCAGGATGTTGAACCAACTGAGTCACCCTGGCACCCCATTCATAAATTATCTGAAGAAGATTTAAACACAAGGTATTTTTACTCTCTCACAGAAACACTTTTAAAGTTAAGCCAAAACTTAAAAGGGGGAGGGGAGCACCTGGGTGGCTCACTTAGTTAAGCATCTGACTCTGGAAATCAGCTCAGGTCATTATCTCATGGTTTGTGGGATCAAGCCCCATGTCGGGCTCTGCGCTAACAGCAGGAAACCTGCTTGGGATTCTCTCTCTCCCTCCCCTCTGTCCCTCCCCCGCTCAAATGCACTCGTGTTCTCTCTCTCTCTCTAAATAAATAAATAAACTTTAAAAATAAATTAAAAAAATAAGATTAGGAACAGATGAAGTTTCAGGTCTTTTCTGAAGTGCAAAAGTCATACCTGCAGCAAAGGATGGCTGATAAGTAGCAGCTGACGTTGGACTCGAACATTCATTTGTTGCATCGGTGACTAAGGGTGATGCAAAACCCACTAAATTATTATAGATACTGAAATACAAAATAAAATGGCTTATTTATGAAATGCTTCACCAGGTAGCTACTTATAAATCTGAACAAAACTGAAAAAATTTAAATGAATTAAATAAGCAAAACTTACTCTACCAGATTTTTGCTTCCATTTGAAATCTAGGCCAGAAGGCATCCTTACCTCTGACTCTGTGTTTTCAGTTCCTTCAAGGTGGGAGTTATTTCCTGGAGCATTTCAACGTGTTCTTGACTTCGAACCTGACCCATAGCTTGGACTAATGTGAACAGCACCGTCTGAATGTTGTCTTGCCATGATTTGTATTCACCTAGGAACTGCCTGACACTGCTCTCGTAAGGGACATCCTCGCCGTCTGCCAGGGCAGCTTCTTCATCCTGGAATCCACATGTTAGTGACTGACAGAAATGGTACTGGTCTCAGTAGTAACTCATAAGACAGTCACATTTTGAATAACAAGTAATAAGTGTTTTTCCAGCAAGTATTAACTCCTTTTCTACAGGAATCTGGTTTCCAGTACAAAACAAAAAGTCCAACTAAAACTAAATCCCCAAGTTAAATGATTCATTGTTTTGTAATGATGAAGTTATTTAGCTTTTTTGTGGGGCTGAGTTTCCTTACTATAGAAATTATGTAGGATACTGAAAGGAAGAGACAACATTTCATTCATTTTGAGGTGAACGAGCTTAGGGATAAGGCTGGGGAGGAGGACGAGACACTGGAGATCTAAACACTTGGAGACTATATTCAAGTTTCAGCTCTGTTGTTAAGTTATAGGACTCTGGGTTAATCCATTTCTTTAACCCCCAGTTTCTCTGGGTACAAAATCAGAATACGACTACCTGCTTTAGAAAAAAAAAAGTTGATAAAAACACAAATTAACTCCATTACAAATTGGAAGATGTGAACCAAGAAGTTGTTTTTGCTTATATCGTTATTTTCCCAAATACGACTACTTGTAATTTTATGAAAAGAGAGATCTGACTGGGTGTCACTCGTATCAGTCTTACCTTGGCCATTGCTTTTAGGAGGTGTTTGACATCTCCAAGTTGCCGGTTATGACCAGTGAGCACAGTTTTTATATTATCAACCAGATTCTGAATTGTTTCACAGACCGTTTCTATCTGTTGCTCTTTCTCTGTCTGAATTGCCCTCTGAGTAGACATATCCTGAGTCAGTTGTTTGTGTGCTGACAAAAGCCATTCAGAGCTGCCAATAGGATGTTCAAGACTGGTGTCCTAAACAGAATAAACATTTGATTTTAAGCATTAGATGGAATAAATAATGGAAGATTCTTTCCTTCATCATCACCATTAAAAGGTACTAGTAACTCAAAGTGACACAAACAAACTCATTTGCCAAGTCATGAACTAATGACCTACACAATAGTTTAAGAAATAGAAATAGTTTAAGACATAACAAATGTATCTAGAATACCAAAGATGATCCGAATCTAGAATGCTAAACCCAATGTAAATCATGCTTTCAAAGGCCACGAGAGCTTCCTAATTAAAGTCTTCTCATAAAATATAAACATCAAATGTATCAATTTGCTATTTTTGGACTTAGCCCTCCTGTCCAGCATTCACCTTCCACTAGCCCCCTGTCTGCTACCGTATTTTCAGTACATTTAAGTCATTTGCTATACGTTGTATTTCTCCTCCCTCTGAAACTCCACAGAACTTCCAACTGTGGCTCTGAGAACCCTTTTCACTTTTTTTTAATACAAATACATTAAAATAATTTTTTAATATTTTATTTATTTTTGACAAAGAGAAACAGGGAGACACAGAATGTGAAGTGGGCTCCAGGCTCTGAGCTGTCAGCACAGAACCTGACACAGGGCTTGAACTCATGAACTGTGAGATCAGGACCTGAGTTGAAGTTGGATGCTTAACAAACTGAGCCACCCAGGCTCACTTTTTAATTCATTGTATTTATAATTAATAGGTTCCTTGGGCCCTAAGAGCAAGATTTAACCATTGTTATATCCCTCATAACAACATCATATACATAGTATACACACTGCATAAATGTAAACCGAGTGAATATATTAAATGGACTTTGAGCACATGACACTGGCCTTATCATTTTCATCAACAAGTCTCTTTACCCCCACACCAAGATTCAAGACTCACCACTCTCTGTAATAAACGAAGCTCTAACTCAGAGACTGAGCTGTTAAACTGTGATGCAAATGAACACATTTGCTGGCATCGTTTGATTAGTTCAAATAACGCAGCATCCAGGTTTAAGGCTTCTGCAGTTCTAGTTCGTAAACTTTCAAAATGAATGATATTGCTGCAGAGGAAAGTGACCTGTGAAGAGGCAAAAGAGGAATGGAACCACCACAATAAGGGGGGAATGCAATTTTAATTGACATGAAAAAATACTGCCTGTTCATTTCCAGAATTCAGGACCAAACTGGTCCTGAAAATGGTATGAATGTTTGACTCTTCTGGGACAAAACAGAAGTAAGCCTGAGAAAGGCTATGAATAAATGCACTTTTTTTTTGGCTGATGTTATTAGGTCTGAGATGGTTAAAAGCACCTAAGTACAATTGGGTAAAAGTATCTGCTGTACAACTGCTTTCACACAGAAAATTTATTCCGTAATAGAACTATCATCATATTCAGGGGCAGCTTATTTGTGCTATGTCCAAATTTCAATTTGGAATGTTGCCCTTCTGCTTCTCCTCTTGCCTAACTTCACAATAAAGATCACAGAATACTAACTGGCTATTTGATGACATTACGTACATCTTTTAAGGTATGATAATACTATTGTGATTATGCAAATAGTTCTTTTAAGTACGTACTGAAACATGTCATTGATTTAGTCTAATTTTCTACCTGACTGGACATACCTAATAGTTTGTTTCCATTCTCCACCCCCGAAAGTAACAAACTTAATCCACAACCTCTGGCAGAATTCAAGATCATAAAGACATTTTATTGCCATGCTGAAAGAATAGTATCAAATCTTTGGGTCACCTAAGCTGCATAAAGAGAACCTTAGACAAATATGGAATTCAACTCCATATTTTCCAACAGAGGCTGAATCTACTTTATATTTAGCTGGGAGGCAGTAAAGGTCCAGGAAAATAACTGGCTGTGAGCTCAGCCTGAAGGATGGATGCCCTTCCCACCAAGGCCTACCAGCTCCCTCTTCCCAGTACTGTCAACTTGAGGGTGGGTTCTCAAGCTACCCCTAGTTATCCCACACGTAACTTCCAATCAGCTGTATCATCATGTAACTGAAAACAAAGATGGCACGCACGGGTCACAATACCTGGCTTGCTCTTTGGCTCTCTTTAAGGACAAGATTTCTTCTTTCGGCTATTGTTGCTTCAAAATCCTGCAGTACAGGTGCCAGTGCAGGGTTAGCACCGCCTGCCCACTTGAGTCGCTGTTCAATACTTGCTTCAAGTGCTGCTAGTTTCTCCTGTAAAAGCCAGCAGAATCTCAGTGAATATCTGACACTCTCCAGTTCCTACTGGGCATCTTATATCAATACCAGGGAGATTCAAAAGAAGCACATGAATCATTCAGAAAACATTTTTAACAAACATGTTAAAAATTTCACTTTGAACAGGTTCAACATGTCTGGGAAGAACTGGCTTTCAGTTTGTCTTAAAATTTTTCATTTTTAAAAAAAGTAGTCTTTAAAATCAAACACCTGCTACATCCAATCCCTAATGCACTTTATGTGCTATCTAGGAGAAAATCCATTTATCGCTTGCAACAACATGGATGGAGCCACAGAGTAGAATACTAAGTGAAATAAGTCAGAAAAAGACAAATATAAGGTTTCACTCATATATGGAATTTGAGAAACAAAACAAGTGAAGAAAAAGAGAGAGGGAGAGAGAGACAAACTAAGAAACAGACTCTTAACTATAGAGAACTGGTGGCTACCAGAGGGGAGGTCAGTGGGAAGAGGGGAGAAATGGATGATGGGGACTGAAGAGTACACTTATGATGGGCGCTGAGTAACGTAGCGCATTAGTGAATCACTATATTGTACACCTAAAACTAATGTAACACTGTACGGTAACCACCTAGAATTAAAATAGCTTAATTCAAAAAATCCATTTACACTTTTGGTTGTGAAAGATGAAAATCTAATTCTCAGAAACTCAGCAGCTTATGGAAGATAGTAAAAATGTATCCAAATTACCATGATAAAGAAGGTTTTATGTAACAAAATTATTTCACTATTTATTCACCACTTCAGGCAAAGGATTCCCATCCTTTGTCTTTCCTGCACTTCTCTCCCGTTCTTTCTCTCACACAAACACACCTCTCAAGTGAGAAAGGCTCTCCACAGTTGAAAACTAGGCCTAGTATGCTACAGAGAAAAGGTACGTCGATCTTCAAAGAAGTGAGCTCCAGAAAGTTTCATTAAATACGTAAAAATTATAGAAGTGACTACACTTGATTTTGTACTCACATTAATTTATAAAATGAACAGGAAGACATCAGTTACTACTACGTACATGATGTAAGAATACACAATACAAAGATACATACATAACCATAATCAAGAACTGTTTCTCTTATTTAAAAAAGGGAGGTGAGACTAAATATTAAGCAGAAATGACAAAGAAATACAGTCAATAATAAAACGAAAACATTCTATCGCCTTTAAATACCTTTAATTATACAACAGGGATAAGAACTGCCTAAGTTTTTTAGGTCTGAACAGTAAGCCAGATGGAACTGCTTATGTACATTTCAGAAGACACATTTTTCTAATCACCAGAGTTCCCTTAATGCACAAAGGCAGAGTGATCATCAAATCCATTAAAACCCTGAAATATTTAGTATGTCTCTATTCCTGGCTCAAAATACACAGCTTAATAGCAGATTTGGTTACCTTGGAGGGTAAGGAAAAAAGATAAATCACGCGTAAAAGCGAAAAGCAGTGTGTGCCCCTGTAGCTCAGAAGCCAAGGACAGACGGGCAGATCCAATGAACCACGGAGCACCGACACGTCACCACGGTGCAGGTGCTCTCTCAAAGTAAATGTGCTGCAAGTAAGGTCTGACCGAACACACCTGAACTGTTGCAATTGAAGTTTCAATTTGGCTCAGAGTATGGAGTTTCTTTTTCATGCTGGTTAGGATGGCAGACCGAGGGGGAGGTGTGACTGACACGGCTTGTGGTCTATTGATAAGGAGGTCTTCATGCTGCCACTGTTCAAAGAAAAAGCAATGTAATAAAATCAGCAGGAAAAAAAAACCTTTAGATAAAGAGATGGGAGGTATGAATTAGGACCGGGGGAAAGAAAAAAAAAAAAAAAAAAAAAAAAAACAGCTGCAGCAAAGCGAGGCAGGCAGAGAAGTGTAAGTGCAAAATTACAAAATGATCACAACCAGGTGAAGTTTCCTAATGTAGAGAATGGCTGATAAATTTCTTCAATCAGTGAAATGCAACATCTAAGTAATAATTCTGAAGATATTTCCGAGTCTGTAAAAAAGTTTAGTATACAACCTCCCCCAAAAGACATCTCCAGTTAAGAGATCAGAACGGGTACTGGGGGGTGGGGAGGGGTTGTCCAGCATGAGGCTACAGAAGTGATTAAAAGAAATGATGGCAGGAGTCACAGAACCAAGACTTCTCCGGAGAAGAAAGGGGCAGGCAGTTGCTGACAGAGGGTCAAGGCGCCTTCCATTTCAAGGGTGGCCCCAGAAGGCCAACTGGGCTATAATTTAAAAGTAATACATTGCGCTTTTATTAAAATGATGGACAGCTGTTCAGATGAACAAAACTGAAAGGCTTTTTTCTGTTTTCCATACGGCTGTCAATTTTTAAGGAAATAAACTAAAACATATCAAATAATGAAACTTTCAACATCACACTTTTTAGAAGAAAAAAATTTTAAAAACTCCAACGTGTTAGAAAGACTATTAATACATAATGAAAACAACTTCAAAATCTGAATAAATTAGTTTTCTTAATTCACGAGCTAAAAAAAAACAGCTATTGATAAAACCACAAAGAGAAGGAAATACACTGGTTCCTCACACTGGGCTATAACCACCAATTCCACCACTGGGAAGCAGCTTCAACATAAACGATACCAAAAAACCACTGTCTGTACCAAAACAGACCCCAAGAAAATGGCAGTCCCCAAATATTACTCTATGAGTTATATAACCTGTTTGAAGCTACTGATAATATTGAAGCCTGTATTGGCGGGGGGTGGGGGTGGGGGTGGGGGAATAGCTACAATTTATACTGTGCTTAGTGTCTTAAACAGAACATAACTTTCTTTTAACATTTACTTTTAATGTTTACTTTTTGAGAGAGAGCGCGCACAAGTGCACGCATGAGAGTAGAGGGAAGGGGCAGAGAGAGAGGAAGACACAGAAGCCAAAAGAGCACAGTGCGGGGCTCAAACCCACAAGCTGTGAGATGATGACCCAAGCAGAAGTCGGATGCTTAACCGACTGAACCACCCAGGTACCCCTTTAACGTTTATTTTTGAGAGAGAAAGAGAAAGAGAGAGAGAAAGAAAGAGAGAGAGAGAGAAAGAAAAAGGAAAGAGAAAGAAAAAGGAAAGAAAAGAAAGAGAAAAGAAAAGAAAAGAAAAGAAAAGAAAAGAAAAGAAAAGAAAAGAAAAGAAAAGAAAAAGAAAAGAAAAAACAGAGAGCATGAATGGTGGAGGGGCAGAGAGAGGGGCAGGGAGACACAGAATTTGCGGCAGGCTCCAAGCTCTGAGCTGTCAGCACAGAGCCCAACACAGGGCTCAACCCCACAAATCACGAGATCAGGACCTGAACCAAATCGGATGCTTGAGCCACCCAACTGTCCCAAACATCATTTTTTTTTTTTTTTAAGTTTATTTATCTATTTTGAGAGCGGGGTGGAGAGAAAATCCAAGCAGGTTCTGCACTGACAGCCTATTCAGGGCTCCATCTCACGATCCGTGACATCATGACCTGAACCGAAAGGAAGAGTCAGACTCAAATGACTGAGCCACCCAACATTCCATATAGAACATCATTTGGGGGAGAGGGGGGAACGGCGGATTTTTTAAAGTTTATTTATTTTTGAGAGCGAGAATCACAAGCAGGCTCCACGCACCTCCCCAAGCCCACCCCAGTGCAGAGCCCAATGTGGGGCTTAAACTCACAAAACACGAGATCGTGACCTGAGCGGACACCAAGAGTCAAATGCCTGATCAACTGAGCCACCCAGGTGCCCCTAGAACATTTTTAACACTCATGGTCCTGAACCTTTGTGAGAGGTACTGTCCCCACCTTAGGGAAGTTAAACTCAGATTCATATACCTGAATCCAAATCCATCTCATCCCCAAAGCCTGTGCTATCATACTGCCCCCCTAACTAATCAAGGACAAAAACCGGCTTCTCAAAAAAACAATTTCCAAATGATGACAGATTCATGCACAAAGTTGGTAACACATCAAGAGAGTATCAGGGAAACAGAAGTCACCTTAGAAATCATCTTAATTACACGTTAAATCATATAGGAGGCACATTCACATAACGAATAAATTCAACCATTAGAAATTATATTTACAAGCAATACTTAATGACACAGACAATACCAAACATACAACGCTGATGGAAATGAATTCAAAGGTCACAAAGTGTAACCACAAAACACTCTCCACTACATGGAACACAGACAAGGAATAACAGGAAAGAAACACCAAAATTCCAAAAAGCTGGGTTTGCTGCAAGCTGGCACAATTCAGGATGTTTATATTTTTTTCCCCTTATATTGTTTTATATTAATCTCCCCAGATTTTCAAATTCCTACATTGGGGAAAAACACACTCGAAAAATACTCACTTGAAACATGGCAATATGCAGCTGAACACGCTGCAGGCTTGTCTTACAAGAAGAAATACTGGTTTCCAGCCTGCGCACCAAATCATGCTTCTTCCAGGCAGTGTCGTAGGAACTCGCTAACACAGTTGCCCTGTTCATGACCAACTGAGAGAACTTCCCGATCTGGATGTTGTGCTCCACTGCTTTCTTACAAAGATCATCAACAGAAACTTTGCTTTCAGCACCAAAATCCTTCGCCTCTACTTGAGCAATAATGTCTACACCTAAAGCACTGATAAAACTGCAGAGGGTGAGTCCTAGGGCTTGGTTGGGAAGTCCAATCAAGAGCTGCCTCACGAAGTCAGCCGTGAATGCCTTTATAGGTTTGGCCATCTGGTCTTCACTGAAACAAGAGTTTCTAAAAAGGGTTTTCACATTGACCATCTGTACAGGCCCATTTACAGTATTCTGATCTTCAAGTGAACTTGATCCTAAAAAAAGAAAATCTTCTTAAAGTATTTCATGCAAAGCAAAATAAGGTGACAGTACTGCTTATTTAAAAACAAGACTTGGGGAGCCTGGGTGGCTCAGTCGATCGGGCGTCTGACTTCAGCTCAGGTTGTGATCTCACAGCTCGTGAGTTCGAGCCCCCGTCAGACTCTGAGCTGAGCCTGTTTCAGATTCTGTGTCTCCCTCTCTCTCTGCCCCTCCCCCAGCTCATACTCTGTCTCCCTAAGAACTAAATAAACATAAAAAAATTAAAAAAAAAAAGACTTAATGAACATACAACTAAATTAAGCCTACCCCATCCTACACAACTAAATTCTACACAACTAAATTCAACACGTTTAAATGTGAAGTATTACCTGACAAAGTTTTAGAAAAGGTACCACAGAGCCTGAAGAACTCCTTAATTGTCTGTAGTCTTTTTAGAAAGAAAATTTCTTCTAGCACCTGCCGGTGATTATCATCATCAAAAAAATTGACTTGGGTGCTCCTAGCTTCCCTTATAATGTCAATCTTTCGCCAAGCTATGGGAATTTCCATCTTGTTTAACTATGTAAAAAAGAAGAAAAGTTCATTTCTCCACTCTTTGTACTGTGAACAACTACTTTACTACACTTGCATTATTTATTCACAAAATCAATATTTACCTTTTCAATTAGTAAACCAAAAGCAGTTTCCACTTGGGCAAACATGCCATCAAATGCTACCAACAGCATCTGGCCAGCTGACATTTTTGGTGTTTCATCAACTGAACCATTTCTTGGTTGGATTAATTCACCATATTGAGCATGAAGTATTCTAGAGAAAAAGAAAAGGGAATTAAAATCCTCCCTGAAGAGTAGTAAGTAAGAGTAACAAGTGTCAGAGCCGGCTAACATGTAATCTAGAAAACAAATCTTGTTGCGTGAAGAGTGTTACGGTAAAACGGCATGTTGTGTCCACCATAATGTGAAGTTAATGATTCCAATTCAGTATTAGTAATCAATCATGTGATTAAATTTAATGCAAACTTGAATTGTAACAATTTTTAAAAGCACTATATAAGATATTACAGTCTCATTTTATACAAAGAATGTAAAATAATATAACCTCCCAATAACTGTCAAGAATCACAAAATTCTGAAGTTGGAGGACTTAGCAAAAATTGTCCAGGATGTTCACACTACTGTCACATGACCGAGCCAACTACACGCAGTAAACTCAGATGCCTGCCATCTTGGGCAAGCTTGGTTTTGAATAATGCATAGTCTGAGCATAGGTTTTCAGAAATTCACCCTGCTCATCATTGTTAAGACTTACAAAGTGGCTTATGAATCAAGACACTATTCTGAAATTTTTATATAAAAAAAATCAAAAACAGCACTCCTAGTACCTACAACTAGTATCAGTTTATGTCACTAACGTTAACTAGATTGTCAACTTTATCACACAGAAACCGCTACGAAACTATTAAGAGAATTTAAAAACTAGGCTAACCAGAGCAATTTCTTCTTTTTTTTTTAATATACGAAATTTATTGTCAAACTGGTTTCCATACAACACCCAGTGCTCATCCCAAAAGATGCCCTCTTCAATACCCATCACCTACCCTCCCTTCCCTCCCACCCCCCATCAACCCTCAGTTTGTTCTCAGTTTTGTTTTTTTAATTTTTTTTTTTAACGTTTATTTATTTTTGGGACAGAGAGAGACAGAGCATGAACGGGGGAGGGGCAGAGAGAGAGGGAGACACAGAATCAGAAGCAGGCTCCAAGCTCTGAGCCATCAGCCCAGAGCCCGACGCGGGGCTCGAACTCACGGACCGCGAGATCGTGACCTGAGCCGAAGTCGGACGCTCAACCGACTGAGCCACCCCGGCGCCCCTGTTCTCAGTTTTTAAGAGTCTCTTATGCTTTGTCTCTCTCCCACTCTAACCTCTTTTTTTTTTTTTTCCCTTTCCCTCCCCCATGGGTTTCTGTTAAGTTTCTCAGGATCCACATAAGAGTGAAAACATATGGTATCTGTCTTTCTCTAACCAGAGCAATTTCTAATGGAAAAAAAGAGCTACAACATGCTATAAAATTTTCCTTAAGATGATGAAAGTTTCTCCAAAACAAGGTACAAATACAAGCTGTAACAGAACCAAGCATGAAGATAGTCACCCAACTCATACAAAATAGTGGACAATCATCCATTTGAGGTAAGGGAAATCTGAATTAGATATTAAAGGGAGATAAATGAGGGCTGAAATACAGTGAGAAAGAAAGGTGTACTGATCTACATTTCACATTTGAAATAATGCTAAAAATTAAATGATAAAGATGTTAGGCAAATAATCTAAACCACTGTCTAGCTGACATTTATAATAATTACACTCTTTTTTTTTTATTGTATGGTGAAGTAACTACAAGTAAACATAAAATAGGAAAACTGTGACTGCAGAAAACACTAAAAATTAATGTTAACATTTTAGGTCAAGTAGCAGCACCATGATTAAGAAAAATAAGTTGAGGGGGGCGCCTGGGTGGCGCAGTCGGTTAAGCGTCCGGCTTCAGCCAGGTCACGATCTCGCGGTCCGTGAGTTCGAGCCCCGCGTCAGGCTCTGGGCTGATGGCTCGGAGCCTGGAGCCTGTTTCCGATTCTGTGTCTCCCTCTCTCTCTGCCCCTCCCCCGTTCATGCTCTGTCTCTCTCTGTCCCAAAAATAAATAAAAAACGTTGAAAAAAAAAAATTAAAAAAAAAAAAAAAAAAAAAAAAAAAAGAAAAATAAGTTGAGGGGCTCCTGAGTGGGTCGGTTGGTTCAGCGTCCAACTTCAGCTCAGTTCATGATCTCACAGTTTGTGAGTTCAAGCCTTGCATTGGGTTCTGTGCTGACAGCTCAGAGCCTGGAGCCTGCTTCAGATTCTGGGTCTCCCTCTCTCTCAAAATAAACATTAAAAAAAAATTTTTTTTTAAGAAAAATAAGTTTATATTTTAGATACATATACTTCCTACAGTATTTAAGAATGAAAAGATACCTGCTTCAAACTAATTGGGGTAGTACAATTTAAAAAAAAATTTTTTTTTTAATGTTTATTTAGTTCTGAGAAAGAGAGAGAGCAGGGGAGGGGCAGAGAAAGAGGGACACACAGAATCCAAAGCAGGCTCTGGGCTCCAAGCCAGCAGCACAGATCATCACCCGGAGCTCAAACCCATGAACTGCGAGATCATGACCTGAGCCGAAGTTGGACCCTTAGCCGACTGAGCCACCCAGGCGTCCCAGGGCGGTACAATTTAAACAAATAATTTAAACCACTTAAACAGATGCAGATAATACCCAAAGGGGTAAAACAAAGGTTCATTCTACTATTCTACTTTCTTTAATCTTTGAATTTTCTCATGGAGGAAGCACGGCAGGTCAATCCATTTCAACTCTCTCAATTATACTTTCTGGGGTCAACTGGACACGAGAATGCCAAAGAAAGAGGTCTTGAGTCACCAGAGATAAAGGGGCTTAAACCATGGGGATAGTGCATGGCTGAAGGAACCACCCAACCTTTACAGGTTCCAAGGTCAAACTGTTTTTCTGGATTTATGAGATGAAAAACACAGCGTTCAGTATCTAAAACAAACTTAATAAAATTTAAGCAAATTTAAAAGCCTTCACCTGAAGTGAGCCATATACTCCATTAACTAACTAAACTGGCCCATGTGATTTCATGGAGTTCTGAGGGCTGGCTTAAAAAATACTACACTCCACTCCGTGTGTATTCACATGGTGAAACACCACCCACGCACACGTCGTGTATGTGTTAGAACGGCACAGAGCTACACACACACAAACAAGCGCGTGAGTAACTGGTGAAACCTCAGGAAGCCCTGCTGACCGCGGCAACATCCCTTTCGCGGTGCTGCCACAGCCCATCAGTAGGCAAGATGCTAACGCCGCAGGATGGATGAAGCGTGAGCGAGATGTCCCTGCACACGGTTTTTACGACTTCCTGAGAACCTGTAGTTATTCCCAAATAAAAGTTTTTTAAAGATAAGTACACATTTGCAAGTAATTGTATCTGCTGTAAAATTAAAACTGAACTCAGAGTAGAATAAGAGCTCAGAACCCCTTTATCTGGCTTCCCCATCTCTTTCCCAAGAAAACTGCACAGCTAGCATTCACTTGCCTGGCTACATCGATGTAATGAGCATGTGTTTCTTCCTCGAGTCCCATAGCTGCATTTCTTAAGTAGGCCTGAAGAGATTCAACTAGAGTCTGCAGGGGAACGCCATCAGTGGTCTGCTCAATAAGACTGTCCAGCTCATGAAGCATACTTTCTAATGTGTACTCTCCTTTCATCAAACATCTCAGTGCTTCTGGAAATATGATTTGCCGGAAATTTGAATTTAATTCCTATAAATATGTGAGAAATATATTTTAATGTTTTCTGAGTTCAGATAAGTTATACATTTACAGGCTTAATGCCATATATTAAGAACTTATGCAACTATAACCAACATGGCCACAAACCTCTCAGTGATCTTTAAGTGACCAATGAAGCAGGATTAAAAGGGGAGAAGTCAAATTGCCTTTCTGAACCAAAGATGTAAGAAGTACGGTGTTCAACTGATCTAAAACAAATTCATCAACTTTAAGCTAACTTAAAAGTGCTCACCTGAAGGGAGGTGTATACTCCATTGGCCAGGTGAACTGCCTCAGAAGCTTCCAGGGGGTTCGGGATGTCTAAGTCCTGCGGCACCAGGTGGCACTGCTTCAGTAACTGCACCAGGCACGTGACGTTCCCGCTCATGCTGCAGAGCTCCTCCAGGAACCAGGCTCCGTCTCGAGAGGTCAGATCCACCAGCTGCTCTCCCGCGCTTGAAGCTGCACCTTCCATCATCAGGTTCCGCCTAAACTCAAATATTTGTACAGTGAAACCGACCCAGCTACCCTCACTCACAAAAGCGAATGCCTCAACACTGGAAAGGAAGTAAAGCAGTTGTGACGTCAAGCAAGACCCAGGACAGTACAGAATACCTTAAGTTGGGGATTGAACAAAAGACCAGTGAAATCGCAAATAAACATCAATGTTTTCAAGACAACGAAACGGTCTCCACAGGAGGCTGGCTGACTCACCTTGTGAGGGTACAAAGGGCCGAAATAATAACACTCGCTAGACTCAAAGATCCTTCTTCTCCATTCTCGTGAAGAAAAACTTTAATACAACGTTCAATTTCTTTCAACTGATCTTCACAGACAGGCACAGTGACAGCTTCCTGTTTCAAGCGTTCCACTTGCCTAATAAGCCTGCTGTTGATGTCGGCTGCATACCGCTGCAGAGTCATTTCGGTGGCAGTGATGAACTGACACACTGTTGGGGGGGGCTGGGGGGCATACTGCATTTCGTATCTATAAAACCAGAGAGAGGCGCTTGTTTACAACACAACCACACTGGACCCAGGGCGACATGGGGTATCGCATATGATCCTCAAACCTTAAACAGGAGAAATCGTGATTTCCATTTTTACAGCCAAGTCTTAGGAACTGAAGTAACTTTCCAAGATGACTCGTTAATAAGGGACAGATCAATGTTTGAGTTTAGCTCTCTTGACCCAGATCCCCGTCAGTGGCTAAAGAGACTCCGACACTGGGATCCACTTTATTTAATGAGGAAAACCACACTGTCTTAGGAGGGAAAGCATGAGCTTAGATTCTCCTCAAACCAAGAAAAAAGTGACTCCGTTTAAAACCCCATCCATCAACCCATTCTCGCAGAAAAAATGAAATATCATGCACACATAATGATAATCATTTGAACACAGCTTTGCTTCCAATCGCACGAGAAGTTAAGCAAATGAAGCATGCCCAACTCACTTCCTGTAGAGCTCTTGACAGCGCTCTACTGTGATGTTACAGATGAGCTCTTCCATCCAGGTCTTCCACTGTTCAATCCGATGTTTCTGAAATATGGCCTTGGGGTACTGCAGAGCCACGGTCGCATAGTGATGCAGCTGCTCCAGGCAGCCCCGGAGCACGGAGCGCCGCTGCTGGAGAAGGGCACCCACCTCCCCCTCCAGCTGCTCGCACTGGCTGATCAAGTGGGCCTGGCCGGCATTCTGTAGAAAGGCTGTCGCTGGCACATAGCTCGGAGGACCTTTTGGTGAAAGAGGACTATTAATACCAGTGCAACTATTCCCTCCCACCCAGCAGTCACTGCAAGGAGCACAAAGCAGAACCCCACACATAACAAAACAACCCCAGATTCACAGGCTCACGTGTGTATCTAAAATAAATCAAAACCCATACCAAGGTCCATTTGTGTGCTGATCTCCTGAAGCAAACTTGCAAGCTGTGTTGCTTCTAAATTACTGAACGCAGCCTGATAATGTGTTATCCACTGTTCAAATTCATTGAGCTTCACCTGGATTGCTTCCTGAACAGCCCTTTGCTGAGTCTGTAGTTGAGTGTGTTCAGAATACCTAATAGGAAGGGAAAACGTTTTTTAATTGGTTCTTTCTTTACGTACTTTCATAACCTTGATTTTGCTCTAACTTGGGACTGCCTAGTAAGCTCCCTTTTCAATCTTGAGGGCAGTGCTCAAACATAATACCTTACTTCTCTGATTTTTCCCGTAACTCTCTCAACTATACTCACAACATTCTAAATAAAATTCTACCATACCTTCCAGGTTTTGAGTTCTCTTCAGCATAAAAGACAAGAAGGTTGACAGATCTTTTGAATCTCACAGACTCGTGCAATGTGTTGCATCTGCATATGTACCGCTTACTGAGCACCTACCTACTCTGTACGAGGTTCATTCACTTAGATCATTCTAGTTTAATGCTTAACTCAGCAAAGTGGATAACATACCTGCCACTGTACTAATGAATAAGGACTCAGACACAGACTGTAGAGAGAAACCCCAGATTTGCCTGAATCCAAGTTCATATTCTAACCACTATACCCACCCATCTCCCATAGTTACATGCTCAAACATGTGAATATAAAAAAGCAGAAAATTTAAATGATTTTTTGTGCATTAACATTTTGAAACTGCAGTCCTTGGGAGTATTTTTATCATTTATGTAAACTGCTGTTATAATTCTAAATCAGGTTGACAATGTTTACACAAATGTGAAAATTCTCCTTCATGGCAAATATTAAGAAACAAGAGCTTGGGGCTCCTCGGTGGCTGTCAGTTAAACATCTGACTTGGGCTCTCAGGTCATGATCTCACAGTTCACGGGTTCTGTGCTGACAGCTTGGAGCCTGGAGCCCACTTCATATTCTTTGTCTCCCTCTCTCTTTGTCCCTCCCTCTCTCATGCTCTGTTTCTCCCTCTCTCTCCTTCCCTCCCTCCCTCTCTCTAAAATTCATAAACATTAAAAAACTTTTTTTTTTTTTTTTTTTAAAGAAACAAGAGTTCAACACTTTTAAACCTGTGTTGCAGAGTGTGAGAAGGATGGTCCACTCCTTCCGCTCCTTCTAGAAACTCTATTTCTTCTAGCAGTTTGCCCTGTAGTTTTTCCACATCTGTCAGTTGCTCCTGCAAACTTAGGTATTCATCTAAGCTGCTGTCCAGCTTGGGAAGCACAACCAGCATCTCATCCCTGTTCTTAAACCAGTTCACCTGTAGAAAGATAATTATGATTAGAAAGATTCTTACACGGTCAACTGTGAGACAGCATGACACGTGCCAGAAGGAACGTGTTAGATGAACACCCTGACCCTGACAGGGTGATGGTATCACCTGCATTTTACAAATAAAGATAAGCAGGGCGTTCAAGTTCACACAGCTGTAGTAAACGGGGACTCAAATCCCACAATACCATGTAGTTACCACCAAGGCACACAAAACAGTGTTGGCATCACTGGCTACCACAATACTAAGATTAAGACTGACGGGAGGCTATCTAATTAAAGAACACCTAAAATAGTCACTGGTAAACACACTGCAGTGTATTAAAAAAGGTCTAAGTTTTTTCAATTCATGAACCCATCTCCAACAAACGGGAGTGTGGTCGTGTGCCTTTGTGCACAACACAAATGTGTTGGCAGCATTTCCTACTAATAAGACATCAAATCGCCCTATTCCGCTGCCCTTTCAATGTTGTACATGACAGTCATCCAAAAAAAATTTTTTTAAAGATAGCTTTAGAGGCACGTGGGTGGCTCAGTTGGCTACACGTCTGACTTCAGCTCAGGTGAGGATCCCGCGGCTCGTGGGTTCGAGCCCCAAGTCGGGCTCTGTGCCAACAGCTCGGAGTCTAGGGCCTGCTTCAGATTCTGTGCCTCCCTCGCTCTCTGCCCCCCTGCTGAAAAAATAAACATTAAAAAAAAATACTATTCCTATGAAAATAACTAAATCAACAGAGTTTCACCCACTTTTTGATGGACATGTTAACACTAATAAAAGGCGGTGACTGTCACTGCCCTCACCTTAATTTCAGCTACTCTGGAAGAAAAGAGGCTGCGGGTGATCTCTCGCTCCATCTCTCTCTTGCTCTGCTTGCTCTCGGCCTGCTGGCCGCCTCCACCGTACACAGCGCCAGCAAACCCGGCCTCGCCCCCAGCCGTCCAGTCCACCAGAGGGTCATACACAAAGGCCTCCAGCAAAGTCAGCAGAGTCTCTCTGCCACGCCGCATAATGTGTAGAACCTGTTTTTAGAGAAGTTTCAATCAGGCTTTCCCCCAGGTTCCTCACTGAAATGCAGTCTTTCATTCCACAAGATCTGTTAATTTAACAGGTACGTGAAAAGGTGGAGAGAAACAGTGTACCTGCTCGCATGAAAGCCTAAAAACACCTTCTACTCCAGTTACACCCAGTGCCGTTTCAATGTTCTGTGTCATTCGGAAAGGGACCTTCTCAGGAACTCTAAGGCTTTTACCTTGAAAAGACAAATGGTTCTGTTTTTGTCCTTTCACCAAAAACATCTGACCCACACGTAAATGTAAAAAGTCCAATTTGATTTTACCTTTTTCGAAGCAAACGTTGTAGTCTATGTGAACCACCTCTCCAGTCGTCATATCTATGAGAACGTTATCCAGATGTCTGTCTCCAAGGCCAATTATGTATCCGACCATAGACATGACTGCAGTAGATCTGGCGTAAGACTAAACAAGAGGGTAAAGGGTGGGGAGAGCAGGCTGTAACACCATCAGCAAATCTCCTTCCAACACAGACTGGACGCTTCAAAATTCCCAACACCATAACCCCGCTCCCTCATTTCTAACTAGCTGGCACTCCTCGGGGCTGCTATGAGCGGTCACGGAGGCTCTGCGCTGAGCAGCAGCACACAACACTGTGGTCCCTGTTGGTCGTGCTCAGTATCAGAATGCTGGATTTAAAAATCAAACTATTTTCAGTCTCCCTAGTTTTTCCTTTTCTCAAGTTTTTATTCTTTCGTTCCATCCATAATCCCCTCTGTTCTGCCCACACACAGTTATGGCCACGCCTCATAAAAATAAGTGCACCTAAGATTCAAATACAGTTCTCGAATTTCCACGTCTGGAGGGAGACAAGGGGGAAGAGAAGGACGGTGAACAACACACACAAGATAGGAAACAGGCAAAAGAAACAGCAATATTGATTACAGTCCCAAACAAAACACATACCTGTGTGACTCTCCACCATTCGTCAGGGGTGGTACAAGATGACCAAAGCTCTTTAGCAAGGAGATTTGGGGGGGTGGCCTCCATTAACTCTTCTAATACCGCCTTCATTACATGAAGAGGCCAATCTCGTCGGGACACATCCAAACTAAGTCCAACTGCTTTTAAAGCAGGGCCAATTTTACTATAATAAAGTTCACTAGGACGAGGTACAATTCCCGGATTCTGAGGAGTTTGGTAGGAATCTTGGGCCTTAAAAAAAATTTTTTTTAAGAAAAAAAATTAACTTTATTTAAACAAAGGTTACTTGCAATATAAAGTAGTATGTTAAAAACTGATTTTTGAGTGGCATTCTCCATCTATCTAGCCAATTTATACACACCAAACAGGTAATTCTTCTGGAAGTTCCATCTTTCTTACAATCTACACATCTTTCTCTTAATTAACTACTATGACTTTACTGGAAACTTGGTCTACTGTTCTATTTTCTCGAGGTTCAATTCAAACTCAACATCCAATTTACATTCTTCTTTGTAACATACAATTCTATTTAAAATTAGTCGTTAATTTGGAATGCCTGAGTGACTCAGTAGGTTAAGCATCCTACTTTTGATTTCTTTGGCTCAGGTCATGATCTCATGGTTTTTGAGTTCAAGCCCCCGGTGAGACGCTGTGCTGACAGTCTGGAGCCTGCTTGGGATTCTCTCTTTCTCCCTGTTTCTGCCCCTCCCCCACACGTGTGCGTTCTTGCTCCCTCTCTCAAAATAAACTTCAAATCTATCATTAATGAATGCACAAATTTCATTCTTCACTGATCAAGTCATTTAACAACATTCAGACAAATATTTAGGTAGTCCCTAATTCCCATCACTAATCTACCCCCCCCAATAATTGTTCTGTAGTCTTCTACGCTTATTTTTTAAATTCGACTCCTTTCAAACTCTTGTTCCTTCCTATACCTAACCTAATTAGATTGTTTTGGCTAGATATGGAATCCTGAAGTTCAGACTAGAAAACTTACCTTGTATGTCTGTAGCACTTGGTACTGTTCCTGGCATATACTCAACACACAGGTACTTAGCTACAATTAATGCTAAATTGAATCCCTAGTCTAAATCAAAATCATAAATTTCCCAGTCACAAAATCACATAATTAACCCTAAATATAAAGTTGTTTATTATTTACATCCTTAATTTAAAAGAACCTGGGTTTCCAAGCTGTTTATTATAAGTTTAACTTAAAAGACCCTAGTTAAGCCCAATAAAAAAAGCATCAAGATGTTAAATATCAACTTACTGAGTGATTAATGACCATACTACCATCCTACCTGCTCCCCCCTATATTTGTCTAGAACAAGACTGTCAAATGTCACCATTTCTTCCTCTTAAGTTTTTATAAAATGTGCCTCAGAAACACTTTCCCAGATACCTTAAGTCTATTCTGTAACATATAAACTTTCCAAAACACTCAAGAACAGTAGCCTGTAAGCATTTCACACAGAACAAGAGACTAATATGCTTTTTTATATATATTCAAATAAAAGTATATGCATATTTGAGTTTTAATCAACCTTCTGTGCTTGTAAGGCGGCCTCCCGTTGTTGCCATCGTTTGTAAAGACCAAATAAAGGTGTGGCTCCATCCACCCACTGGATTAGTCCTGATCGTGTTCCTAGCGGTGTTACAGAATAGTGTCGGGCATGGAAACGGGGCGTTTCCTGGCGATTGATTGTAGCAAACATGGTATTCACAATAGACAGGAATTGCATTATTCTCTCATCCAGATGTAAATCTTCCAATCCTATGGAAACAAAAGGTAAAAGTAGCTAGAGTGGTGACCACATGGGTGTAAAGTGCAATGGGGTGGAGGGGCATGGGGCTTACAAACATACACTTTTGTGTTTCTTCTCAGTTAACAGAAGCAGTCAAAAACTGAGAGCCAAAGAAGCACAATGACAGCATTAGAGAACATTCCATTTAGTCACAAGGTATCAAGACACTAGCATTATTAGCTGTACCTCATTTCTGCTTATATAAGTTCTTAAGCAAAGAGACAGTAGGAAATGGAAAAATCTTACTACACAGCCTCCAACCACTGCTATTCAAAATCACGGCCAGGCTATTCACCTGCAACAATCCTCTCCCATCACATTTCACACACAAAATCAGATTAATCAGATTAATGCTCTTCTTTTAAATCCCACCTTTGAAAAGGTAAGGATAGCTTTTCCCATCTGACCCCAGAAAGAGAAGTTTCTTTGGCTTGGTTTTGGTAGGTAAGATGGTGATGGTTCCGCCCACACTGTGGATTGTGACAGTGTCTCTAGCTGACACCTCTCCAGGAAGAGCAATTTCAGTGTTAGTCATGGCAGCCAGCCAGGGGCTGATTTCTTCAAGACGCAAGATGTAACTTGCACGTTTCTGTGCTCTCTGTTGCAAACTCAGCATTATCTATATTTAGGAGATGGGGAAAAACAAGTTCATGTTATCATTACAGCACTTATTTTCTTCCACATTCAACTGGCATAAAAGTAAACTTAACATACCAACACAGATACTTCTTATTGTAGTGCCTATCCTTATTTGACGTTATGTATTTGGGCCATCCTGAGAAGGGAAATAGTGGTGTGCAGATGTGACCTAGGTGATTTTTACTTTGTTCAGACCAACTTCTCTGTCCAAACAAGCAATGAAATCCCAGCAGATGGAAAGAAAGCACTAATTCAGAAGCAAAATTCAGAGCTTCTAACAAGCTAATCCCCCCACTGTTAAGCTATGTTTGATCAGTGCCAAAACAAATCAATTAAGTCCTCACAATAGAGCGGATGTAACTGACAGCTGTTGGCTATCAAATAGATACACTGTTAGAGCTCTGACCACTTAAAGTATGTAGAATAACACCACAACCCCCTCTAATAATTCGCAGGGAGTGAATAGCATATGTAGGTGTATCCCTGCTTGCAGCTAACTCAATAATGTGCACCTGAATTAATGAACTCTGGGTTCTGCTTTCATGTGAAAAATGTGTAATCAATCCTTAGCGAGCTTTGTTCCATAAAAGGAAAAATACAACTGGGAACACCCCAAGTATCCATGACAGGACAATGGATACACTGTGTCATTTTCCCATATTAGATCAATGTTCACCTGCATACAAAATATGGATGGACCATTAAAAAAAAAGAAAAAAAAACCCAATGCTAATCTATCAATTATGGAAGTAATAAAAACATACATGCATACACACACACATACACCATGTATACACACACACACACACACATATACATACATACATACATACTGGTATACTGTATATAACCTCATTTATATTAAGTTAAAAACATCCTTTAGAAATGCATCAGTAAATAAAAACTATTTTTTAAAGTATTCTTCCCATCTCTTCCTCTGGTTTTCTTGGTTAATTTATTGACAAGGAAACACAGAAGCAAGGAACTGCTAATGGAACACAAGCAAACAAGTCTGGCTGGGCCACACACACAATGAACTTCAAGCTTCACGTTAGCCCTCTAGCCTTGTGCTTCTAGTTTACGTCCTATGAATTTAGCATGTACTCTAGTTTCCTCTAGATTGCACTTACTCATTAAAGTCAGGTGACTTTCTTTCTACACTGTCTTTTAATAGTTTTCTCACTGCTAAAGTTAAGTAAGGAAATTAGGAGTAAGGTAAGGGATAGAGAAAGAGAGAATGAAAGAAAGAAAAAGCTACATGATAAATGTTCTCCTAAAATAATGGTGCTGTTGCTGTACCAGGTCAAAGAAAACACACAATTAAGGGGACCAAAACATAAAAGACAGGATTCTCAAATATTTAAAAACGCTAATCATCCCCAAGTAGCCTATGCAAAACCCATTTCAAAACAGTTACTTATAAAAATTGATGTTGTTCCATGTGAACATTTTGTCTGTTAGAAATATTTAATAACAAAAAAAGAGAGGAATATTCAATACCCACCCCAAAGAAAACTATATAGGTACAAGGTTAAATTTTATAATCTTTATGAAGACAATAAAGCAAGCAATCAATATTTAGTTCGAGGCCAGACCTCTTCCTTGGTTAATTTTTTACAGTATATTCTTCCTTAGTGTGAACCCTCTACAGATAAAAGTTTGCTGCCCTAGGCCCACTTACCGCCAAATTCTCCAAATAAAGAAAACACCTTTCTTTCTCCACATTTCTTATAAGCAACTGGTCATAGGTTGCCTTCTAGGGGCCTACAAAAGTCTTCTCTCACATTGCAAGTAAGGAGTGTCCCCATATTTAAATTCTGTATCTCATACGGAATTTCCCATTCTAGTAGCATTCTTGAGATTTTTCTGTACCTCTTTAAAGGGAATCCAGCTGCTTCCAGGCTTTGCGGGATTGGAGGGTGTCTTCAGTTTTTCAAGAGCATTTTCAATTGCTTCACCATAGTTATCCTGAAACCACTTTTCATGAGGTGTCTCCGCAGGGGCCGCGGTGATGCTCCTCACATGCTCCAAAGCGAACACAATGGGCTTCATCAAAGCCGTGTGCTTTTCCCGCATGATAGCAATTTTCTCTTCTCTGGCCAGGGAGGCATAAAGAGTTTTACAAACATGGAACAGTTTCAATGCATCAAGTGCAAGTAAATACTATCAGAGAGTAAGCTAAATAAATAAAATACTGGCAAAATAACTTACTAACACAGCACTGTAAAATATCCAGCACATGAAAGAGGAAGCTTTTTTCAACAACTGGTACTGGGAAAACTGGACATCCACTTGCAAAAGAATGAAGCCAGACCCTTACCTTCCTTATACGACATGCGAAAAAATAACTCAAAATGGATCAAAGACCTTAAGAGCTAAGACTTTAAAACTCTTAGGAAAAAAAATGTAGAGGAAAGGCTTCTGGCCGCTGGATTTGGCAACAATTTCTCAACAAAAGGCAAAACAGAAAAACCGGGCTACTATATCAAAAGATCTATTAAGGAGAAGGAGCAATTTCGTGCATCAAAAGATACTATTAAGAGACTGAAAAGAACGCACAAAAGGGGAGAAAATATTTGCAAATCATACATGTGAAAGGGGGTTAATATTGAGAATTACAGAGAGAACTCCTAAAATAACAAAAAAAATTCCCAACAACCCAAATTCAAAACTGAGCAAAAGATTTGAATAGACATTTCTCCAAAGAAGCTATTCAAATGATCAAAAGGCACATGAAAAGAGGCTCAACATCACTAGTCGTTAGGGAGATGCGAGTCAAAACCACAAGCAGATACCACTTCACACCCATCAGGATGGCTACTATATAAAAAAACAAGAAATGACAAATATTGGCAAGTATGTGGAGAAACTGGAACTCTTGAGCACTTGTGGCAGGAATGTAAACTGATGCAGGAAAACAGCACCAGTTCCTCTGGTGGTTCCTCTGTAATTCAAACATAGAGTAACAATATGACCCAGGCAAATCCATTGGATCATACACAAAATAACTGAAAACGGAGTCCAACAGATACTTGCACACTGATGTTCACCAAAAAGCAACCCAAATGTCCACTGAGAGATGATGGCATGAACTAAATGAGGTATATCCATACAATGGCATATTATTCGGCGATAAAAGGAAATTCTCACATATGCCACAACATGGATGAACCTCCAAACATGCGAAGTGAAACACGCCAGGCACAAAAGGACAAATACCTCTGACTACACTTACATGAGGTACTCGGAGGAGTCAAATTCAGAGACAAAAAGTAGAGTAGTGGTAAAGAGGGGCTAGGGTTAAGGAGCCATGGAAGGTTAGTGTTTAATGAGTACAGAGCTTATGTCTGGGATGAATAAGTTCTGGAAATGAACAGGAGTGATAGTTGCACAACACCGGACACACGCTTACTGTGACTGAATTACACTTAAAACTGGTTAAAGTAACAAACTTTATGTCTTGTGTATTTTACGTTACAAGCGGGGAGGGGGGCAGGGAGCGGCTTTGTTTTCAGAGTAAAAGCGTATGAAAACGTACTTGCGTAAGGTGTTGTTGTTCTGCACTCTCTTCACCTCATCTTCCAGCTGCTGGATTCGTCTCAGGACATACATATGTTGCTGTAACAGAACTCCCAACCAGAGCTCATCCCAGAGAACAGTGACCCTGCGCAGCTCAGCCACAAGCATCTGAACCTGCGACACATGGTACATCCAAATACGCTCAGCTACAAGTCCACACACCCAGCACAGTTCTGCAAACACTAGGAATTACACGTTCACTGTGTGCATCTTTGATTCATTCTACGAGCAGAGAACCTTGATTAGTGATTCTATCAATACTGATTTGTAAAACCGGTACTGACTTGTAAAAGCTCATTTAGAGTAAAAACTCTAAAGGTTTTTTTGTTCTTCAAATACGGTTTCCATGACAGTGTTTATGGGTGGGTTCTAGGTTGTTTTATGGGGAGGGAGAGAATATAATAAAAGCTGTTTTAAAACATATGAACTGTGCTTTTCTGTACCTGTAACACCATGGTTGGGTTTGCAGAGGACAGTTTATCGACAATTTTGCTGTAGCAATCCTGCATCATGGCCTGGTCTTCATTTAATCCACTTTTAGGTTCATCCTTGTTGCTATCCTGAGAGGCAGGAGGACTTCCTCCCTCACATTCAGAAACCAGCAATTCTTCTCCTTGAATATTGCCAAGTAAAGTTGGAATTGCAGAGGAAAACTTATTTCCTATGAGAAAATGCAAGAATAAGGTACACTTTGGAAGTTTCTCCTATGCGCGTATGTTAAGAAAAACATCGGTAATCTATTTGACTCCAAGGGCACTCACTTTAATTTGCCTTCTGTGCATTAAAATGACCAAAAATCATGGATCTTCTGCCTTGTATTTATTAATATTATAAGCAAGTAGAAGATAAATGAAAAAATAAATAAATGAGCCTCAGCACACAAAGCTTTCTCACAGCCAGAGCCCTCTGAGCTTCGTTTCCTCCTTATCCACCATTTACTCAACTCATCAGGGAATCTGATTTCTCCAAGCCTGAATGGGTTACTCTAAGGCTGAAGGTCGCATGTAAAGAACATGCCCCACTGTGGGACTCAGCAGTTACTATCTCAATAAACCGTAATTATTATTATTATTATTTATTCTCGAAAAAAGTACGAACTCCCCAACGCTGTAACATAAAGCTCAAAAAGTTTACCTAACAGACATTCCTTGCAAAAGACTTTATATTTAGAGCAGAGTAGCAGTGTTTTAATATTCCATACCTGAAGCCTGTGATTCAGTACTAAGTGATATGGTGCCCACTATTGCAGGGTACAGTATGAGATGTGGGGAATCTTGAGCCACTCGGCAGAGGAGGTTACAAATACTCTGGCGCACATATACTTCAGGATGGTTTAAGCGTGAGAAAAGCTGTGGAATAATTCCTTCAGGATAAGAAGAAAGAAAGATACTTTAAAGTTATTAAAAACTGTCAACACAGTAGATGCAAACGCGTAAAACCTGACATATGTCAGCATCAGTTCTAAGAGCCTCAAATTCCTCTCTGTATTAATAACAAAGAACCCTAACAATAGCTCCTGATTTGCACGTTTGGTTAGGGTACAGAGCAATTCAACAATGTTCTGGCCAAATGTATTTTCTAAGAATGCCTGTAAAAGACAGACACAGATCATTTTTTAACACCCGGCATATAAAATTTTTTTAAAAGTTATTTTCACCAGTATCTCCAAAATTCATCTTGCATGCATAAAGCTCCTGCCTCTCAGCCTTCTAGTTCTCTGAAAGGTGGGAGACAAGAACATGTAACGTACAGGTCACATATTCTATCACTAGTGTAGCTACTCTGTAACACATTCAAATAATAAACATAAAGGAACTACCATTTTTTAAATTGTCTTCTATCTCCTACCCAGAAATAATTTTCCTGAAACATTTTATTTAGACCCTTACCTCTCCATGGAGCAGTAGGTGTTGTTTCCAAGCCACGTTCCAGATACTGCCTAAGCTCGCCGGCATGTTTCACGAGCAATCTGAGCAGGCGCAGGGTGGCCATCACAATCACATCATCAGTGCTCTGCTCTGCTCTGTGACTTAAATGTAGCCTAGGGTCGTCTTCATCTAAGGGAATCTAAGGGCAAAAGATGAAAGGCAGAAACAAGAATACCGTTTTCGTCTGCTAGGTGAGAGATGTCAAATACACTTTCTCAGAACAGAACAGTGTGCTACCTACCTGCCCAGCGTTGAGTTTAAGGAAGGTAAAATATGCACTGCAAGACAGCTTGTAGAGGCTGAAGATTCGATCTACAACTTTCCTCCACACTTTAATAACTCCTTCTGTTGCACTTTCATCAAGTTCTGAAAGCCACGGGCAGCTGGAGATTAACTGACGCCAGATAACATCAACCATGTCGTCTTCCTCGTTATCTTCACCTTCTGTTATCTGAAGCGTTATATCTTCATCCTGAAGAAAATTTGGGCATAAAATGCTATTGAACACAAACTGAAAAGGGGAAAAAAGGTATATGATTTTCCTATTCTACAAAAGCATTTTTCTCGTTGATGGAAAATTCAATTACTTCACACTTAATTTTATACATGCTAAACCAGTATCAATACACTCCTCTGTATGATGTTTTACTAACGTAGCTAATGAAGACAACTCCGGTGTTTTGCACCTTAAACGCTTCCAAATTATAATGTGATGTTCTGCCGGCAGAACATTAAACATAATCTGTTCAGAAGGTTGAGGCTAAATGTTCACAGAATTCACTCACAACAGACCCTGCTCTCTTCATAGTACTGGGCATGTACAGAACACCAGCTCTGGCAGACAGCGATACATGCTGAAGTCCAGAGCAAGACGAGGTTAGGTCAGCGAATAAAATCCCAACTTCTAAAGTCTGTATCTACTCAGTATTTATGACATTCTAGAATTGACAGAACTCTGAGCAGAGAGGGAATAAATCCTACAGCTCGTTTAGTTCACTAGGTTTCAACTCTGGCTGTGAAGTACAATCACCTAGTAAGCTTAAATACGTGCGCATATGTCCCACTCAGCTATCTGGGGTGGTATGCAGGCACTCGTGTAGTTTAAAAAGGTCCCAAGCTAGTGTTAAGAACCTAATTTCTGATCAAAACACCTAAAAGAGAAATTTCATTCCCATAAAACAAACTTCACCTATTTTAATAACAGGACCTTAAAGAAATGATTTCTCAAGAAATGACATTTTTCTTAGAAAAGTATCATAACTCACTTTCGTTTTAAAACTCAAAGTTCTGATTTGTAACAAAAACTGCCTAAACCCTATTCAATATTTAATCAAGTATATATAAGATCAACCTCCTCGAAATCAATGAATTAAAACCGTGATCCTGACACCATTTCTCCCAACACTACATCATATTTTCCTTGCCTGAATCCCCGCTGGCCGACAGACAGCCTGTCCGAGAATACCATAAATCCTCTCTTTTTCTTCCTCAGTTATAGTGTCTGGAAGCAGATTCTGAACTTCAGATTTTTCTCTAGGCAGCAGACGAACACCTTCTCCCTGACTATAAAAATAAACAAGTCACTAGCTGCAGCTATCAAAACATGCCATGTCAAGTTACCAAAACCTGTCAGCAGACATTTTGTCTCTATTTTGCAATGCATTAGCTAAGTTACACATTTTGACATACGTACCTGGCATTGTCAACTACCTTTCTGCCCCACCTATAAGCCCAACTAGCCAATGCTGCCCAGGATTTGGCTACTTCAGGTGCCTGTACTGAAGACAGGTGATACAACTGTCCCAAAATGAAGTCAGGCTCTCCAACTCCAATATGCACTGCCATGATGGACAAAAAAATAAAAATAAAAATAATGAAAGAACTCAGCAATGCTACATTCATAAATTTCTAACGGCACTCCCATTAACATTTTGGGGTTTTATTATCTGTAAGCTATCAGTAAGTTCCAGAATATTACAGTGCAAAATTTGACAAAGGAACACATTTCCTACTACGCTTTTTGAAAAGGCTAATGAACTGAAATCAACCACTCAGCTTCCCAAGTCGGCTTAAATTATCACCCTGTAAACCACATAAATATCTTTTACGACACTTTACATAAAAACAGTTCAGGTGTAAATTATGCAAAGAGCCTAAATGTCCATCAACTGACGAATGGATAAAAAAATTGTGGTTTATATACACAATGGAGTACTATGTGGCAAGGAGAAAGAATGAAATATGGCCCTTTGTAGCAACATGGATGGAACTAGAGAGTGTTATACTAAGTGAAATAACCCATACAGAGAAAGACAGATACCATATGGTTTCACTCTTATGTGGACCCTGAGAAACTTAACAGAAACCCATGGGGGAGGGGAAGGAAAAGGAAAAAAAAAAAGAGGTTAGAGTGGAAGACAGCCAAAGCATAAGAGACTCTTAAAAACTGAGAACAAACTGAGGGTTGATGGGGGGTGGGAGGGAGGGGAGAGTGGGTGATGGGTATTGAGGAGGGCACCTTTTGGGATGAGCATTGGGTGTTGTATGGAAACCAATTTGACAATAAACTTCATATATTGAAAAAAAAAAAAAGTTCAGGTGTCAGATGTGTTGTGCAATGTCTTGAATTATGGATATGACTGGTTACTTCCTTGTGATTAGATTAAGTTGAAGCATTCTGGGAAAAGTAATACATAGGTGCTAAGTATACAATCTCATTCAATCAGAAATTCATGAGGTAAATGTCTTTATCCACAGTTCAGAAGTAAAGAAATCACCTGCTAGAATGTCATATGCCAATGTAAGATTTATAACAGTCACCAGACATATCCCTTATATCAAGACTATATAATATACAGATGAGAATGATTTCATAAAACCAATGTAAGAAATCAAAGTCCTATGCTTCATGACAACAATAATGAAAGTATATTCTCATGCTTTGGCAAAAAGGTTAATTATCTCCCACTCTGTAAAACATGGACAACGGTACCTACCATAACAGGCTCTCCAACACTGAATTAACTACCCTATTTGTCAAGTACCCTATTATTAGCACTAGTGTCAAAATGTGAAACTTTCATCTTTCAGTAGTTTCTGTGCTCTATCACCCAAGGAGACCACAGGCTACTATTATCTGTCTTTGTTGCTCCTTCTAGTGTGTGGTGACATTTAGCTTTCTGGGGCAGGGCCGTCTTGCCAGCAAAAACATCTAAGTGCATAAAAGCACCGTGGTTAGGGAAGGCCTGGTGGGCAGAGTTTTAAGTGACTTGCACGGTAGCATTAGATACTAAAGAAATGTGTTTTACTTACTTCCAGGCAGTAAAATACGCTAAATTTCCATAGAAACAATTTCTGTGGCAAATTACAGCCAGTATAACATTGTAAACTTTAAAACAGGGAGAAATAACTTCTAAAATTAATATTTAAAAAAAATTTTTTTAACACTCATTCATTTTTTGAGGGACAGAGAGAGAGCACAAGCAGGGGAGAATCCAAAGCAGGCTCCAGGCTCTGAGCTGTCAGCACAGAGCCCGATGCGGGGCTTGAACTCATGAAACACGAGATCATGACCTGAGCCAAAGTCGGACGCTTAACTGACTGAGCCACCCAGGCGCCCCTAAAATTAATATTTTAAAGCTAATAAAATAAAGATATCCTACCTGTAGATTCGCTCTCTATCCGAGGATATTCTTCTTCCATCGTATTAACAGATGGCAGTTCTATTAAAGAGAGTATGTTTTTAGACAAAGTAGAAAGACCTGTGAAGTTTTGCTGTTGCTGAGCTCTATAAACCTGTTTCAGCTGCCCTGAAATTTCTTTCCATTCTGCCTGGATCCATTTGGCTAGTGTCAGAATGGACTTGGCAACCGCATATTCAGCTTTGGCAGACTTGCAGAAAGATATGGCACAAGAACTCAACATTTCCATTGCGTGTGTTGACTGGCCTACAGAAAACCAAAAATCAGACCTTAGTTTTATATGCAAACGATTAACAGTATTTCAGGGTAAAGTGACAATGTAAATTCAGTGGTAATCAATGATCTCCAGAAACATTTCTTACTTGAATACACCAAAATTGCCTCTTTTAAAAGCCCCAAATTAGAGAGCCAAAGCATAAGAGACTGTTAAAAACTGAGAACAAACTGAGGGTTGATGGGGGGTGGGAGGGAGGGGAGGGTGGGGGATGGGTATTGAGGAGGGCACCTTTTGGGATGAGCACTGGGTGTTGTATGGAAACCAATTTGACAATAAATTTCATATATTAAAATAAATAAACAAACAAACAAATAAATAAATAAATAAAAATAAAAGCCCCAAATTATAGAGATAAGTCAATTACAGGTAATTTATTATTCAGGACACAAATGTTGTGCCACAGCTGAAAAAAACCCAACTTTTATTGCCTTACATCATACACATTACCATTCATACACATGATTTTTATTTTGTCATATACTAACCACAGTTCATTTTACTAACCTGCTGTATACAGCAATTTGGTTTTTTCAATGTCAAGTTCAGGCCCCCATTTTTCATCCACTTGACCTTGAGTTGATAGTTTTTTAAAATGCTGGACTAAATCCTGAGCAGTGGTAGTCTTTCCCAGCTGAACCTCACTACACTGTGCCAGCAGTCTTGTTGCAAGTGACACATTCCCTCGTTTTCTAGCAAATTTTGCTGCTGTTAGACCTAATTCCATCAGATGGCTTCTAATTGGAACTGTTTGTTCTGGAGAGAAGAAAACGTTTCATTAGTCCTTGATGGGTCTAGTCGCAGACTGCATGGAAACATGGCCAAAAATTCTTCCCCAACTATTTATTTTCCCTTCCCTACCACCTCCTTAAATCAAGATAACTCATTTTTCACCGTCTTTAAATCCCTAGCAGCTAGCATGGTGCTTGGCATACAACAGACAATAAATGTTTATTGGAATAAATGTATACAATGAAGCTGACAAAAGTAAAAATGATTCACTCTAAGAGATCGGCTTTTCAGTTTCTAGATCTTTTTAGTAAAGGGCTCAGGACAAAGGGTGGGAAGTGAGGGTAAAGCTAGACCAGCCTCCTTCGTGTAGAAGTACCCTCTGCCCTTTTATCACGCCATTCTCTCCGAGTTTACTCCTACCTTTCTGATGAACCTTCAGCCTCCTTCCTCTCTACTACCCATCCATTAAAACTGATGTTCCTAGGGGTCGATCCTAGGCTTTCTACTATTCTTACTCTGCATATTCTCCCTGGACAGTATCATTTGCTTCTGTAGTTTCAATTACCATGCAAATGCTGAGGACTGTGGAGTCTTCATCTTGAGCCCAGACCTGACATCTGAGTCCCACCTGCCTACCAGTTCACCTACAGTCAGGCATTTCAAGGGTACTTCAAACTGTGTCAAGTTAAATCCATTTTCTGCCACCCTCCAAACACTCTACTTCCTTCTCCTGTTTTTCCTTTCTTGAGGAACATAATCAACCTGGCTACCTGAGCAGATGCCTGGCAGCCGTCACAGGACTTCACTTTCAGCCCTCCTATCACATCTACTTTTTGTCTATCCCTATCACACTACCTTGGTTACCTTTAGCAGGGACTTTAGCCTAATGGGTCCCTCTGCCCCCAGTCTTCTCCTCTTCTAGTCCATTCTCCAACCTGCAACTGAAGTCATCTTATACAAAGATAAACCTGAACAATTAACTTCCCTCTGAAGGCTTCCCACTGCCCAGACAAAATCCCAACTCCTGAATTTGCCTTGAAAGGCACTGATGCCTTACATTTCATTCCAATCTCAGTCTCCTTCAGCTTCCTCTCTTCCCATTCTCCCTTAGGCAAACTGAGTCACCTAAGAATCTTTCATTATTGCCACTGGCCTTCCCATGTTTTTTCCAGCCAAATGGTCCACCACCTTCCTTCTCATCTCTACCTCTCTCGGGTATCAGATTAAATGTTACTTCTTCCCCAAATCCTTTTCCGACTGATTCTTAGGATTAAATCGGTGCTCTTGTTTTATGTTCTTTCAGCACCATGTACGTGCACTTCCATTCAGCACACCACTGCTGTTCCTTGCACGACGTCAGTTTTCCCTGCTAGACTCTAGAATCCCTTTGGTTTTAGGAATGGAGAAAACAGTCTTGTTCACCATTACATCCCAACTTCGAGCACAATACCTGGCACAAAGCACACACTTCATAAGCACTTGCCGAAGAAAAAAAGGCAAGGTGGAGTGGAGTTTTGTCTCAAATATAACCGCTGAGTTACTGACTTTTTATTCCCAATTTTAAAACTTGTTCAATATGGGAAGGATGAGAAAGAAGATGGTATTTGTAGTCCTACTATATGCCATGCTCTGCATCAGGGCTTTTATATGCCTTATCTCATCTCCCACAATCCTTACAAGAATCTCCTCAGCAAGGCAATACCCAGAACTGAAAGGGAATGTGACTCAGAAGTTTAATGACTTGCCCTAAGGTCCTTCCATTTGCAAAAGTTGGGCTAACAATCCAACCCAAATATATACAGCACTGAGAGTCCAGGAGAGTCACAGTTCCCAGTAATCACTCTGCAATGCGAGTCCACACCCCAGCATTACCTTACTTGTCTATCCCTATCACACTACCTTGGTAGTTATTTTTTTTTTAATGTTTATTTATTTTGAGAGAGGGAGAGAAAGAAAGAGCACGTGGGCGTGCCAGTGGGGGAGGCAAAGAGAGAAGGGAAGAGAGAGAATCCCAAGCAAGCTTTGTGCTGTCAGTGTAGAGCCCTGACACAGGGCTTGATCTCACAAACCGTGAGATCATGGCCTGAGCCAAAATCAAGAGTTGGGAGCTTAACTGAATGAGCCACCCAGGTCCCCCTGAAATTTAATACTCAAATGTATTCAGTAATCTTAGCTACCGCAATTTTCAACTACAATTCTACAGAATTCTGGCAACTTTTCCATTTTCAAGCAATAAATTGCTAACACCCTTTTAACATAAGAGACGTTTCTTTCTTAAAAATGAGATCTACTGGGGCGCCTGGGTGGCTTGGTCCATTGGGCGGCCGACTTCGGCTCAGGTCATGATCTTGCGGTCCGTGAGTTCGAGCCCCGCGTCGGGCTCTGTGCTGACAGCTCAGAGCCTGGAGCCTGTTTCAGATTCTGTGTCTCCCTCTCTCTGACCCTCCCCCGTTCATGCTCTGTCTCTGTCTCAAAAATAAATAAACGTTAAAAAAAAATTAAAAAAAAAAAAATGAGATCTACTAATATTTATACAAATACTAATTGTCAACTCATTTGGAGTGTTTAAAACTTAACATCCACAGTCCATTATATCTGACAAAGAATTCATATCCAGAACAAATAAACAAGTTTATGACCTAACTAAAAACGGACAAGATTTAAACACTTTAAAAATTAAGATACACAGTGGTCACTATGCAAATGAAGAGGCTCAATCTCATTAATCATCAGGAAAATGCAAACAAAACCGCAATGAAATACTACTATACACTGGTGCCAGGTGACTAAAATTAAAGACCAACACCACCAAAGATAGAGACACAAGAAGAAATGTAAAATGTACAAACACGTTCTAAGAACTCGCCAACTTATTTTTAACGTTGAACCATTACGACCCAACAATTTCACTAACAGGCATTTACTCAAGAGAAAACACAAATATATGTCCACCCAGAGACCTGTACATGAATTTCACTGTGGCTCTACACATAATAGCCCACATTTTAAAACAACTCCAGGATCTATCCAAAGAACCAGATAAATTATGGTGCATCCATCAAATGGACACTACTCAACAACACAAAGGATCACACTACTGATACACGCAACACAGGTGAAACTTAAAAATAAAATGCCGAAAAGAACCCAGACACAACAGAGTTGTATGATCCCATTTATACAAAACTTTAGTTACGACAGGTCTAATCTACAGTGACAGGAAACAAATCAGCACTTGCCCAGGACAGGACACATGGGAGAGGCGAATGGGTAGAGGCATAAGAAAAACTTTTTGCGGTGATATAAATGTTCTAGATCTTGAATGAACTGGTGGTAAAGATCTGTCAAAACTCATGGATCTGTACATGCCAAATGTGTAAATCATATCTCAATCAAAGCTATTAAAAAAATCCAAGCCAATTACCTTTTATCTTCTCCAACAACTGACTCTGGTACATGGTATATCTTAAGGCCTGCATCCACGGCCTCACATCATGCTGTTTACATGAACGCAGAGCTTCACTGAAGAGTGGAATAAGACAATCCTGCCAGAGAAAAACCAAAACTACTTAATGCAAACAGACTCCATGCATGTTTGTAGACCGAGTTAACCTGCATCCCCTTAAACCAGCTACTCAGCTCTACTTGTCTATTCAACTCCCCCCTTTCTTCATTTTATCTTCTAATCACAAGAGGAAAAGAGACAGTCTAAGATAAATCTTTGCTTTGCCTTAAAAAGAAAGAAAAAATCAAGTCCAATTTATCAATAAAGCACATTTTTATAAAAATAAACACAAGCATATTAACTATAAAACAGAAGTTAGATTACAGAGAAACATAAAACTACTACTTTATTAGCAGATTCTCAAAGATTCTAATTCCCTTGGGAAGGGCCCATCTTTGGTTAAACTGTCCCCTATCTGGGAGAAGGATGGGGTGTTTTTTTTTGTTTTTTTGTTTTTGTTTTTTTAAAGTATGTTCTTCATCCAACACGGAGCTTGAACTCAAGATCTGGAGATCAAAAGTCGCATGCTCTACCACCTAGCCAGCCAGGCACCTTGCGGGTATCTTCGCTAATCAAATCTAAAATTTCTGGGCGCCTGGGTGGCGCAGTCGGTTAAGCGTCCGACTTCAGCCAGGTCACGATCTCGCGGTCCGTGAGTTCGAGCCCCGCGTCAGGCTCTGGGCTGATGGCTCGGAGCCTGGAGCCTATTTCCGATTCTGTGTCTCCCTCTCTCTCTGCCCTTCCCCCGTTCATGCTCTGTCTCTCTCTGTCCCAAAAATAAATAAAAAACGTTGAAAAAAAATTAAAAAAAAAAATAAAATTTGTAACACCTGTCAAACGGAAATATATTTACATACACTAGCTCTTCTTCCAAAAACAAACAAACAAACAAAGCAAAGGAAAAAATTAAGCAATTAGCCGTCCTTAAAACTCTCTATCTTTACTTCCTCCATCTGCCTCATACACTTCTCAAATGAAAATGTACCTGAAAATGGCATTTTGGATTTCTGTATTTACTACCTTGTCCAACAAATGCTACAAATACTATTTTAAAAATTTAAAAAAAATTTTTTTTCAAAGAAATCTTTTTCTACACAAATGCCTATTAATGTTCACAAAAATATCCTGATAAAAATACACACAT
Organism: Panthera pardus; assembly: GCF_024362965.1. NCBI lineage: Eukaryota > Metazoa > Chordata > Mammalia > Carnivora > Felidae > Panthera > Panthera pardus. The sequence goes on from NW_026526980.1 coordinate 10,277,444, forward strand.
ACACACCTCTGTTGAAAGTCTGTTAGAAACTGTGTTCTCCAGAGCAGAAGAGCAATACAGCTGTAAGGTACTTAGAACTGGCAGAGACTGTGAAACCGTTAAAGTAGAAAGTCTCAGGGGTCCAATAGCTATGCGGGAGGTTTGCTTCAAGTACTTTACCACATTTCTGAAACAAAATATATACTGTTAATTAACAAATGAGATTTTCCAGCCGGTAATCACTGAAGAGATAAGGCAGTTTGATAAGATGCTACCACAGTGGCATCCAAAGAGGGGAAAGGAAGAAGAGCTGTCTGCCCTTTAGTAAAATGACACAAGCAAGTCAAGACATGCTTCTGTGGATTTCTACAGTTTATTTAGTTTCAACCTCTATATATGCTGGCAAGGGGCACTCACGTTTCACGTGACTTCTACAACGAAAACGAAGCTATCATGACTAACTAGCATTGTAGCGAACTGTTAAGTGATTCATCGCCAAGTACGTACATTCACCATATGGTACACACAGCGCACATTAACCTCCTTCGGATTAAACTTACTCAGTTATGGACTGCCACTTCTGGTCTTGTTCTATATGGTTTAAAGCAGTTGCCAAACAAACAGAACTTCGCAACAACTGAACCTCAATCGATTTCTGAAGTTCCTTTGGATCTGGGCTTAACATGTTAGGAAGCAGTTTTTTCATATCTACAGAGAAGTTAAATAAATTCTGCTAAGTTGTTTTTAACGTGTTAAGAATGAGAAGACATTTTAACAGTATTAAAAAGTTATCACTGATGAATACATTCTTTCGTATTTAAGCTCAGCCAGCTGAACACTATGATGAAGCATTTCTGAGAGCTATATAAAAGTCACAGTCTGCATTCAAATTATATCTCACACCCACCCAAATCAGCTGATTTCCCAAGTTCGAAAATCAATAAACCAACATACGCTACATTTTAAAGGGGCAAATCTACACCTATTTTGCAAACCTTACTGAATTTGGCAAAGCGGTGCTAACACACAAAGTACTCACAATACTAATTTTAGTGCAGTATTTTACAGAATGTGCCAGTTGGGGTAAGGAAATTAACGAACCACATTAAGACGCTAAGAAAAATATTTAGCTTAAACACTGAACTTTTTCAAACGTGGCCAGATAAATCTCCAAGTCTTATGACAGTCTTTTTAAGTTAGATTAACTTTAATTAAACTGTTTCCATTTGCCAAATCAAATGTAAGTAAAACAGCCCTACATACGTTCCTTCGCGTGGGACTCTGCCCCAAAATAAATGTACAAAAACCTCCCATTTTTCCAGTGAAATACTAAGCCAAATATTTTGGGCAACTTGTCCATAAAATACTTAATTTTAAGATTATTATCTCAAATACCTATTTTCTCTTTTGATCCTCCAGCAAGTAGATTGACATTTTCTCCTGGTAACAATTCTAACTGCTCAGTACATTCAACAAATTCTCCAGATTCAAAACTGCTTAGTGATCTGCAATTAAAACATCAGTTAGCTTACATCACACTCTATCCAGCCCGTGCAATCATTCAAAAGAAAGGCAGAACAAATTCTGGAAAAAGCCCAGTTACACAGCATTCTTTTGGTGAAGTTCCTTCTACGTAGGCCATCATTTTATTTCTATTTTGAAGATGGGACTACCAACTTAATTAGCACTAAAATTGGAGTGGCAAACCGGAAAACCACAGCTATAGACATTCAGTTTAGCACGCTCACCTGTCCTCTTTTTGTAGTCTGTTATCCTCCGGGCCCATCCAACAAACTGACAGACCACTGCAGGGCAATGGCAACATCTGATTCTCCCCAAGCTACTTCTCCGTTCCCTACGCGACCCCATTCCCTACCTAAAGCCTAAGCCCCTAGAGGGCTCCTGTCCTACTATCTCAGGGCTCCATCCTCGTCCTGCCTCCTTTCACTGCTGGCCATCCTCCCTCTCTTCCTTCTCCAACGTGTCTCACGGAACCTGTTTCTCTTCTTTCAGAGAATTCTTCCTTTCCATCTCCTCACCTTATCTGAAAATGGTGGCACCTCTGAAACTCCTTTAGTCCTGCAGCATCCATATGAGGAGAGGCCCTCTCCTAGCTCCTTCCTGCTACTTTCAGATCACTCACTCTGTTCCCATTCCTACTACAGCTGATTTCCAACCAAGAAGATGACTTAGTTTCTCATCTCTTTCTAGTCTATTAATCTCTCATCTTTTCCTGTCCCTCTCACTGTGTCACCTGCCTTACAACTCAGCTTGAAGCCAGCACTGGAAATATGACATCAATAACTGCACCTGCCTCCACTGGATAAGCTCCAAGCCTGGATTAAGGTAAATGCCAGCTTCTCACGTAAGCTGTGACTGAAGAACTGTCGAGGTTTGGTGACAGCACCCTGATCATTCCGGCCACTACTGGATCTGAGTCCTCTCCAGGGGCAGGTTCCCGTGTCCCTCCCCACTATACTCTACAATGCCCTCACACTGTCAGCTAATGACGGACTCCTCGAAAAAAAAAAAAAAAAACATAAAACAAACAAAAAGCCCAACCATCTATCCTCTACCCTTTCATTTCCTCTCCCCTTACCTCTAGTCCACCATCTATCCACTCCCAAAACAGTCTATATCCAACTTCCGCTGCTTTCTTTGAGGCATAAAAAAAGCAGGGCCCAGTTGATCCTTCAATGTTATTTATCCTGTTTCTTAAACCTCTGCTTTCCTGTCACTCTTTCCCGTGAACTTGAAAGAACACTAAAACTCTCCAATATTTCAGGTAACTACACAACATTCTCCTCCAGCCACAGCCTCCTCCTCTCCTTGACTTCAGGAAAAACTCACCACCCAAGTAACCTAACTAAAGCTTTTGATTTTCAACTTTCTCCACCACTCAATAGTACTACTCAACCCAGCTGCTTCTCGTGATCTCTCTCTACAAAGCTCTTCTTGCTTGTCATCTCTGGAGCTTCTGACAAGACTGACTATTCCAGTCTGCTTCTCCTACATCTTGGACTTTTCTCTCCTCAGTGTCTTTCTGTTTTTATCAGTGGCTTCCTCTCCCTTCCTGGAACAAAGATGCTCGTAAGGATTCTGACCTTGGCCTTCTTTCCTTTTCACTCACCCTTCTCCAGAGCTTAATCTGTGATTTCGTGGCTTACAAAGGCTCTGGAGTACAAAGTGTGAAGAGAAAAAAAAATGTCTTTTACTGTCACCTATATGCTAATGAACCCCCAAATCACTCTCTAGCTTAGACTTTTCTCCTTTGTTCCAAATCCAATTCTTAACTGCTTACTACTCTCCTCAGCATGTTTCATATGCACCGTAAAAACACCTCCTGGTTCTGTGTGCTCCTGCTTCAACTAACAGTGTCTGTCCTCCCTCCACCTTTGTCCCACAGATAAATGGTCTACATGCTGCCACCCCTGCCGTCCACCTCCAGTCTCTTCCCAACAGCAGGGGGAATGACTAAGTCAAATCACGACATGCCTCTCCTGTTCAAATCTCACCTAAGATATTCCATATTACTGGGAGTCAAAGTCCTTCTCCCAGTTCCCCATCTACCCTCTATCCTGATCTCCTATTATTGACTCTGCTTCAATAATAGTGGCCTCTGGGCCACTTTCTGGGCCATTTCCAGAACACTCAAAGCACATTATTCTTTCATCAGATCTGTTTCCTTAAGTCTTCGCCCAAATGTCATGCTGATGGCATTCCCAACCTTGTCTATCTGCCTGTGTGTCCCTCTAGAAGGGAACTCCTCAAGAGTCGGAATTCATGTTTCATGAGGTGCTACACCCCACTGCCTGGCACATAGTACATGCTCAATGGAAAAATTACCCATTAACCCATTTGCTCCCTAGAAGCTGAGCTCCACAATGGGAAGGACAGCTAACGACTCCTGTGTCCCAACCTCTTGGGGGTACACAAATTTTGAATTAAGAAATTCAGTACATATATTTTGGTTTTTGTTTTTTAATTTTAACATTTATTTAAATAATATCTACACCCAATATGGGACTCGAACTCATGACCCTGAGATCAAGAACTGCATGCTCTACTGACACAGCCAGCCAGGGGCTCCCAGTACCTACATTTTGAATTAAGGGATTAATAAATGCACAGAGAAATATGGAGATGAAAAGAAAGGGAGCTGATTTTATAAATGTTCATAAACTCTGTCCTCTCAAGAATATTTTTGAGAAGTTCATTTTTTTCTAATGTTTCCTTATTTTTGAGACAGAGAGTGAGCAGGGAAGGAGTAGACAGAGAGGGGGACACAGAATCCAGAGCAGGCTCCGGGCTCCAAGCTGTCAGTACAGAGCCTGACATGGGGCTTGAGCCCACCAACCGTGAAAAGTCATCAAATGTGACTCTTCCTAAAGCAGTAACAAATTTGCTTTCACTCCTTTTGATTTTAAAACCATAAGCTCTGAGAATGAAGATCAAATGACCGTTTCAACAGTTAACAAGTCTGTTTTCCACCGTATGAGTATCTTCCTCACATCTAACGCTGGTTTCTCATTGTGGTCATTTTTTGAACAGCAGTATTACTAGAACTTCAAACATGCTGCAGTAGTAAATGGTACCAATTTTAATATTTTTCTGCCATAGAGGCAGACTTTAAGGTTGCTGAAAATTTATTGAGCTGAAAAACAGTCCTTACTTTATGTAGTTGAAATCAGCCTTTAGGTTGAGAGAAGTGCTGCTGGTACTCTTTTTCAGGTCGTGGATAGCATTCTGCCAGTCCTGCACGGCAGCCCAGTCCGCAATGGAAATGTAACACTCACATGCTTTATTTCCCAAATAATTTATAACCTCAGGGGAAGAGTCCGTTGATTTGGATAGCACAGTTTTCCTGGATTCACCTGAGTAAATGTATTTTATAAAACAGAGAGATCCAGGGAAGTTATAAATATTTTAATGAGCAGAGAAATCTAAACGATACAACAGGATCATTAATACAAACTGAGCGTATACGACTTTTTATTTAAATCCTGGACGCTCACCATTCAGAGAATGTTTGGGGCTGGCACTGTTACGCCCAGCGTTGGCCAACGTGAGAACGGATTTGTCAAAGCTGGAGACGCAGCAATCAACACCTGTCATGGCACACAGGTGCTCCTGGTACTCCACAGAGGCCTTCTCAAACCTTCAATGCAAATTCAAACAGTCCTTACTTTTAAATTATCCACAGACTTCATTTCCAAAAAAACTAAAAAAAAAATTAATCACTCAAATAAACTGAGCAGAGATAACGAATTAATTATTTTGTGTGGGGTGGGGTGCACAAAATTAGATTTTTTCCTCACAACAAATGAAAATAAATGTACACACTATTAAAGTTTTTTTAAAGGCAGTATAAAATAACAGAAAATATTAAGTATCTGATCTCATTATATGCCAAGGCTAAGTAGAAGAACAAGTTTTAAAAAAGAATTCATAAAGTAACAGATACTAATGGCGTAATTTAAAACTTCCAGGTATGAAAAAACACCATAAACATTAAAAACAAATTATAAATCAAGAAATTAGACCGCATCAACAATCCTGCTCTATCAGTATAGCAGGATTTCCTATACTTGACATATCAGTATAGGAAAATATGAGAGGCCACGAAGACAAAATCTGTGTTTCTAAAAATCACATATGGTCAATAGAACTTAAGGGGAAAGTTATATTAATCATTACTAAAAACATATAAATTAAAACAAATTATCTTCACTGATGATGGTGGCAGGGTGGTTGTTTCTCAGTGACCCTCACTATTCACAACAGCAAAGGGAAGGGGTTACTCTATCATTAAGGATATAAAATGGAATCTCTTTTCTGTACAATAACTTTGCAACAGTATGTATCATAAGCCTTAAGGTCTGTAGCCTTTCTTCTAGTAAATCAACTTGCAGGAATGAATTCAAAGAAAAGAAACAAAATTATAAGCTATAGCTTACTATGAAGAATTAAGTGCCATGGTACATTAAGATTAGTAAAAAACATCAGAAACAACCTTACTGTCCAAGAATAAGGAAAGTTAAATTATGGTGCACTCACAAAAAATACAACTGCGTCATTAAAAATAACATTGTAGAATATTTAACATGCCAAAATATTTTTTTAAAGGTTACTGAATAGAAAAAACAAAATGATGTGAGTAGCAGAAACACAGCCATTTCTGAGAAACATGGGGAGAAGACTGTATATAAAAGAAAAAAGAACTACAGAGGCACGTACACCAAAACTAACAAGTTATCACTAGCAGATGTAATTATGAGTTCTTCTATTTTTCCCACATTTTCCAGACTTGGGAGAACGGACATAAATATACACAGTCTGTTGCAATACATATTCATTTACCTAGAGAATGAGTGCACAGGGCTAATGAGCAAGCCCTCTAGCCATGAAGGACAGTTTGTACCAGACTCTGACAAGAAAGGTTATCAATTATAATGCAAGTAATTGGCAGATCTTATTTTAAGGAGGATTTCTTACTAATCTGTAAGTAAGAAAGGCATCTAAGTTTTGCTGTTAAAGAACAGACTAAAGATGACTCCTAGTAAAGTGATTCACAGCGAGTTTCAATTGCTGAAATTGAACAAAGCTGTTTTAACATTTAACTACAATGTTATCCAGGAATACAGAGGGTTTAAATGTAAAGATATCCCATTACCTATTTCCTACCTTCCAACTTACCTCCCTTCTGCCTGCTGGGCCACTGAATTAATCCAGAGAAGATTCTTGCCAGCAATGGAGGATGACCAGACAGCAATTCCCTGTATGGCTTCAGGACAATGCAGCTCACACAGAGCTTCTACCACCATCATGATGGTTACTTCCAATTCATTCCCCTGGAAGTTCATTCACAACAATTAACCACAGACCTCAATACCATTAAAATTCAAGCATCTACTAAATTTACAACCACTGATCACAACCGAAGCCCATTTAAAAGCACGTGTATTTAACAATTATTTTTACAACAACATTACATTATTAGCTTAGAATTCTTGAAATTTTACATATACTGTGGCTACAAAAGGTAACTGACACAAGCTTAACAGCAGATGGTGTCAGGCTTTACAAAGTAAAAAAAAGTTATCCAAAATTTAAACTGTGCTATCTGTAGGAGTAACATATGCAGTAAATATAAAGCAAAAGTCAAATATAAATAACCATGAACTAAAGGATGATTAATTTTATGCCTGAATATTGCCTACTGCTATTATCGAATTAAGAAACATTTGTTATTTTTGGATTCCAATTGTTTATTGAACCCATTTATAAACGAGCACTCTTCCCATTCATTATAACATTATTATATACACTTCCGCATACGTTAAAAAACTACTACCTGCACTCTCCTGTACATTATAGTTACTAAAAATGATTACAAGAACTATTTCTTCTACAAGTTTCTTAGAACTACCTTTAAAGTTCCAAGCCCTTAAACATTTGACATGTTCTAAGCACAAAATATGAATAGTGACTCGGAACAGAAATTTTAACTTATTTCATTCATAGATTAAATCACAACCAAGGAATTAAACTCAACTTTTTCTAATCAACAGATTTAAAATTAACTCCAGATACACTTTACCTGAGATAGATTTGTCTTCATTTCTGTAAGCAAGTCAAAGCCATGCCTCACTGTCACAGCAGGCTGGCCTGCCAACAACCCAACCCTCATAATGGAGAGTCGGATCCGCGTCAGCCAGTCTTGACAAGTTTGGCGATTGGTATAGAAAAAAGTCCTAATGACCTTTAGAATAAAGAAAAAGAAGAGCTCACGGTTGGTTAAAATTTTAGGTACAGACGTCTCAAATACACAAGACTACTGGGATTTCAGCTCTGCACACACTGCCAGGCTTGACCATGAAACTGCTACAAAGCAACACTCAACCCACTGGAACCAACCTTGGGAGGTGACGTTAATGCATTAGCGCACCCCTCATATGCATTATACATTAACTTCTCCAGATTTTCCAGATACTGCAGAAGAAGAACAAGTCTAAGCTGGTTGCTACTGTGGCCTTCATCATTGTCTGCAGTTGTCCATTGACTAACATCTTGATCGGGGTTTAACGTGTGAGCCGCAAGACTTCTAATGATACCTTAAAGCAAAGACAGAATTCCATATTTAAAAGACATCTCTAAAGATTCTAGAAGTTAGAGATAATTTCACAAATTCCTATTTGTCAAGCATCCTCTCTAACCTACCATTTAAAAACAAAATTCACAACATGAAAGGTCTTTTATTTTAGGGGGAAAAATGTTTTCTTAACACAAATCCCCTAGTTTTTTTTAACAAAAAAAGACATCCATGCTGTTGTCAACACAATTATTCAATGAAAGGTTATTTTAGCAAATATTATCTGAAAGACTGATCAATTATTGAGGAATAAAAAAAGCATATAACCTCAAATCTCTGAACAAAGATAAGAAACCCATTTGTTTTTAAAGCCTATTTATTTTGAGAGAGAGAGAGAAAGAGAGAGAGACAGCACACGCAAGTGGGAAGGGCAAAAAGAGAGGGAGAGAAAGAATCCAAAGTAGGCTCCACACTACAAGTACAGAGCACAAAGAGGGGCCTGGTCCCACAAACCATAAGATCATGACCGGATCCGCTATCAAGCCTATGACACTTAACTGACTGAGCCACCCAGGAGCCCCCATCATTTCTTAATATAGGGTTTAAAGGTACTTCTATCACCAAGTTTGAAAAAGCACAAAGCCACTTACCTTCAATTGTCTGGAACGTATCCTGAGCTCTGCCCAGTGGGGTTCTCAACTTAGAAAGCACAGTGAACTGTGCTGCTTCCCAAATAGCCCACTGCCAAAGGACGGCATCTGTCTTTAGAAGATTTCGGGGAATTGTTGATTGGTCACGCTTATCCAGTCTCTGGCAGCTATAGAACAATCTTTCTAACCAATTGTCCTTCCTGGGAAAAGTAGTTTCATATTTAACAGACAATGACAACTTCATTAAATAAAAAAAAAATAAAAAATAAAAAAATTTGCAAGGGGAACAGGCGTAGGGGACTACAATTTTTCCTAGTTCAAAAGGCAAAACCCTTAACGCTGAGAAGCATTATATCCCTACCTTTCATGCTGAGGAGGTCTTTTACAGTTAAAACAGGATGGGGTACGATGTGGAAGGATTATTACGGTAAATGGCCCATGAGAATTTGGCTATCAGGATAAAACATTCACTGCAACTCAGCACCTGCAGAATGTCTATGTCCCCAGGCCTCTCCTCGAAGCATTAATGACTAAGTCAGAATAGTTAACTGTCAAACATATTTCATCACTCAATTTTAAAGCCCATTTTTGTTTCTTCAGATGCTATCTTCGAAGCAATTCTTCCTACTGCTGGAAACTAAAATAACCCATTTGAGAAGATATCACTTTCTATTCTGCCACTCCTGACATATTCTCTCCAAAAATGGGTGTAGGGTCAAGACATTCAAGTACATTTAAGTTGCTTTTCCCAGATGAAAGAGTCAAAGAAAATCTTACCCTGTTCTATGAGAATTCCCATATAAAATAAAACTAATAACATCAGAGAAATCTTGTGGGTGAAATGTGTTACTCGGTGCTTTACTCATGTGACTTCTTAATGCTAAAGAAATTTCTTGAATTTCTGTGTGATTGTTATTGCTGTAGACAGAAAATAAAGTCACTGTTACACAAAATGTTTTAGTGAACAGGCTAGTTCATACTGTAAATGGGCTATTTCCTTGCCAACTAAATGCAGAAGTAAAAAAATAAAACAGACTTCAAAACAGACACTGAAATATTATTACAGCTTCAAAATCAACCTAGTAAAAAATAAAGATTACAGTTGAGTTTTTCAAATAACTGAACTACTAAGAAACACATTTTGGCACCCTATTATATAAATTATTCGGTACTTATTACCATGAGCTTCTAAGTTTATAAAAAATATTAAACTTTGTTACTTTCTTCTAGACCTGGACAATTTGATCCTTTGACATGTCTTCAGTCACTGAGAAGTGCCACACAAGATGTGACACTGATTCACTAATAGGCAATTTGTCTTTTCTTAAACTGAAGGACTACTAGGCAGTTAAAACATAGTGGGAGGGATGTGTTTGTTCTAACACAACTGTTATACCTCAAGACAACATCTAAAGGAATTGACTTCAACAGCTTTCCAAATGCTTGTCGAATGCGAGTTCCACTGTGGACAAGCTGAACACGGCAAACATCAACACACCTACAAAAAAACGAAACAGGTAACAGAAAGAAGTGCAGCAACAGTTCCAAGGTACTAGGCCCAGGGTCAGAAGATAGAAGCTTTAGTCCATACCGCTGTAGAAGATCATCTGGCAAGGAAGACGACAAAGCATGTAGACTGCTGCAGGCTTGCAGACAGATATTCACGTCTTCAACAAGAGCTATTAACAGGAATTAAAAGATACTTTCAGTTTGGCACAAGAAATCACATGCCAGTACATAACTTCCTGAACACACTCACTCGTTCAACAAATAGTGAGCGCCCACACTATGGACTAAGCATTGCTCCTGCCTAGAACCATCACTGGCAGTAACAGCTGGGAAAACGATATGTTCAATAAAACCCACTTAAAGTTACTAGTCTTCACCCAAACCTTTTTCTGAAAGAAATTTCAAAAGTATATGGAATGTATAAATATTTTTGTAAGATTAAAAATGTGACTTGGGGCGCCTGGGTGGCGCAGTCGGTTAAGCGTCCGACTTCAGCCAGGTCACGATCTCGCGGTCTGTGAGTTCGAGCCCCGCGTCAGGCTCTGGGCTGATGGCTCGGAGCCTGGAGCCTGTTTCTGATTCTGTGTCTCCCTCTCTCTCTGCCCCTCCCCCGTTCATGCTCTGTCTCTCTCTGTCCCAAAAATAAATAAAAAACGTTGAAAAAAAAATTTAAAAAAAAAATAAATAAATAAAAATAAAAATGTGACAATCACTTAAAAACAATTTATTTTTCATGTATTAAGAATACCAAAATTTGGGGCACCTGGGTGGCTCAGTCGGTTAAGGTTCTGACTTTGGCTCAGGTCACGATCTCACAGTTTGTGGGTTCAAGCCCTGCGTCAGGCTCTGTGCTGACAGCTCGGGGCCGAGAGTCTCCTTTCAATTCTATGTCTCTCTCGCTCTCTGTCCCTCCCTGCCCACATGCGCGCATGCACACACTGCCTCTCTCTCAAAAATAAACAAACATTAAAAAAAATAACAAAAGCTAAGACAGATTATGCATCTGCCCCGAGATGGGAATTATACATTTCATGTTATGAAAATGTTCAAGTGACTATCTTTCTCTTATTTTACTAAAGACCCCTTTCAAGTGTAGATTAACAAAATCTTTAAAAATCACAGAATCTTACTGTTGGCTAAAAGGCCTTTACAAAATTTATGGAAAGATGGAAGAGAGAATAAAGGTGCATATGTTTCAGACTTCTTCATTAAAACAGCCACTTCCAAAGCCCACGTCATTAACAGTTTCCTGAAACACAAAATATACAACTGATTTTACATTAAAGAGAAAGAAAGAAAGAAAGAAAGAAAGAAAGAAAGAAAGAAAGAAAGAAAGAAAGAAAAAAAGAAAGAAAGGGAAAGAAAGAAAAGCTTTAAAATAATCTATTCTTCTTACATTGGTTTGCTTTTGGCTTTTTAACTATCTCAAGCAACAGAAAACAAAAATTCAAACTATAGAAATTCCTTTGTCAAAAAGTTGAATGCCTTTTAAGAAAATCTCCCCAAACCAGAAGGTGTAGCACAGAATATAAAAAATCTGTATAGGTACATTCTTCTACACAACTGCAGGCAGGGAAGTTTCATTCAATTCTTTCGGGAAAGAACAAGAAATCCTGGATTAAATAATAAAGCTGTATTTTCAAGTGTGTCATAACGAAGAGGCTGCTCTACCCCACTGCCTTAAGGCTGGATTTCTTACCCTCAAATTATGTAGCTAAGTTAATGAAAGTTAAGAACACCTCATATTATGAAATTAGCACTTAGTTACCTTGTGTCCTGGTTAAGATTATCTTTCTTAAGCAATATTCCCAGGAGATTTAATATAATTGAGAAATGTTTTTTTGTAGCTGTAGTTACAGTACTAATCACAGCTCCATCAAACAAAGACGGGGACGAAGAACTAAGACTACTAGATATAAAGTGATCGTGCCTGGAAGACAAAAGAAAAATCATCTTTCATCTCTAATTTTTTTTAAAAAAGCAGTTCCAAAGTCAACACTTTCAAGTGCCCATCTTCCCTCATAAAAATTAAAAAGAAATTATTTTAAGTATCCGTACAGCACAGTACCTGGTACAATGAGAATACAACGTGTAGAGCACTGCATACTGAATGGCAGGGAAGTGAACAGCCAAGTCACCGTGCACAATCATCAGATTCTTACTCAGGAGGGCAAAGACAGTTGGAGACAGTGCCCACATCTGATGACGTAAAAAGAGAGTAAATGTTTGGTTTCTCCAAGACACGCTTGTCCTTCAAAGTACGTGCACACATGTTTAAAGTCTAAAATCACAGATTTAAATCCAGAAACAATCTAGTGCATTAAACCTGGGGTCAGCATTCACTTTTTGTGAAGAAAGTAAGTATTTTAGACTTTGCAGGTCAGGTGATACCTCTGTTGCAATGGTCGCCTCTTCAACTCTGCCAGGGCGGTGAGAAAACAGCCATGGACAAAAACATAAATCAGAGTGGCTGTTTCCAGAAAAGTTTCCTTACAGAAACTTTTTATACATACCATATTTACTACATACCATATTTACTACAGTAAATATAGTATATATATATATATACATACAACACTATACTATTTTTATACATACTATAAATCCTTGATTTTAATGGGAATTATGTGGTATGTGAATTAAATGACAATAAACATTGTTTTTTAAAAAGAAAAACAAAAATAGGTATTGAGCTGTACTTGGCTCACGGGCCAAAGTCTACTAATTCCTGATCTAAACAAAGCACTTGGTACCCTTAGTGTACTAGACTAGACTGCCTCTCCTCAATTTTCCATCTGCTGCAAATGGCAAGGTGCCCTGTCCAATGAGAAAAAAGGTACCTCCTGCCACTCTAAGCCTTTTCCATCTTTCCCTTTTCCTTCCACGGCCAACATACTCCATTCCACCTGACTGTCCCTTCCCAATACTGTTTCCAGAATGCAAGACAAAAACCTCCTCAAATCTATATACAGTAAGAAGTGCTCAACAATGAAAGGTTAGGGTCCGAGTAGAGTTTACTCTCTCCTTCCAACATCTGCCGTAAGGAGCAGTGAAAAAAGGAGCTACACGTGGAGTGACACAAGGCAATCTGATCACGAGAGTATGCAAGTATAAACATCAAATATTGGCTTTTCCCTCCCTTCCCTCTTAGAAAACTTTATCTCTTAATTATATCCTATTATTTTTTATTAGAAGCAATGTTTTTCAATCCTTCAAGGTCTAACAGAAGGGGAAAATATACATATCAGCAATAATTATAAATCAAAAAAGCAAGGTCACTTCAAATTTCTTAAAGGAAAGTTATCTTTCTTCTTTTCCCCAAAAGAAAGAATATATGAGTATTCCTAGAGAAAAGTAGGCAGTCAAAAAGTAAAACCATCTGTAAGCACTAACTTTAGTGAACAGAAGGAGAAAAGCAGGGAAGAAGGAGCTGTGTATTAAAAAAACTACACAAATTTGAGCTGTAGAAAATGTTGACAAATTTTTTATAGGTATGCTAGAGTCAACAGAAATTCATAAAAGACATTTTCCTAAAAATAAAACAAATGTGAAAAAAATCTTTTCAAAGGCTGTCAAGGAAAGGAAGAAGAAAACAAAATCTAACGACAAGAAAATATTCCTGTCAATTTTAATTATCCAGGCATGTCCTAAATATGGCACTTTGTTCTACAGTGACTCCAGAGACACACCGACATGGTAACATTAAATGAAATAAACATGCAATGACAAGAGGCTTAAATGAGATTAAAACAAAGACACTACAAGTAAAGACTCACCCCAATTAGCGAGTTTTTGGCATTTCCAATTGTAGTCAGGGCACTGAGGTCAAATATAACTACAAATTTGGCATTGTCTACACTGAATACATGATTTTTAAAAGCCTCGTGTTTTATTTCAGAACAGGCATCAGGAAGTTGTAGACTATGTAGCAGATTGTTTAGGGCACAAGTCATTTCCCCCAGAATTAATTTATAGGCAGTCTCCAAAACAGGAATGTTCTTCAGGCTGAGCACTGCTTGATAAACAGCATGGGCTACTGCAACAACCTTCAAAAAGAGAATGCAGGAGAGTGATAACTAAATGGAAAATAAAATTACTAGCTGCCTAATGTGATGATACAAATCAATTTGAAGACCGAGAAATTCACTGTCCAGAACATCAGAGACCTTAATTTCTTTAAAAATCCAACCTTAAGGAACCTACATACATCAGAAAGTTTATAAAAATTTTCAGAGGCGCCTGGGAGGTTTAGTCAGTTAAGCGTCCAACTCTTGACTTCGGCTCAGAGGGTGGGCTCCCGCCCTGTGTCGGGCTCTGCGCTGATGGTGCAGAGCCAGCTTGGGATTGATTCATTCTCATTCTCTCTCTCTCTCTCTCTCTCTCTCTCTCTCTCTCTCCCCCCTTCCCCAAACGTACGTGCATGGCATGCGCTCATGCATGCTCTCTCAAAGTAAGTAAATTTTAAACATTTTCAAAACCTTATTAGAGAGAAAGGGTCCTCTAAATTAAGAGTTCATAAAAGTATCAAAACACACACAAAAAGAGCAATTTGTTAAAATTGGTTTTTCAACAACTACTTGGAAAATCTGTCGCGGTTCTGACTGGGAGTCAGTTGAAAAGCTAATAGTTAAATTTATGACATACACAGTACTTCTGAACTTATAACTTTAAAAAGATAGCTGCTTGTTTTATGAAATTTTAATAAAACTTGATAAAAACAAATTACGGAAATATGAAAAGAATAGCGGCCCATCAGTCTGACAATCAACAAATACTAAGTTAAAGGCATCACTGTAATCATTGTATTTTAAATCCAGTATTTAGCATTTCACTCAGTTTCATTTATGTAGCCTAATAGGCAACTTAGGTCAACTCTTCAATGACCTAAGTTACCAGAAGTTCTTATCAGGGCATCACTTACCTCCTTTTCTTTATGATAACGCAAAAATAGTAGTTTAGATGATGGTATAAACAGTTTTTCTACAAATGACGATGGCAGTTTTGTATTTATCTGTTCAACAATCTAAAAGAATAAAACAAAAAGAAGTGAGCTATCAAGACACAAAAGGACAAGAAACCGTTTTTAAATGCAAAATGATAACAGAAAGAAGCCAATCTGAAACAGCTACACACTGATTCCAATGATAAGACCTCGTGGAAAAGGCTAAACTATGTATACAGTAAAAATATCAGTGGTTACCAGGATTCAGGAGGGATGAATTGGTAGAGTACAAGGGATCTATAGGCAGGAAAACCATTTAGTATGATACTATAATGGTGGCATTATTCATTTGTCAAAACCTTAGAATGTACAATCCAGAGAGTGAACCCTAAGGTAAACTATGGACCTCACTTAATAACCTGTCAATTTGGTTCATCAATTGTAATAAATGTATCACTAAACAAGATTAGTTAATAATGAGGGGAAATATTGTGGTAGAGAGTATGGGAACTCTGTACTTAAGGCTCAATTTTTCTCTAAAACCTTAAAAACTGTTCTGAAAAATATTAATTAAAAAAGTAATATATCTAAACTATATTTTAAATCCTTAACATTGTAACATTTAAATGTTGAGACACTTGAATAGGATACCTGTATCTACACTTAAATATGGGCATTTTTTTACATTGGCAATTGGCAGAAATGTTCAGCAGAATATCAGCTACAATTTGCTTTAAAACAATTCAGTTGGGGATGGAAGCACAGCAAGGAAGACAGAGAGTCAGAGGCCTAGAGGAAACCAGATGGACCATGTGTTTCTAATTATAGAAATAATACAAAGATTCATTATGCTATTCTATTTTTTTAATACCCTTCAAAATGCCCATAATAAAAGACGGAGAGGAGGGGAAATATTTATGGTTAAGGAAAAAATAAACACTATAAAACAAGTTTGATTTGGGAAACAAAACAGAAAAAGGTCTTTCAAAATAGCTATCAAGTACCGATACAGTATTTATCATGTGTACTCGATAGTCTTATGTGAAGGACAGTGTTTCATCCAAAAAAAGAGAGACAAGGAAAAAAGCTATATTAAGATCAAACACTAAAAGTAAACAGATAACAGCAAAAGCAAACTAGATTATGTAAATACGACTAATTAACGCACTCTTAAAAGAACAACAGCCAAGGCCTTCACTTCTTCTACACTGATTTAAGGGCCTGAATGAACAAACATATTAAAAAGCAACAAACAAGAATTCACATACCAATGTGAGTAAATTCAAGACTGAGATGATATAATCTGTACCGCATGTCTGGCAATTCTCCAGTTGATCTAATCCATATGTAATGACCATGTCACAATGTATAGTCATGCTAGGATCCAAGCTGCCGAGCAAAACACCAACACACTCATTAGCAGCTGTCAACACAGCCTCAGAAAAAAACACTTGGTTTGCAGCCGTCACACATCTCATTACTCTGTACAGAACCTGCAAATGGGGAGAACAAGCAGCTTTTTAAAAAAATTCACATGCTTCCACAGAGTAAAAAAAATAGTTTCTATTTAATGCAGTTTCAACTGAAAATTAACTGCCTGCCTTGTCAGTAGTCTCTTAATATTCTAGCTCTCAGTGGCTGAATAACAAGGGTATCTTTAGTAAAATACACACAATGATCTTGCCTAAAAAATTCTAAAGTACTACTGTGACAGAAAATGGAATTTGCCATCCTCTATTTCTTTCATACCCAATTTCTATCACCCTCCCTCCCCCACCTAAAGTGACCAAATGGCTGAAGCTCAGAATTTTTATATTCATGAAATACACCAGTACTGAGAACAGTAACAGTATTAACATGGGAATAAACCAGCCATGAAAATAATCTTTCTCCATTAAAGCACTTGGGCTTTTGGTAATCAATCTTTTAAAACCAAATATCCTAGTCACCTTAGCTTATGAAAGTTCATGTACTGATGGCCTCTTTGGAAACATAACTCTCATTCATAACATACAATACCTATTTGAGGATTATGAAAATCATGTAACTTCCAACCAAAAACCCCACTAAACAATAAGCATCACTATTAATGTACTAAATTTCTAAAAAAATTAGTTAAGAAAAAGCCAACAAATTGACACAGTATGTTTTTCTGTAATATTCAACAATCACTACATCCAGGCTTCAACCTATAGGTTAAAAAGGCCTAGAAGACCTTCATAAAAGAATATATTAAATATATAACTACCCGGGGAAAGGACTGTTCTTTCCTTTTGTTTTGTATCTGAGTTTATTGCCCTTATTTCAACACTAACAATCATCAAGCCTGAAGATATTAAATCATCTTGTTCAGGTTTAAACTATCAAAATGCTGGTTTTAATTATCTTCAAGATCTGACATTTCTGCTCAAATACACAATTAACTTACCAAAAATTACATATACAATTAATATCCTATTTTATCTAGCAACGTATTCAACAGAAGTAAATAAACATGAGAGTTTTATCCTAACAGTAAAATTTTAATCATTTAACCTTTTATGACTACATCATGCATGTTTCTCCCTTCTTATTCAAGCACAGCCAATGACAGGTTCCCTTCTCATTTCTATCAGACAGAGCCACTCCCTAGACTAATACAGTGCAGCTCATGTTTGGGGCTGCTGAAGAGGGGCAATCACACTGCCTCTTATAACTGATCTCACACTACTATGTATTTAAGTTCTTATAACTTTATAACCTTTGATGTCAGGCTATCAAGTTGTTTCATCCTGCCATGCTCAGAAAAAATTACTTTTTGAGGATTTCTCTGTAATGTACTATTCTTATGCTGAAAAACTAAACTCAGTAGTTGAAAAGCAAAATTATTAATTTCATGAAAGATTTTAAAAGAATATTAAAAGAACAAGAATAATGCATTTATGAAGGATCTCATGAGATAAAACTTTGCACATTTTAAAATGCAGTGTAGCCTTCGTCTCATATGGGGGTGGGGAAAGAAGAGGGATACAACAGGATTCCCTACTTTCCTGGTGATTTAAGAAAGCAGCCACATATGTACCTACATACTAAACAAATGAAGAGTTAATAACATAGTTCACAAGGTAAAGAGAAACATTTACAATACACAACCATTTTATTTTTGAATGATACTTAAAAGTCCTAAAGACACTTACATCTGTTACATATGCCTCAGTAATTGGAGGACCTCTAATTGGGCTGAAGCGTTCCCCAATGCTCCTCACTACAGTACTGAACACCCGGAGAAGAGCTGCCAGCTTTGGTAAGGACACAGACGGAGGAGGAACATCTTCATCCACCGACTCCCCAGAGGCCACATGGCTGAGGTCCTAGATGTGAAATCACAGCACTCTTATTTAAGTAGGACATTGTTCAGGGCGCCTTGGTGGCTCAGTCAGTTGAGCATCCACCTTTGGCTCAGGTCGTGATCTCACGGTTCGTGGGTTTGAGCCCTGAGTTGGGCTCTGTGTTGACAGCTCAGAGCCTGGAGCCTGCTTTGGATTCTGTCTCTCTCTCTCTCTCTCTCTCTTGGCCCCTCTCCTGTTCATGCTCTGGCTCTCTCTCTCTCAAAAATAAACATTAAAAAAAATTTTTTTTTAAATGTTTAAAGTAGGACATTGTTCAAAAAAACCCAAAAAACTCCCATTTTTAAAAGTTTATTTTAAAGGTTTATTCATTGAGACAGAAAGAGAGAGAATTCCAAGCAGGCTCTGCACTGTCAGCTCAGAACCTGACGTAGGGCTCAATCCCACAAACCATGAGATCATGACGTGAGCCAAAATCAAGAGTCAGACACCCAACTGACTGAGCCGCCCAGGTGCCCCAAAAAACTCCCAATTTTTAAGTCAATTAATTTTGTAATAGATTTTTACAAATAAAGTAATTTTAGCCTATCAGAAATCAGAAAAAGAAACATGAATCTAAATGTAAAAATGAATTTGACTTCTCGAATTAACAAGCCAATATTTAAATAAGCCAAAATAACCTCAACAGATTGAGGAAATAACTTCTCATACCAACTCAGATAGGTATTGAGGAAAAATTAATTCTAGTACATATACTCTGTTACATACAGGTATAAATGAAGCCAGAAACTTGCCATGCCGGAATTGGTTTCTGCCAAAATCTTACTCCAGGTATTCTTTGAGCCACTCAACTCAACAGTAAGTATCCCTACATGAACACCATGCACACAAAGAGCGAAGGGAAGTGTTAAAAAATTATAAAATCTGGTTTACAAATCTAGTTAAGGAGATAAGATATACTCAAAGAAAAAGATTGGCAAAAAATAGGATACTAGAACCCACATACACCTACATATAATTAGGCACCAAAATAATTAAAGGGAATGAGATCTTATAAATACCAGAGGGGGGTTGGGGGGGAGAGAACTGTTACAAACAAAAATGGTTCACTGATACAGATACAGCTTTAAAGGCAGGCCAGGAACAAAGATATTCTAAGTGTGGAGGCAAAGAAACACATACAAGCAAAATACTCCCTTCATTCTTCTCTGAAAGGCTCAAAATAGCAAAGACAAAGCTGAATCATTATGGGAGCCTCAAACACCACACAAGAATCATGGCAGTTCTGAGTAGAGAAGAAACACAGAGGTTCACACAGGACATGGCCGATTTAAGTCATGAGCAGTGGGCCAGGAAACCCAAGACCCAATAACAGAGACTTGAGCAGGACCCTTAAAGTGGATGCACTGCACTTATACAACTGCAGAGTCTGCTGAAGCCAAGGCGTATCCTCCAAAGCATGACCCAAGATCCTCAGTGTATGTGAAAGAAAAGTCTTTAGAGGCTTGTATACAATATCAATTCACTTTACTTTTAATACTTTTAGTAACAGAAAATAAAAATGAACTACAGAAAATGTCTTCAGAAAACTACTAGCAACCAGAATTATTTCAAGTTTTGCAAAATAAGTCCTGCTATTTTTCTTTCAGTCTTTCCGGTGATGCAGCTGGTAACTTAAAAACAACATGTAAGGGACACGTGGGTGGCTCTGTTGGTTGAGCATCTGACTCTTGATTTTGGTTCAGGTCATGATCCCAGAGTTATGGGATCAAGCCCCACTTTGGGCTCCACACTGAGTATGAAGCCTGCTTGAGATCCTATCTCTCTCTCTCCCCCTCTGCCCTTCTCCCTGGCTCACACTCTTTAAAAATTAAAAAACAAAAAACACACATCTAAAAAAAAAAAAAATTAAAATATTTTAACTGTCTTGTAATTTCTATTCAAATGTCAAGTGGTCTGAATTATTTTAAAAATAAATCTACGTGTGTCTGAATGGGTCAGTCGGTTGAGCATCTGACATCTGATTTTGGCTCAGGTCACGATCTCACTGCTTGTGGATTCGAGCCCCTCAGTCTTTGTACTGACAGTGTGGAGCGTGCTTGGGATTGTCTCCCTCTCTCTCTCTCTCTCTCTCAAAATAAATAAAAAAACTTCAAAATCAATCAATAAATCAATCAATCTAGCACTGTTTAAGATTTCTGTCTTGTTCTTAACTGAAATCTTAGGAAATAACTCAGGTTTCTATATACTCACCTCAGCATATGCCTCCATATCCTCTAGAAACTGACCAAGAAGGGTGGTAGAAAATGCAAGATCAGCCACCCAAAACGGCTCTAAACTCTGCAACCATCCTAAGAAACATACAAAAATTTTAAAAGAGTAAAGAAAAACAAAAAATCCAAGTTAAAATTAGTATCTAAAAGCCTTGTTTTAAAAGTTATGATTTTCACGTTGCATATCCTTAAAACATACCTTATTTCATAAAATTAGGAATGTTAACTGTTAAATAAGCTGATCATGATTACCAATGTCTTTTAATGCTGCAAAAATGAACAGTCTCCAGAAATTAAAATGTGTATCTGCGTCCTTATTTTTCATATTGTCACTATACACGTGGCTTAGAGTAAAATGCCACAATCTACCACCAGCCTGGCTTTCAACTCCAGAGCCACAACCACCCACCAAAGGTGTCCACTCATCTCCCCAGTGGAAATGGGTCAGACCCACTCTCAGTGTCATATCCTATGTTCAGCAGGTTATTGCACCAATTAAGCTAAGAGAAAGAAACCATTAGCACCTGAATCAAGCCAAAATGTCCAAATGAATTGTGCTAGTCATTCATTTAACTCAAAACAAATGAAAAAATTTGTCTTTATCATTTAGAGTTCTCCAAACGGATCCAGAAAAACAGGTCACAAATATCCAGGATTTCATTCTACACTTAGGAGTACTGCCCCTGCAACACCACCTCCTACCAGCACCCACCCCAAGTGACTAGGGCGAAGTCCTTTCAATTTCTCACAGGTGCAATTACAACCTGTCTCTACCCTCCCCTACAAACTACTAAGTACACAATCTTGCTTTGAAAGGATAGATTTTGCTAACAAGCAATGTTCATTTATAATAACCAAAATATTTCTGGGAAGCAATTCTTCTTCTTACATTAGGAAAGAAATACTATTAACAGCTGGACTCTGAGGAACCAGAGCTCCTTCCCACAATACTTAAATGATTGGTATATGCTGAATAACTTACCAGACACCTGCTGTGTAAGCGAAGGTTTCTGAGTATGATCTATATGCCATCCAACTAATATATCAACTGTATCCTGTGTGGAGACACAGAGAAAAGGGCTAATCATTTTAAGGTCTAACTGCTATCCCTCCTGTGGACCATTTCAGAGTAAGCAATCCTAGCAAAAGTGTCTGTGTTCGACCTATTTGACATTATATAAACTGGGGGGGGGGGGGGCAGGGCAAGAGAATAATGGAACTTTGTTTATGACCCTGAGGAAGTATTTTTTTTCTTTAAATATTTTAAGGCATTAATGTCAGAAAGTACAGATGGTATTTACAAAAATAGTATTACTGGACCATTCTATCCTAGACCCTCTACTATCACTGATTACACTTTAACAATCAGAAGCTTTGTTTTCTCTGATTCCCAAGGTCCCTATACATACAACCAACCCTTCACATCATCACCTAAACAGAGAGGGTCAGGGAACTCACCCTAAAATTAGTGCTGAAAATATGAGGGTAACATCGAGCCACCAAAAGAATGCACTTGACACATTTGCAAAGTAATTCTGGTGTATCCACGTTTTCAAGAATGGACTGTAGGCTGGTCATTACAAGCTAAAAAATAAAAGTTTTAAATCATGAATATTCAAAACAGAGAGAAAACAAGCATACTGGGTTCACTATTTATTAGTAACTTTATCTAAAATTGACTATAGTACCAAAGAAAACAAAGTGCACAGTTTTAGCTCCAAATAAAGTTGAAAGCATTTCATTCCACTAAGATTAGGCTGAAAATAAGTACTGTTTCATCGTATTTAATGTCTCTTAAAATATTTCCTAAGTAACGTCCGTTCACATTATTCCTAAGTGCTCTGTTTAATACCATGGACTTGATTAAATTTCAAGTATAAAACTAAGATGTGCTTGGAAAACTTGTCCTTAAAGTACTACAATTACTCTCCAATTCAAAATCCATAGCAAATTTTATGTAATTTATGCTTTAAGATATTAGCACTTGCTTCAAATTTGAAAGACACAGAGATTAACATGGCCCCAACACATGAATGACAGACATGCGGGCTCATGTCACCACTATATACCGTTCTATTTTTTAAACAAATGTAAGGCAGACCACTGATACAATTATCTTGCAGCTGTCAGAAACCATTTTTTTCCTAAAAAGAAAAGCTCTTTACAAAAAAAAAAAAAAAATGAGGTTGCAACTATAGAAAAAATGCTAGAATTGGAAAAGCACCTAACATTTTGCAGTTAGAATCTATATGGGTAAAGAATATGAATGGGTGCCAAAATCACGGAGTGAAATATACTAAAAAAAAGGATATTCAGAAGGTCTCAAGGTATCATGCCCAGATTACTGACCAATTACAAAGGGAGAAAAACAAGCCTCCACAATGGGAAGATTCTGGTGGTCATCACCTCAACCAGATGAGCACTCTTTCCCTCTGACAGTAAGACAATCTGCAGTTATGTGCCTGCTGGTGGTGGGTTGCAAGAGTAAGGATGAACCCATGAAGGACTCATGACCAAAATGTTTAAAGTCAGGAAAGAGCAATCAAACGCACAAAGTAGAACATTCCAAAAATAAGAACAGAAAGATGTAAACCATTCTAATTGAGAGAGTACAGAGGCACGCTACCAAACAATACACGGGGTCCTGATGGAATCCTGGGTCAGGTAAGACAAAAGCTGTAAAAGCTTCTTAATGGCAGAAGTTTAAATTTGGACTGCATTATGTAATAAAATTTTCTTAGGTATAATAATAATTTTGTTGTTACATAAGAGAAAAGCCTTATTCTTATAAGATGCATGTTGAGGGTGAACTATCGTGAAGCGTGTAATTTATTTTCAAATGGTTCAACAAAAAAGGATGCGCTCCTGTGTGTGCAGAAATAAAACAAATGTAGCAAAATGATAGTAAGTAACAAATCTAGATAAAGGACATATGGGTATTATACTGGTCCACGTTTTCCCATGGATTTGAAAATTTTCAAAACAGGGGCACCTGGGTCGCTCAGCTGGTTGAGTGTCCAACTCTTGGTTTTGGCTCAGGTCAATCTCATGTTTGTGGGATCAAGCCCTGAGTTGGGCTCCTTGCTGACAGCCTGGAGCCTGCTTGGGATTGATTCTCTCTCTCCCTCTCAGTCCATCCCACTCCCGCTCGTCCACGCACCTTCACACTCTCTCTCAAAATACGCGCACCCTCACACTCTCTCTCAAAATAAATAAATAAATTTTAAAAAATAGTTATAATCTTTTTTTTTTTAAGTTTATTTTTGAGAGAGACAGAGACAGACAGCACATTAATAGGGGAGGGGCAGAGAGCGAGAGAATCCCAAGCAGGCTCCATGCTATCAAGCTCTGTGCTGTGAGATCATGACCTGAGCTAAAATCAAGAGTCAGACACTTAACTGAGTGAGCCACCCAGGTGCCCCAGAATATAAGTATTTTTGAAAGTGACTTTAGTAAAATAAAGCATATCATGAATTGTAAAGAGCGCATATAAATAAAAGATAACTGATATTCTAAAACCATACCAAACTCTAATTTTTAAAAACATGATTAGTCAACAAAAATTTAATTGCTTGTAAGTTTGCTCAAAATTAAATTGAGAGTGATCTTTTAATATATTCAGATATACAAAAGTGAAACAAAACTAAGTAGTTTTGGTTTTCATTTATACAAATTTATTGTATATATCACCTGGAGTAAGAATTTTTGGCCCATTATCAAACCTAAAAAGTCCTAGAATGAGTGGTGCTGTTCAGTTTGTCTCCCTCAAAACCAATGAGTGTCCTCCTATCCAGCTTCCTCACCAAGTCTCTATTTTCATATCAGCAAATGATTGTTACTAAGCAAACTCAAAGGAAAGCTTCAAACATGCTAAAAGATAAAAAAAAAAAAACAAAAAAACTTTTTTTTTTTTTAAAGATTTTATTTTTTAAGTTTTTTATTTCAGTAATCTCTACCCCCAACATGGGGCTCGAACTCACAACCCCGAGATCAAGAGTCATATGCTCTTCCGACAAGCCAGCCAGGTGCCCCTAACTGATTTTAAATCTACCTTTAATGTGTATCCTTCACTCAAACTCAGAAAGAGAAATGTTACTCATATCATATTTACTACCAGTAAATAACCCCTTTTCTAAGTTTCCCTTCTCCAAGCTTCCCTCCAAAAACATTGTTGGGAAGTTGTTAAAAAATTTTCTTCCCCAGTACATCGGTTTTCCCCTTCATTCTTACCTGCATTACAGATGAAAAGGCTTTCTTTTCTCCTACAGTCTCTAATGCTTTGTAGGTGGCACATAAGTAGAGGAGTTTAACTTCATCTTTTGTAGATGAGCTAAATTTGCTAAAAATCCATTTGAAGATCTTCTCAGCCTCATAGCTCAGAGAAGCACAAAGAAGGCCAAGACAGCAAGCTCCCTCCTGTCTCAACTCCTGAAGCAATTTGCTACTGTTTATTTCAATGCAAACAAAACAAAACACACAAAAGGCTTAACATTTCAAAGATGACAAGAATGACACATTTTACAAAAGAATGTCTTCAATGATTTTTCAAATTTTTCTATTCAAACTACATAAAAGGTTGAAATTTTATCTTTAAATGTGTTCTCTATTCTATCCCAGTGCCCAAAAGCATCTTTGTTAGACATTAGATTTTCTTTTGCAGGATCAATTATTTACAAACAGTAAGGAAAGGGCCAGAGATACTAAAATTCAGCCTTCAAATTCCATCTCAAACTACATTAAATGATTCACAGAAAAGGGCAGCAACAAAGGATCAGATAAAACATACTACAAATAACTATATACAATGTAGTGTTCAGTAGGTAAGGACTATAAGATAGGAAATGGTAACAGTTAAAAAACGCAACAAACTTAAAAGGATAACAGCACTGATTTAAGTATATTAATAACTATATAAAATGAAACCATCAAAAAGCAGTAAGGTTCGTGACCTGCTGAGATGAGTTTTTGGTGCTTTCCAACACTGCAATTCTTTGGGAATCACCATACGAAGAATAGACTGCACACCTTTGTGGAGAACCCCAGTAGCCTCGTAGAACAGATGGTGTGAATGCACTGTTGCCCAAAGAAGGAAGCTCCCTTTCACCTCTATTCTCTAAGCAGTTTCAAAATTCTCTAGTTTACAAAAGGTAATTGCATTCATTCATGCCAGCATTAAGAGTCTACGTCATTCCACAAGTCAACGCTCAATTACTCAGTCAAGTTGACAAATTAGAAAAAAAAAAAAAGAATGGCATTTCTTTTCAAGTGGATTCCATTCATACTCAATGGCAATTAACATATAAATGCTTTAACACCAATAAAGATGGCAACACAATGAAACATTAAGTAGGTATTCATAAATGAAGCCAATGAGTTTATCTTCTTGTATATTTTTAAATAATTTCTAAAAATGCATTTTAAAAACTTAAAATTACCCATAGTTACTTACCTTTCATTAAGCACATCATGTACAGCAGCCAAGATATTATCCAATTGTTTAACTAGTACCTTTAAAAAAAAAAAAATTTATAAAAAATTCGAATTCCTATACTTTCAATAACACTGTATACTTTTTACTCATGTTCCCCTCCAAATTCTAATCAAACAGCACACCTTCCTTTTATTATTCCCAGTCCCCAATTATCAGGAGTGTTACAAATTTCCTTTCAGATTCTGAAATGTATCTGTTCCTATGTACCACCGTGATCATCAATGAAAAAAATAAACTCAAAAAGCTTTTTTTACTTATGCTCAAAAAAAAAAAAGTGACGGATGGAGAGGTGAAAAGTTAAATGACAAAGCAACATGTCACATATGACACACATAATGACAGAATTTAGATGGCAGACATAATGATATTCAATTTCAAATTGCCATATATTTGAAATGTCTCATAATAAAATGGGGGGGGAGGCAGAAAACTTATTTGAACCAAATATTATTTGACTCACCATGCCATTCTCATTAATTTTGTCCTGCTCCACATCAAGTTCTTAATTTCACATCAGGAGAATTACTCAGAGTGTATTTGTAACTGCTCCTGAACTTTTTTCTTTCAAGAGTTTTTCCATTTATTTAGCCCTGGCCACTAGGGCATACCTACCCATGAATATAATATGTAACCTCCACCCCAACTTCACATATGAAAAACAAAGAGACAGTCTGTCCTAGCATACAGAAAAACAATTCTGAGGGCAACAAAATAAATGGACTAAACGTAAAAGCACTTTATTGCAGAAGATACCAATGTAGATCCAACAATGGCAGGTAAATTACACAGCAGGCTCATTAAGTTCTCGATCACAATACAGGCCAAGTCAACCAGGAATAAGGAATCCCTGCCATTTTCTCCTTAGAAGCAAATCTTTTCCCTTCTTAACCCACTCCAGGTAGCATTATCTACTTTATTATGGAAACACAAAGTTATCAACATTTCTATACTGTACTCACCAACTTATTTTCTGGTTGCTGAATAAATTCTTTCAACTGCTTTACAGTAGCCAGTCTTCGGTCTCTGTCGTCTTCCCGGGTGATCCTCCGAAGAAGATTCGACAGTCGAGACTCATCGGAATAAGACATCGATCGCTCTGTGAAAATAAGCATTTGTTTCTCAGTGAGCATCCCTTGTCATTAAAAAAGGGAAGAGAAGTTCTGGTTTGCCACTTCCCTAGCAGCGGCATGCCTTGTACGGTAGCTGGTGATCAGACATTTGAACTGAACGTGTGATTGAGGTTCACAAAAACGATAACGTGAACAAGAGACAAACAGAAACCCTCCAGCCCAAATATTTCAAAGTACGTCAAAAATCACAGTACACTGAACAATAAAAGTTCAACTGAATGCAGGTCCCATCACACTTTTGTCACTATAAACCAAATTCCATCGGAGTGCTGGGCACAAAGCAGACCCTCAAAAAAGATAAACCTAAGCAAACACCTCATTCCAGAGGACCAGCTGAGAGAGAAAAGAGGATTAGAAATTACTTTCTTCAGATCTATTCCAAACTCTTCAACATCCAGCATGAGTACAGGTAAGAGACTTCTACAGATTACGGATAAAGTCTCGACCGGGCAGAAGGAGGATATATGCTTCCATTTCTCACTTGGTAACCAGTGGAGGGAATTCTCTTGGTCACATTATCATCATTTTCCTAAGACAAAGTTTTTGTGAACTGCAATCACACATTCAGTTCAACAAATGTCTAATCACCAGCTACCATGTGCAAGGCATGCTGCTACCAGGGAAGTGGCAAACCAGAACTTCTCTTCCCTTTTTTAATGACAAGAACAAATAAGAAAGCTCAAACAATGCTGGTTACTGCCAATAAAATACATTTAAGTACTAAATTTTTCTTTTTAAATTTTCAGCTGTGCATTGGTTATTGATTAACCAATGTACATTCAAAACAAACTAAATTAAAGGCTCTGATAGTTTCATTTCTAAGGCATGAAAAATTTTCGATAATAAAACTAATTATTTGAGAGAAGGATAGGATTTTTTTTAAGACCGCTGGCCCAGTGAGTAGTTCAGTAAAAATGGGACACTGAAAATGTCATTAGGTTAAAAGCCAAGAAAACTAAGCTCTATTTACAACTCTGCCACTGGCCGGGTTACTTAACTCTGAGCCTGCGAGGAGAAAGAACTGGACTAAATTAAATTAGCTTTGGGGTCACCTTCTAGCTTCTAGCATACCAAGGTCAAGGACATCAAACACTTTTTAAAAATCAGCACACCCTTTGACTAGTGGGTCCACATCTGAAAGTTTATCCAAAATAAATCATTTTTTAAAAGCCATACACACACACACACAAGCTGTATGCACAAAGATACTTGCCAAGATACACACAACACACACACATACACACACCCCATGGAAACAAATGGTCATAACTAAAGGACCTAAGAGTGACTATATCCAACAAAGTTTTTACGTCAGAAACTTCAAAAATTTCATGCTTAGCTTTACCAACAAAATAAATTTCTTCTAGAAAAATAATGATCATCATTACCTGTAATCATCATTCAAGGCACTTTACCTATTCAGCGGGGCTGTGTTACAAGGCAGAAGGTGGGATCCATTTATTTAACTTTAGAAAAGTGCCCACTCCTTTTATAACCATATTGCCTACAGACCCTAGAGTTCAAGGACTTGTAAGAGCCCATCACACACCATACATTCCTCATCTACTATAATCAGGAAAATCCCTTCTTTAGATCTTAGCTAGTATTCTAATCTTAAGAGAATTCTCTGGAAAGTGTAGTCTAAAAAGTATTAAAACCTTTCCTATGAGAATTTAGTCTAAGAAACAGTTCACAAAAGAATGCCAACAATTATCACCTATACATGTTTTTCAACTTGAAGTAAACTAACCAACTCATGTATGTGCAAAACATTAGTAAGAAATAAGGTGGCCAGGAAAAAGAGATTTGTGGAGGCATTTGTGACTGGTCCCCAGTTTGCCCAATCTTACCCTGTGATTTCCTCATGTCTTTGATGGCTAACGCACGACTGCCATGCTGAATACTGGTGAACTCAGGGCTGGTCACATTGTTAACTCTCAGCTCTTGCCCCAACGACTTCCGACCATAAGTATTTTCCCCAGATCCTCCATTGACACTGTAGCCACCTACAACCAGCAATATTTACATTATTTTAATAGGGCTCTTTGTTTTACTCAATCAATTTCCGATAGTCCAGGATCTTACAACCCCTCTGCAAGCAGCTCAACCAGCCTCTGTTTCTCCTACTCTCCCCCTGTGCTGCCTGCCCTGAAGTCCTTTTGGTTTCATTTTGTGCACCCAAGGAAGAAGAGAAATGAAAACCAAAGTCAGATTTTGCACTTTAAAACTTTTTAGGGGCACCCGGGTGGCTCAGTTGGTTAAGCGTCCGACTTCAGCTGAGGTCATGATCTCACAGTTCGTGAGTTTGAGCCCCACATCAGGCTCTGTACTGACAGCTCAGAGCCTGGAGCCTGCTTCAGATTCTGTGTCTCTCTTTCTCTCTGCCCCTCCCCCGCTCACATTCTCTTTCTCAAAAATAAACATTAAAAATTAAAAAAAAAAAAAAAAAAACTTTTCAGGGGCGCCTGGGTGAGTTAGTCGGCTGAGCGTCTGATTCTTGGTATTGGCTCAGGTCGTGATCTCATGGTTGTGAGATCAAGCCCAGTGTCAGACTCAGCAATGGGCATGGAGTCTACTTAAAATTCTCTCTCACGCTCCCTTCGCCCCTCCTGACTCATGGGCATGTGCTCTCTCTATAAAATTACCAAAAAAACCTTTTAGAAGTTTAGAGGACAGACTAGTCAGGAAACCTCAGCCTTTATGATAATACTGTATTTTGGGCAGCAAGGAAACCACATTATGTGTATTCTAATGTATGAAAAGAATTTTAAAAATTTAAAAAAGGGGGGGGGTGGCCCTGGTGGCTCAGTCAGTGAAGCATCTGACTTCAGCTCAGGTCATGATCTTTTGGTTCACAAGTTCAAGCCTCATGTCAGGCTCTGTGCTGACAGCTCAGAGCCTGGAGCCTGCTTCTTGGATTCTGTGTCTCCCTCTCCTTCTGCCCTTCCTCTCTTTGTTCTCTCTCTCTCTCAAAAATAAATAAACCATTTAAAAAAATTGTTTTAATGTACGAAAAGAACATTTAAAATTTTTTTTTTGTTTTAAATGTTTATTTTTGAGAGAGAGAGACAGAGCACAAGTGGAGGAGGGGCAGAGAGAGAAGGAGACACAGAATCTGAAGCAGGCTCAAGGCTCTGAGCTGTCAGCACAGAGCCTGATGCAGGGCTCAAACCCATGAACCACGAGATCATGCCCTGAGCCAAAGTCAGACGCTTAACCGACTGAGCCACCCAGGTGCCCCACATTTAAATTTTTCTAAATGAAGGGGGTAAATTTATTATGAAGTTTCAAAAAGAGCACTGTAAAAATATCTATATTTAAAAAAATTTTTTTTGATGTTTCATTTTTGAGAGAGACTGACGGTGAGTGGGGGAGGGGCATAGAGAGGGAGACACAGAATCCAAGAAGCAGGCTCCAGGCTCTGAGCTGTCAGCACAGAACCTGACACGGGGCTTGAACCCACGAGCTGTGAGATCATGACCTGAGCTGAAGTTGCATGCCAAACTGACTGAGCCACTCAGGTGCCCCAATATTTTTATTTTAAACATATTAAAAGAAAAAAGTAGGGGAGAAAGAAAGAGGGAAAGAGGGAGCAAGAGGAAGGCTGGTAGGTTAAAAACCAAACAAACAAAAAAAAACATGCCTCTAACAGTAAGAAAGCATATATACCCTTTTCGTCATTCTGAATGTCAGTGTGAACTCTGGTATCATCGTGCCTTTGCCGAGACACCACAGCTGAATTGGAAGGTTGCAGTCCATAAGAAGAAGGCCCACCCCTATCTCTGGATGAAGAATATTTTAATGTATCTGGGTCGGCTGATGCACTGTCAGTTCTGTAAAGAGAGAAGAGCATGAGATTAAACTTTAAACAAATATTTTAATAGCCCAAATCATACATCTTTTCATTCAAGCCTCTCCTACCATTCTAATTTTTTTCATTACTATTATAAATAAGCACTCCAATTTCAAATGAATCTTTCAACGGGGAAAGGATTATCAATGAATGAAATGCTAGCTTTCAGCCCCTTCTATTTTATAGACCCATTCAGACACACGCATAACTACCAGGATTAGAGTGACCAACTCATCCTGCTGTGCTTGAGAGTTAACGATTTTAGCAGTGAAATCTCGTGTCTGAGGAATCCCCTCAGTTCAAGGCAAACTAAGACAGTTGGTTACCCTGGTCTACGATTCTCTTCACATGATGTGATAAAAGGAATTCTTCCTAAGCTCTCCTCCTAGGAATGGTTAATCAGTGGAAAAATTACCATCTTCCCAGTCGTAAAAATAAAAAGCACAGGCAATATATCAGGCAAGGGCAATGTGACATTCCCTCTCTCTCTCCCCTGAATTCCTAACTTGATTATTTGGTGGGAAAGTAATTATAGAATGATATTTGAAAGCAAGCTCGATAGGATATAAGAAAACATTACCCAGAAAATAAGATTATTTTAACATACTGGAGACTTCACTGAAGACTCCTGAACTCTAGAGACTACCTATTAAAATTATAAAGAGTGAGGAAAAATAAAAATAAGGTATCAGTAATCCAATGAAGCTGAATTAGAAGGCTGCAGTCCATAATCTACTTAAAAGTCAAGTACTGTCTAGAATAATCGCTGATACTTAGACATTAATAAACAAGTAGTGCAGGCCAGGGTAAGAGTAGTCCTTATCCTTACGTAAGGATCAGCTCTATGCCTCAGTGTCCTCATCTGTAAAGTAGGGAGCTGTGTTTCATGATTTCTCATGAGCCTTATTCCTCCAGCCATCAATCCTAAAGCATCAAGAAATAAGACCACACTACTCTACAACAGCATATGAAAATACTAAGAAAGAAGCTCCTGTCCTATTGATACTACTTCTGAAAGGAATAACCTTCTTACAAATAATCACTTTTATGATATGTACTAAAAACACCTTCTGAACCCACAATTATTTGGGAAACTTAAGGATACTGGCCAAGAGCAGTAACTAACCTATTTCTCAACCCCCATGGCTCTTCCCTCGTATATAAAAGTGACTTCAGTGTTTGTGTATATATTTCAATTTATCATCTTTTCTCCACCCCCCACCCATAAAAATACTAATCATGCAACTCTGAATAAGCTTAAACACCCTGATCTATATTTAAACCACTGTTAATACAGAATGCAAACAATAGGTCCAATGAAACTTGGATAAGTGACACAAATCTAAATTATTCCTAAGGTCTGTTAATCTGAAACGTGATAAAATTTCGTAACCTTAGCCTACTACAATAACTAAGGCTCCATAATGGAGTATCTTCTTCAAACATTCAGGGTTCACTTGTCGACAAGGCTCAGTACTTCCAAGATGTGGAAAAATAAAATCTATGGAATTTCAAGAAAAAAAATGTATGAGGATTTTTTTTCTAAGCATACTAAATCTGTAAGCATTCAAATACCATTAACACAAAATGGAGCATGAGAGCTTTTTAAAACGAATGTAATGGCATCCCCCATGTTTCTAAAAATAGCACACTGAGTGCGTACCTATAATAAACCATTACATACCATAAATTTCTGAAAGGGAATTGAAAAATAAAAGAGAGCTTAAGAGCTTTTCGGACAGATTTTGAACTCGTACTATACACATGGCACCTAGCACAATCTGGAAAAGTAAGATGTTAGCAAGATAACAAAAATCTACCAATATTTAAATATCTGAATTTCCTGCTTAAATTATGTTTATATATTACATATACTACTTTTACCATTAAGAGTTAAGTATGTGTATCACTTTTCTGGTGACAGCAGTAAACATAAGGCAGCAGAGAATATGAATTAAAAAAAAGATCTGGGCTCAAATCCCGGCTCCACACTGAAAAGGTAAGTGGGACTGTGCATAAGGTACTTAGTCTCTAAGCCTCAACTGTTTCTTGCATAAAATGGAGATAATACCTATCTAATGTGTAAAGTTGTTGCGAGGCTTAAATAAGATAATGGATTCGTAAGACATGCTTAGCTTGCAGGGAATGCTCAAAGTTATTAAGACCATAACACTAAATAAACTCAAGATTTCCAGTCTAACAAACAAATCATACATTAGTTCAAGAGCACAGGAATACAATTAAACAAGCTTTCACATCCAATATATAGCAGCCGATTTTAAATTCTTCATGGAACAAATTAAGCAATCTGCTACCAACAAATCCATTTCTACCCACAAAGCATTTTATTTCAAACTAAACTGAAAAAGAAAAAAGAAAAAAGAAAAAAGGAACAACTTCCCAATTTATTAGAAATACAAGTTTTAAAATCCCATGAGTTATGAACACCAAGTATCCCACCCCCATCCCCCACTGGGAGTCTGGGTTTTCAGAATAGAACAAAAAAATTCACTGGGGTGGAACTACTGTCTCAGAACTGTCTAAAAACTCACTAGTTGCCAAGTTCTTTTTAATACAAACTGATCAAAACATTTCCAACCAGAATTCAAGTTATAGGTAGTTTGAACCCCAAAGCACAAAATGGCTCAGCATTTATATGAAATGTCTATTTTTTAATATCTAGACTGCTTAGGTCTCAAAAAAAAAAGTCAGTATCCAGCTGTTAGCACCAACAAGACCACCCAGTCCAATAAATAGAAAACTGTTAACGAACGGAAATGAGCACTTAAAATGAAGGAATCAAAGGCATAAAATACAGATTTGAATTCAAAGAGGCAGGCATAAATGTTAAGCCAGTTATAAGAGCTGAAAAAGCTATCATCTGCCAGCATTAGTGTCTCAGTTTAGTGATAAGAGAAAATGTATCTGTTAAAACTAAGAATCATACAAGCAAGGATCCAAAAATACCTCCACAGCCCCTTTAATACTCTAAAAATATTATGGAGAGAGAGAGAGAGAGAAAAAAAAAAAAAAAGAAATGCATAAATTTCCCCCAAATCATTAAACTGAAGTTAAAGCCTGATGTACATGCCACATGAGAGGTAAGTTTCTAAAGCTCATACCTCAAAAATCGCATACTGTATAATATGGAGCCTTTGTGATGTTTTGCATCAAGTCAATCTGTAAGACAGTAGTTACAATATTAGTGAAGACAGTGGGTTAAAACATTTGTTGTTCAAACATGAAGCAAATATCACTCATGGGTTAGGTGCTTTTAGTTGTACTATGGCCCTCTAGGGTTCATATGCTGAAGCAAAAACTGAGATGGAAAGCCGCTCTATGCCTTAGAAGACAGAGAAGCTTAAGGTGGATACCAAAAACTTTTTAGTTACATAAGAGAATTTAAATGTTAACTATAACATACAAATCACATGCAAATCTCGTTACCGCTCATTTCGTCAACTATTCTCAACATACAGAAAAAGTAATAAATCTGAGAGGTCATTCATTTTGAATGACGCACATCCTCAGACCTCACATCAACAATCCAGCATGTGCTAGGGGATAGTATCTCCTGGCTACATGTGGTCTTATCCAGTTCTTGTAAGCACTAAAAAGCAACCAAAGGGAGGGGGGGAAAAAGCACCACTCTCAAAGTATGAAGTCAGGGAATTCCCTATCATGAAGCATTTCCCAAAAGCACCCCAAAATGACTTGATGCAAACACCACACCTAGTGGTGCCACTGGAATAAGCATCATATTGCTTCAAGTTGTTTTTAAGTAGGCTTATGGAAGGATTTTGCTCTCACAGTGAGATCTAATTTGTAATGGATATCAACCAGGAAATGAGATTTGCACTTAAGCCAATGAGGTGGGAATGCATTTATTCCCTAAAGCAATGGTGCGCAAAGATAGTGTCACTGTCATAAAGTAGCTGTAGAATATGCTGGGAGTTCATTGTTAGTGAAAGTTAATACACTTGAAAATGATTTATCTTTTACAAATAAATTCAAGGTTATCCCTATGATGCCTGTTACTCACCTGGATTCAGACATGCTTTCATGAGGGATACAAGACAAGGTGAAACTATGCTCTAAAACATGTCGATGGCTACAAAATTCATTTGGGAGGCTCACGACTTCATTCTTTGAAACTCTTCCCACAAGATAAAATAATTCAAACTTAGTAAAAACAGAACTGAACCAGCATGCCGAAATTCTGAGTTGACTTAAGTTTGGCAACACTGAAATATTAACAGTTAATAGAATTTCTTATATTATCTATAACACCAAATCTTAATTATCTATTAATGAATTCTTTGTTACTCATTTTTAATCACCAAACTCTCAACTAAATAGCCACTGAAGACTCAAAATATAAAAATATATTTATTTTTGTAAAATTATAAATAATTTCACTTTGCCCAATATAGGTCTGGCCTTTCCCCTCAACCTCTAGAAGGTAATCTCTAAAGTCTTGGAATGTCGTGCCTAGTAAAAGTGTCCTTGTTCACCTGGAGGCTTTGGGACACACGAGAAAGTATAACAATGTGACTTATGAGGGTGAGGGGGCTTTGAGTCACATGGATCACTCAACCTCCAGAAGGTCTGGAAACTAAGTTTCTGCATGTGGGCAACTGATTATGTATGGAGTCCAAATAAAAAACTCTAGACACCAATGCTGGCGTGAGCTTCCACGGTTGGTAATACTCTGCATACTATCTGTCACACATCAACACCAAGAAAGTAATACTGTGCTCACAACTCCACAAGGAAAGGACAATTGGAAGGTCCACATTCGTAACTTTCCTGGACTGATGTATATAGGCCTTTACCAGTAGCTGATTTTAATCTGAGTCTTTCACCTGTAATAAACTGTAACCATGAGTATAACAGCTTTCAGCGAGTTCAGTAGTCCTTCTGGTGACTTAACCAACCTAAGAGTAGCCTTTGGGACCCATGAACTTGGAAATGGTATCAGAAGTAAGAGTGGTCTTATGGCCATTGCTCCTTCTCATTCTGCATCTGTATTTAAAATCACTGAATATACTGTAACCCAAAATCCTAGATTGTGAATTTTATTTTTTAATACCATCTTAAGAAAACATAGTAAAGATTTGACTTCAGCATAATTTCCCTTCCAAGGCATCTCAAACACCCTCTATTGATAGACCTCTAACCAAATTAACCAGAAGGGACAAAGCAACTCTAAAAGGGCACCACATCAGATTTTATCCTTTGCTTCATGGGCACAATTGTCCTCAGTGTAAAGACTGATCAACAGAGCACCCCCAGGTAGTTCCCAGACTACAACTAGGTCTTCAACACTGCCCATGTTTCCCTAATCAGGGTTCTCTCCTTCCCCAAACAGTTTTCAAGCTTCCTGCACCTTCCTCCTTTCCCCAGAGCTCTTCCAATACACAACCTTGCAGATTCCTGCTTCATGCAAAATACAAGCCATTCTACAGCACTCTCAATAGTAAGGGCTAACAGTTTTGAGCTCCTACCACATCTGGTAGGCAACTTAGATCAGCAGTTTGCATGTATCTAGTATTTCATTTAATCTTTAACATAATCTTATTACCATTGTTATGATTAACTCATTACTAAAGATAGTAAGTTCCCCTCTTACAGATGAGGTAACTAAGGTTCCATAACTGACCGAAAGTTGCACATCTGGTAAAAGACAGAGCAAGACCTCAAACTCTGTACAAACTTTCAAGTTCTTCAGCACTCCATCAGTGCTTGCCAACTTCCTTCCAGCAAATCCACAAATTCACCCATATCTTCACACACAGCCTTTCTTCCCATCACCCTCACATAATGAACAAGTAAACATCCTATATCTACAGTAACCTTCTGGATCCACACATTCCCCCTATTTTCTGAGGTATGCTGTGGACTCCCACTTCCCTACTGCTCATCATATCACCAACACATGAGCATCCTCAAGTCTTTCTTTTAACAACAACAAAAATCAAAATCTTGGGGCATCTGGCTAGCTCCCTCAGTAGAGCATGCAACTCTAGATCTTAGGGATGTTAAACTCTAGATCTTGTGGGATGTTCAAATCCCACATCGGGGCGGGGAGCCTGCATTAAAAAAAAAAAAATCTTAATTTCCTTTCTCCTTCTAATTGTCTGGACTCTTCACAGCTAAAACTCTTGAGAAAAATTTATCTTCCTTATCTTCACTCACCTTTCAATTCACTGTAACCTGGGTTCCCCCCTGAGCACTCCAATGAAACCGTTCCTACCAAAGTAGGAGCTGCCACCTGTGGCCTATTTGTCTCTAAAATGCCATAATCTCTTTTCAGATCATCTTGCTCAACATCCCCTGATGACTTACTTTGGACAATTGTCTATTCACACTCTTTCTCAATACCACTCTCAAGTTTTTTTACGCAACTTTAATTCCACTGACTTTCTACTTTCTCCTAGTCCAAGTACTTTCTTCCTCCTTCACTTCCTTCTTTCACCTTAGATTTCATGGTCTATCATTTCACTTATTATTGTTTTTACTTCTGCTGTGTTGGTTGTGATCTCTCTTCTTTCATTCTTGATTTTATTTATTTGGGTCCTTTCCTTTTTCTTTTTGATCAAACTGGCTAGTGGTTCATCAATTTTGTTAATTCTTTCAAAGAACCAGCTTCTGGTTTCATTAATCTGTTCTGGTTTTTTTGGTTTTAATAGCATTAATTTCTGCTCTAATCTTTATTATCTCCTGTCTTCTGCTGGTTTTGAGTTTTATTTGCTGTTCTTTTTCCAGCTCCTTAAGGCGTAAGGTTAGGTTGTATATCTGAGATCTTTCTTCCTTCTTTAGGAAGGTCTGGATTGCTATATATATACTTTCCTCTTATGACCACCTTTGCTGTGTCCCAGAGGTTTTGGGTTGTGGCGTTACCATTTTCATTGACTTCTATATACTTTTTAATTTCCTCTTTCACTTCTTGGTTGGTCCATTCATTCTTTAGTAGGATGTTCTTCAGTCTCCAAGTATTGGTTACCTTTCCAAATTTTTTCTTGTGATTTCAAGTTTCATAGTGCTGTGGTCTGAAAATATGCACGGTATGATCTCGATCTTTTTGTACTTACTTAGGGCTGATTTGTGTCCCAGTATATGGTCTATTCTGGAGAACGTTCCAAGGGCACTGGACAAACACGGTCTATCATTTCAACAACACTCTTGCCAGTCACCTTAACCTCCCTTAATATTTTCCTCACACCGATCTGTTAAAACCCCAACCCTGAATAACCCAATTATCAATTACCCATCATCCCTAAGTCATCAGCACACTCCCAGGTCCTCTGATGTTCATCTCCCATTCTCTATGTGCACTTTCCAGACCTCCCCATTCCCTTTGGATTCCAAATTGCTCTCCTAAACCTCCTACACACACACACACACACACACGCGCACACTTTACTTCACCAAGAAAAAAAAGATACCATAACACATCGACACCCAATTCTAGGCCTTGATTAGGATCCATCTACTTCCACCTTCTCGTAACTTTGCAAATACCCTTTATCCTGTGGAATCTACCTTTCCCACTGAACAATGGAATCTTCTCTCTACACATGTAAAGTTTTCTAATGTCTCTCACTTAAAAATACAAAAATATGTTTAACAAATAATACAAAACAAACAGAAAAGCTCCATCCATCCCACCTGACACCACCAAACAATCTGCCTTCACTTTCTGCAAACTAAGAGTTGTCTCTATTTCCCGCCCTGTTTCTTCACCTCTACTGGCACCTCAACCCACAATGATTCAATTTCTGCCCCATCACTTTTGGCCAAACCAACTATGACTTCCAGGATGCTAAACCCAAGATAGCTCAGGCTTTATCTTACTCCTCAGAGGCTTTCACAGGGCTGCTAAGTGGAGTTAAGCAGGTTGTGGCCCCCAGAAAGGTGTCTTGCAGAGAAGAGGTGGGCTGAATGAAAACTTCTTTTTAAAATTCCTACAATAACCCTGGGCACTCAGATCCCGAGAATTCAAAGTAACCAGATTCTTCTCTTCCTTTGGCTTATGGGACATTATACTCTCTATTTCTTCCTACCTGGTTCTACTTTCTTAGGAACCTCTGAGGGCTTGTTCAGCCTTCTCTACCAAGCCACTAAATCTTAAGGTTTCTCAAAGCCTGACCTTAGGCCCTCTATTCATCTCACTTTGTGTTCTCTCACTCAATCCATACCGATGGCAATATTTACCAGTGTTTGACAAGAACTCTTAAATCTAGGCCTCCATCACTGATGTCCACACTGAGATCTAGATCTATGTACCCAACTGTTTAAAATTTTTTTTAATGTATATTTATTTTTGACAGAGAGAGAGAGACAGAGCATGAACAGGGGAGGGGCAGAGAGAGAGGGAGACAGAGAATCCGAAGCAGGCTCCAGGCTCTGAGCCGTCAGCACAGAACCGGACATGGGGCTCGAGCTCACAGACCTCGAGATCATGACCTGAGCCGAAGTCGGATGCTCAAGTGACTGAGCCATCCAGGCGCCCCATGTACCCAACTGTTTAAAAAACAATCTCGGGGCACCTAGGTGGCTCAGTCGGTTAAGCATCTGACTTAGGCTCAGGTTGTGATCTTGTGGTTTGTGAGTTCATGCCTCGCATCAGGCTCACTGTTGTCAGCAGACAGCCTGCTTCATATCCTCTGTCTCTGTCTCTCTCTCTCCCCCTCCCTTGCTTGAGCTAACAAAAAATAAAATAAACATTTTAAAAAATATATTAAAAAAAAAAACAATCTCAATGTTCTAATGCCTCAAATGCAACTGTCTCCTTTCCTCCTGGAATCCCCATTTTAATAAATGGTACCATCATCTAACAACTATTTTCTAATAAATGGCACTATTTGATCAGCCAGACAGTATGTCTCCCACTTCCAATGCTCATCTCCATCCCACCTCCACATTCCAACATTATTGTTATAAAACACAAATCTGATATCTTCTCACTGCCCTTATCCTATGTACCTTACTTCCCTTTTTAGCTATATCTCTACCAACCACCCCTTTTATACTCCATGTCCATCCATCCTAATCTTTCACACCCAGAGGAAAAAAAAATCACCTTGCTCAGCCAGTCTGCCTGGAACAGCTTTGTGCTCACCCCTTGGTGACCCTAGCCAATTTATCTTTATCCTCCAAGCTTCAGCTTTACTTTGAAAAGTTTCTGACTCCCCTAAGTCTGGCTAATAGTCCCTGCTATATAAGTGCTACCAGGGAACCTAATAATTCCTTTTGAGAAGTGTATTTAAATGTATTCTGCCAGAGTCTGAAAATACCAGAAGGGCAGGGGACTGTCCGTGTTGCTTATCATATATTCCCACTGCCTAGATGGCATATAAATTACCTGTTGACTAAACGATTGCTTACTGTCATAACTAAGGCCTTTCTCTCAACCGTGGAATACAGTTCCCTAACCTAAACCAACACTAACTTTTCTTCAACCCATACTTCCTCTCCAGAGCATTCTATTAAAATCAGTCTTTTCTTGATCATTTAGTACAAGAGCATTAACTAAGAGCTAATGACTCTAAAAGGCAAACTAAGATGGTTCCAACCCTATAAGAATTTATAATCTAGAAACAAAAGAACTGTAAAGTCAGTAGAAGTTCCAATTAGGAGTATAAAATGCTCTGTGATTTCAGAAACAATCCCAATATTCAACTCCTTCTTCAAACTCTCAAAGTGTGCACCACCTTAGTTTGCACTTTAGTTATATACTAGCTTCAATTTGCTCGCTTGTTTGAGATGTGAGCAGAGGGTACTACTATCTTATACCACACGCTTTCATAGGGAAAAGAGAAAAATATAGTGGTTGCGGCACAGGAGTACAGACTAGATGAATACCTTGGTTCAAACTCCATTACAATTATTTAAATTAAGTAAAAATTTATATCTTAAGTTAAACTTCCATAACTAAAACCTGATCTATGCATATGATCTTAAGAGAAACTTATAAACACAAAAAGCCACCAAAAATAGATTCAGGCTTGCTTCAGCCATATATGTAAATGAATTCTGAATTTTTTTACCTACTTAATATGCACTTTTAACACCTTATTTATTTTTGTCACATCAAAGGACACTATCAAGAGAGTGAAAAGACAACTCACAAAATTAGCAAAATTGTTTGCAATCATGTATCTCATCAAAGTCTAATATCCAAAATACATAAAAAATTCTTGGGGTGGTTCGGTGGCTCAGTTGGTTGAGCATCCAACTTCAGATCAGGT
The DNA here is from genome assembly GCF_024362965.1 of Panthera pardus. Classification (NCBI taxonomy): domain Eukaryota; kingdom Metazoa; phylum Chordata; class Mammalia; order Carnivora; family Felidae; genus Panthera; species Panthera pardus. Next base: position 10,318,942 of record NW_026526980.1, read on the forward strand.
CACGATATCACAGTTCGTGGGTTTGAGCCCTGTGTTGGGCTCTGTGCTGACAGCTCAAAGCCTGAAGCCTGCTTCAGATTCTGTGTCTCCCTCTCTCTCTCTGCCTTTCCCTGCTCGTGGTCTCTCTCTTAAGAATAAACATTAAAAAATATATACTATAACAAAATATATAAAAAATTCTTATAACTAAACAAAAACATAAACAATCCAATTTTTAAATGGGCTAAAATTTTGAGTAACTGCATTTTTCCAAAGATAAAGATAGCCAAAAAGCACATGAAAAATTGCTCAACATCATTAGTGATTAAGAAAATGTAAGTCAAAACCACAATTAAGAAATCACACCCACTAGGCTAACCATAATTTAAAAAAATAAATAAGTCGTGTTGCAAACATATTGAAAAAATGGAACCCTCATACATAAATGATGGGAATGTAAAATGGTAAAAACCACTTTAGAAAACAATTTGGCAATTCCTCAAGAAGTTAAACAAAAAATTACCTTTTGACCCAACAAATCCACTCTTAGACATATACCCTAAGAGCTGAAAACAGATTTTCTCACAAAAACTTGTACATGAATGTTCACCACAACACTATTCACAATAACCTAAAGGAAGGTGGAAACCCAAAAGTCCTTCAAAGGACGAATGGATTTAAAAAACATGGTATAGGGGTGTCTGGGTGGCTCAGCGGTTAAGCGCCCCTCTCCCAGTAGCGCTCTGCCTCTCTTTCAAAAATAAACATTAAAAAAAAAAAAAAACCAACCCACAGTATATGCAGACAGTGGAAGATTATAAATTCCACATAAGATTCCATAAAAAGGGAGTGCCTGGGTGGCTCAGAGGGTTAAGCATCCGACTCTTGATTTCAGCTCAGGTCACGATCTCACGGGTCACAGGACTGAGGCCTTCATCCAGCTCCATGCTGACCTGCTTGGGATTCTCTACCTCCCTCTCTCTCTGCCCTTTCCCTGCTCACTCTCTCTCAAAATAAATAAACTTACAAAAAAAGAAAAGATTCCATAAAAAGGAATGAAGTACTGACACCTACCACAACACTGATGAACCCTGAAACATTATGCTAAGAGGCCAGAACAAAAGGCTACATATTGTATGATTACATTTATATAAAATATCCAGACTAGGCAAATCCACAAAGTAGATGTGTGGTTGCGAGGAGCTAAGAGGAGGGCAGAATGGGAAGTGACTGCTTAAAGGGTACCGGGGTTCTGTTTGGGGTGATGAAAAGTTCTGGAACTAGACAGTAGTGATCGTTGCACAGTATCATGAATGTACAGTTGGCTCTTGAACAACACGGGTTTGAACTGCACCAGTCCACTTACACTTACATGTGGATTTTTCTTCAATACATACAGTACAGTACTATAAATGCCTTCCATATGATCTTAATATTTTCTTTTCCCTAGCTTATTTTATTGTAAGAATACAGTAATACACAAAACACACAAGGTATGTGTTAATTGACTATGTTATTATGAGGCTTTCAGTCAACAGCTGCCTATTAGTAGTTAAGTTTCAGGGAAGTTATATGCAGATTTTCGTGTGTGTGTGTGTGTGTGTGTGTGTAGGGGTGTTAGGTCAACTGTACTCAGCACACTGGACTGTAAAATGGTAAACTTTATGTCCATTTTACCACAATTTTTTTTTAAATTTATGACATTCTTGGGGTACCTGGCTGGCTCAGTCACTGAACCATGCAACTCTTGATCTTAGGGTTGTGAATTTGAGCACCACGTTGTGTGTAGAGATGACTTAAGAATAATAAAAATAATTTTAAAATCTTTAAAAAAATATATATGGCATTCCTGAAAAGATAAAATTAAAAGAAGAAACAGACCAGAGGTTAGTTAGCAAGGACAGAAAGCAGGCCTGACAAGGGCACAAGGAAATGTTGCAGGATGATGGAACGATTCTATAGCTTAACTATGGTGGACACGTTTACAATATTACATGTATTTATCAAAACTCAAAGAACTATTCAGCTTGTAAATTGTACCTCAATAAATCTTTTTTTTTTTTTTTTTTTTTTTTTTTTTTGAAACAAAGAAAGTACACAAGCAGGGGATGGGGCAGAGGGAGAGAGAAAATCTTATGCAGGCTCCATACTCAGCGCAGAGCCTAATGTGGGGCTCAATATCACGACCCTATGATCATGACTTGAGCTGAAATCAAGACTCGGACGTTCAACCGACTGAGCCACCCAGGCACCTCAATAAATCTGACTTTATTTTTTTATTTTAAAAAAATTTTTTTAATGTGTTATTCTATTTTTGAGAGGGAGAGAGAGAGAGCACAAGTGGAAGGAGGGACAGAGAAAGAGGGAGACACAGAATCCAAAGCAGTCTCCAGGCTCTGTCAGCATAGAGCCCAACACAGGGCTCCAACCCACGAACAGTGAGACCAGGACCTGAGCCAAAGTCGGATGCTTAACCAACTGAGCCACCCAGGTGCCCCAAATCTGACTTTATTTTAACATTGATTTATTATTATTTTTTGTTGTTGTTTGAGAGAGAGCGAGTGCACAAGTGGGGGAAGGGCACGGAAGAGAAAGAGATAAATCCCAAGCAGGACCCACGCTGTCAGCCCAGAGCCAGATGTGAGGCTCCAACCCATGACCCATGAGATCAAGACCTGAGCCGAAAACCAAGAATCAGATGCTTAACCGACTGAGCCACCCAATCACCCCAATAAATCTGACTTTAAAGGCAACAGTTCTTTACAGTGAAGATACAAAAGATAAGGAAAAGACTGTTGATTTATTCTTAATACTTTAGTATTTCAGGTCTTATATTGCCTACCCATATTTAGCCAATCTAAATGGAAAAGCAAAATATGGCACCAGCTTTAAGTCACTGTGCTTTCCAAAGAAACCAAAGACTGTTAGTGTCTGAATTAATTAATCAGGTCTAAGAACAGGAACTTAGAGCTCAGAAAGGATTAACCTAGCCAAGGTACAGAAAGAAACAACAGCATTTATATCAGTAAAAGACATGTTACCTACATTAGTTAAAAAAAAAAGTTTCTAAATTTCTAACAAAAGAGCAATTTCATTCTTTATCAATGCCTGAGAAATACCTGAGATAGTCCCTATAGCACTCTAGTTTTTTAAGAATGAAATGCACAAGGAAGGAAGGAAGGAAGGAAGGAAGGAAGGAAGGAAGGAAGGAAGGAAGGAAGGAAATGCACCATAAATTCTTAATATTTTAGTGTCTACCCATTTTGATACCATTCAGAATTGTGGCTAAATTCTTATTAACTGACCACTGAGAAAGCAGGAAAAAATTAAAGAGTCAAACCATTAAGGCTGATAAAATCAGAAAATCATCGGCTGAGACAAAAACATGAGAAATCCACTGCTAATTTAAGTATTCTAAGGTTCTTTACCTCATCTGGCATAAATTCATACCTAACCAGGTATTAAAGAATAGTGGCAGTTATAAAATCCGGTATGCTTTTAACCTCCAACACAAATGTGAATTTAGGGTTCAGTATTTAACAGAAATAACTTTGTTTATGCTAAATAATAGCTCACCTAAAGGCTCATGAATCTAACGCACCAAGGTAATTTAACTCTCTTTTGGCCTTTATTTTTAACCAACGCTGGCTGACTGCCTTAAAAAGAAACCCTGCCTCAGCTCCCATTTGTATCGCTTATCTTCCCCTTTTGTCAGCAAGTCCTGGAAGTACTTTAGAAACATCCCATTCAGCCTGGGAAATTGCCAACATTGAAAGGAAATCTCTCACTCCATGACCTCCCTAGCAGAGGAAGGACAAAAAAACTGAAAGTCTACAAAGAAACATGTCCACCTCTTCACCCACACCCCCAGGGCTCTCCAGTTAAATGCCAAACATATAGCCCATTAAGACAGAGAAGGTTAGAGAAGAATCACTAAGTGTTAAATACTATAGAAATCCTAAAAGGAAGAGTCTGGAAACCAGAATGGGACTCTACAATCAAGAAAAAGGCAGTGTTTTATTAATATAAAAATGTGTGCGACCATCTTTAAAAAGTCCTGAAAATAGGCAAATACTGACTATAGAGTTATTCAGATAAAATTCCTCTAGCTAAAAGATTCAAGCACATCCCACCAAGGGATTGACATGCTTGTGAGATTCTCCAACAACTACATATTTAAAATTTTCCCTTTAAAGATAATTCTAAAAAGCACTGTGGTGTCTTTTAAAAATAAATGTACTGTGTAAAAGATAAACATCATTACCACCTTTTTTTTTTTTTTTACAGGTGACACTGGTCAAGAAAAATTATGTGGTTGCCAAAAATTACTTGTAACACATTAAGAAAATGTTATGCAATTTAGACATAGTTAAGAAAACTATTACCAAGTTAGGCAATACTGCCTAATGGTATGATACACCCTACAATTCTTGGGCACAGTCAAGGTTTTAGAGTATCAGAAGAGCAATATTCCATGTACCCCTTAGTAAGTAACATATCTTAAATATGATGGTAAATATGGAAAAGGGACTTACTGAGTTTCATATTCCACACCCGTGATTCGTAACAAAGAGGAAGTTATTAACAGAAATACTTTTAGAGCATTCTCAAATTATACACACGACCCCTGCCCCAACCCTCTTAAAAAGTAAATGTACATTAAAAAAAAAAAAAAAAAAAAAAAACCTTAGAAGAGAATTTAAAACACCTTGGTTCTACGTCTAGCTTTACCAACATTATACGAAGACAACAAGTAGATTTTTTTAGTAGGGCTCCATGCCCAGTGTGGGGGCTTGAACCCATGCCCCTGAGATGAGGAGTAGGAAGCTCTACAGACTGGGCCAGTCAGGCACCCCAATACAAGTAGCAAATTTTAAATGGACTCTGATTCCTCTCAACATCTCCAATAACACCTACAAGACCGATCTCCTGAGATATCCTGGGGTGCAACAGTAAAGAAACATACTACGTGTAATCAGGGGTAAATATGTACGATAAACTCTCTACTTAAGTACTGGGACTTCTGCTTTAGAGGCGATCTTGAAATAACTACTTCCTATCCTTGAATATAAATAAAAAGATTCGATAGACAAATCTCAAAAAATATAGTCCCCTAAATCAAGTAGCTGGGAAATAAAGATACTTTTCAGAATAATCACACTATTCTTCTAACTATAGGAAAACTTATTAAAGGAAGACAGTTGTGGTAGTTACGGAAACATAGTAGAAGCAGCAATCAAGTGCTAGGAAACAATGCTCCCACTGTGCTCAGTAGTAGCAAGAAATATATTGAGGTATTTAAAAGTATTTAGCCTTGGGGCACCTGATGGCTCAGCTGGTGGAATGTGCCACTTGATCTCTGGGTTGTGGGTTTGAGCCCCACACAGGGTGTAGAGATTACTCAAAAAAATATAAGATCTTAAAAAAGAAAACTATTTAGTCTTAAGTTTAAGAAAACTATGAAACAGTTCAAAATGATCACTTAAGCGACTTTTTCTCATTAGATTTTACACTAGACACACATTAATCGGTTTAAGTGTTTTTAAAATAAGAAACTTTCACAATTCCCTTTTACAACAAAGGAGAAAAATCAATGTTTCTAAATATGAGGTTCTGTAGAAGATGCATTTACTCATTTTAAGTAAATTTATCGCACCATAATTTAAAATAGTAAAAACTCAGGATAGCATAATAATGTATATGTCTCACAATGATATAAAATTTATTCCTATCTTTGTTTAGAAGATACATGTGGTTTATTTATTTTTTTAATGTACTCCAAACTGTTACACTGGCAGAATATATCCTTGCCATGATTCCACGATCCATCCTCCCTACCCCCTTTAAAACATTAACCAGGGCGCCTGGGTGGCTCACTTGGTAAGCTTCTGACTTTGGCTCAGGTCATTATGTCATTATCTCACAGTTAGTGGGTTCAAGCTTCGCATTGGCTCTGTGCTGACAGCTCAGAGCCTGGAGCCTGTTTCAGATGCCGTCTGTCTGTCTCTCTCTCTCTCTCTCTGCCCCTCCCCTGCTCGTACTATGTCTCTTTCTCTCTCAAAAAATAATAAAAAAAAGTTTTTAATAAATAAATAAATAAAGCATTAATACCTGCAGTGCCTGGATGGCTCAGTCAGTTAAGCATCTCTTGATTTCGGCTCAGGTCACGATCTCACATTTTCATGAGTTCAATCCCTGCTTGGGATTCTCCCTCTTTCTCTGTTATCCCCGACCCCGCCCACCGCTCACCCAAAATAAATAAAAAAACGTAAAAAAAAAAATTAATACTAGATGGTGGGAGAAAGGGAGAACAACGCAGCATTCAACTGGTGTTCTTAAAGAATTAGTTCTTCAAATTCCAGCTGTATAATAAAAGTTAGGCAAGGTACAAACTACCTTTTAATCTACCTTTCTCTATTTAATTCCATTGGCACCTGCCCTCTAATTTATGCAAATAGTTACAAAGAGGAGATTTTTTTCCCCTGGCTCATAATTTTAACAGGTATCAAGTTCTTAAAGTGTGAATAGTAAGACACAGAGAAAAAACAGACAATTATGCAGATTCATAGTCAAACTCCTCATTAGCCAACTTGACATAGGCTTAGATTATGGCAGCATACTAAAAAATGCAGCAAGAGAACCACTATTATACTGAAGAGCAATTAACTGCATAACAACCAATTTAATAGATATCAGTTATATATCACAATATTTCATATAAATAATATCAAACATCATATATGCCACACCTAATAGAAATTTAACAATGACGTGCTCCCATTCATACATCCCATTCCCACGTAAATAGAAAATAAATCCCATATTTATTTTACGAAATAAAGTTTTATTTCATAAAATACTCCTTATGAAATTCTTAGAATGACTACACACATGCATACAAAGTACTAGAAGAGAAAACTGAACTAGTGCGTGTGTCCAAGTGTGTAGTAAATCCTGAAACTTTCTGAGGAAGAGGTAAAAAAGGAGGATCTTTAAAATTCCAGATTTGAATCAGACATGGCAACATAAACAGCATTTGTGTAGCACTTCAAAAATTTTGAAAGTAATTTTCCAAACTTTAACCTTCACAACCCTACATCTTAGGGAAGGCAAGAATTACCTCTTCAGGCAACAGCTGGGTAGTGTCAGTACAAAGGACTTTTGTCTACCCATTTTTAGTCCGCTGTTATTTTCATGACACCAGCCTCTCAGAAGATAAATATTTGTGAAGGATCAATACTAAAAATGCACATATTCTTAAAAATAAATACACCTGACAGAGGAACATAAAACACCCTAGTTCTATTTCTAACTTCTCCAATGCAATTACACTAAGACAGTAACCAGATTTTTAAATGAACTCAAAGTGGGGAAAACAGCACTACTGGTGTAATTTTTATATCCTAATAAGAACAGTAAAAACGGAATACTAGTATTACAGTAACTCCACAAGACAGGCCACTTAAACAAAAGCTTCCTGGGACACCTGGGTGGCTCAGTAGGTTAAAGCCTCCTGACTCTTGATTTCAGCTCAGGTCATGATCTCACAGTTCATGAGTTCAAGCCCCACGCAGAGCCTGCTTGAACACACAAACTGTGAGATCATGACCTGAGCCAAAGTCGGATGCTCAACCCACTGAGCCACCCAGGCACCCCAATACAAAGTGTATCTTACGGTAGATTCCTTTTTTCTTTTTTTTTTTTTAAAGTAAACTCTACCCTTAACGTGTGGCACAAACTCAACCCTGAGATCAAGAGGCTCATGCTCTACCGATTGAGGCAGCTGGATGCCCAAGTAGGGTCCTTTAAACCTGACTGAAGAAGAAACACTGGATCTCAAGTTTCATAATCCTGTTGTTGGGAAACCTGCTACATTTTCATTTTTCTTCATGTGTACCCAAAGAATAGGACAGGCAAGAAAAGCAATCTTTTGAGGACAGAAAACCCAGGATGTTTTCAACTGAATATATGTATTAATTTAACTGCACTAAATGTGATACTGGTTATCCTCTTTGGGATTTTTTAATCAGAATCTAACCTAATCAGAGTCCCATTCTATAGAGGAGAAAATTTTGACATCTTTCCTAAAATTAATAGGTTTTTCCGTCTGAATTCTGGCAAATCTCAGAAAGCCAGCATAGAATCTTGTCATTAGGGCAATGAATCTGAATGTCCAATGCTAGAATCAAAACAAAGAGTCTGAAAATAAAGCATTACACTTCAGACGAGGAATTCCAGCGGTCGTATTATCAGGAATATAAACTAGGGAAACCTTCAACAGGCTGAACACCAAGAGTTGTTCATGGGTTGCTTCAAAGAACTAAATATGCCAAGATCGCATTTAAAATTTGTTCAAACACACACACACACACACACACACACACACACACACATAAACACACCCATCTTTTCAAATCAGGATTAGGGACAACTGGGTGGCTCAGTCAGTTAAGTATCCGACTCTTGATGTGGGTTCAGATCATGATCTCAAGGTTTCCCAAATCGAGCTTGGGCTCCAAGCTGGTCATTGAGCCCACTGGATTCTCTCTCCCTCTCCATTTGCCCCTCCCCCACAGGCACACATGGTCTCTCACTCTCAATAAATAAATAAATAGAAGATTAAAATGCTAAAGAGAATGTAGTAAAAACAAATTTTCAATGAACAAAGTCAAATAAAAAGGAAAAATTAAATTCAAAGAGCTTCAGTAAAAAAAAAAAAAAAAAAAAAAAAAGGTGCCAATGCTGTTATACATGGAGGAAAAAATGAATATTTGTCAGTATATATATTAGTGGAGGCTTCTCCCTATTCAACAGGAAAGGTATTAAGTATTTTGGATGCTACCAAAAATAAAGATCTAATAAATACTAAGTTAAACAACATTTTTTAATTAAAAAAAATTTTTTTTAAGTTTATTTATTTTGAGAGAGAGTGAGAAAGCACGTGCTTGCACAGGGGAGGGGCAGAAAAGGAGAGAGAGAATGCCAAGCAGGTTCTGCACTGTCAGCACAGAGCCCAACAGAGGGCCTCGAACTCACAAACTTCGAGATTACGACCTAAGCCGCAATCAAGAGTTGGACACTTACCAGAGCCACCCAGGTGCCCCAAAAGAATATTTGTTGAAAACTTGCAGACAAATACATGAGTACATAATTATCGCAGGCCACTGCAGAGCCATTAACAATTTTCTTGTGAACCATAAGAGCACTCCTGAGGTTCCTTAAGATGCTAAAATAACGTATAAGGGAAAAATGTAGTGGGGGGGGGGGGGGGCGCTGAGTGGCTCCATCAGTTAAGCTCCATCTGACCAGTCAAACTGTGCTGACCGACAGCACAGAGCCTGCTTGATATTCTCTCTTTCCCTCTCTCTGCCCCTCCCCTGCTTGCGTTCCCAAACGCTCTCTCCCTCTCTCAAAATAAACATTTAAAAAAATGTGTTTAAAGTAGTGCTTCTTGTAAACAAAAAATAACATAACTGAGGTAGTTCCATACCAAAAAAGAAAAAAATAATTAATTCTGACACCAGAAACCTCTCTGAAGAAACGTCTTTTAAATGAACACAAAAAGCCTTTAAGAGGTTTTTAAATAATAAACATGAGATCCTAAACATACTATGTAATATGAATAGCAAATTAAGCTCCAAAAAAATGATTTCCAGCAAGAATACAATTCCCTTCTTTGAAAGGGTGTGAAAATTAATATGAAAGAAGTAATTTACCATGTTGGGAAATCTGTTGATTCTGGGGGAAAAAAAAATTTTTTTACGTAAGCTCTATACCAAAGTGGGGGGTCGAACTCAGGACCCCGAGATCAAGAGTCATATGCTCTACTGACTGAGCCAGCCAGGTACCCCTGATTCTGGAAAATTTTGATTTCAGTCATTCCCCAATCAGCAGGCATACAAGGACTCAGGTATTCTACTGGAATGCCAGAAGGCACAACCCAGTGCTTAACTTTTCAGTGATCAGATTGTTTAAATAATGTCCAAATAGATACAATAGATACGGGATAAAATATCAAGGTGTAAAAGAACTTTTTTTTAAAATATTTTTTAATGTTTATTTTTGAGAGAGAGAGAGACGCACACACACGCGACCACTATGGGGTGGGGGGGGGGGGGGTGCAGAGAAAGAAAGGGAAACACAGAATCTGAAGTCATCAGCACAGAGCCCGACACCGGGCTCGAACCCACAAACCTTGAGCCAAAGTCAGACACTTAGCTGACTGAGCCACCCTGATGGCCCTGTAAAAGAACTTCAAATATGTGAGCAAGGTATTTTTTCAAGATGGATATTCATATTCTTTCTTAAATGAACATATTCTTCCTTCTGTAAAAGATCTGGCCATCTCAGTCTACTAGAACACTGTCTCTTTAAACCCGTTCAATCAGCTTAATTTACTGCTGCCTCAGGCTAACCAGGCTGCTATACCAGGAACAGTTCCCTTCAAAATGCCTCTCATAGCTTCTGTGTTGTAAGCTAGAGTTAACTCTAAACACAAAAACAAACTTGCAGAATTTCATTTTCATGTATTTACTTCAGGAAGAACACTCAAATATAGAGTGTATACTTTTTTTTTTTTTTTTAATAAGCTCTACACTCAACGTAGGGCTTGAACTCACGATGCTGAGATCAAGAGTTGCATGCTCTACCAACTGAGCCAGCCAGGCGCCTCTAGAGTATATACTATTAACTGACGCACTAGCAGGTAAGAAGGGACGCAGAGGTCGAACCATTATACAAAACGCATGCACATATGAAGGCTGTTTTTTGGAGGAAGACACACATGAAACTTTCAGATAGTTGTTAAGTGCTATGAAGAAAACCCCAGATGAAATGTCAGAGAAAGCTGCTTCTTCTCAGTGAGGGGGTGACATTTAGGCTGGGACAACAGAAGGGCATCCAGGTCACCGTACTCTGAGAAGAGCAATCTATGCAGTAGCTACACAGCAAGAACAGTACATGCAAAGGCCCTAAGGCAGAAATGAACTTCAGGAGTGCTTTAGGGCAAGTAAGACACAGAAAGGGGAGAAAAAGACAGGCTCAGCCCTCAAGGACTTAAGAGATCAATCACTGAAGTGATAAGCAGTTAGCTTTCACTGCAGACCTGTTGCAACAGAAGAGGGATCACAGAGGGCAGAGGTAGCCAGGTAGGGGGGTTAAAGGAAGTACAAGGTTTAGACTGGGGAAAAGCATGAAAAAGAAAGCAACAATAGGTATCAAGATGGTAGAGAAAAGTCCATGAACCTGTAGCTGATAGGACTAAACTCAACCAAGAAGAGCTCTCATGTGTCCTAAAATGCCTAAAAAAGTTAACAAGGGAGCCTCCACCTGTTTTTACACAGGATCTTTAGATATCCCAAGAAAATATGTTTATAGCAAAAGAAAAAGGACAGAAAAGAACATGACAAGATTACCAATCCACAGAAACTATAAATTGGTAATAAGTCCTAAGAATATTCAAAGATTTCCTTTCTACAGCAAATTTTAAGGCAAGGTCTACCCATACACTCTGCCAGTGTGGTGTTTTTGTTTGTGTGTATGTGTTTTGTTTTGTTTTGTTTTGTTTTGAGGGGCGGGGAGGAGTGTAATCCATCTGAAAAGTCAATGCTTATCTGCATCCTAAGTGGGGTCATGGTTACCCAGGTATACACATTTTGTCAAAATTCACTGAACTTAAGATCTATACATAAGTAAATTTCGTCTAAAAAAAGTAACACAGTCCAGTATAAAAAAGTATTCAAAAAAAGTACAATCAACTAATACAAGTGGAGGAAAACTAACACTACAAAAATACAAATGTCTCAATAAGAATAGGTTACACTCTACATTAAAAAAATAAAATAAAATGTAATAAGCTTGAGTATTTCACATGGAAATTAAACCAAAAAATGTCTGTAATCTTTACTGTTCCGCCTCTACACAAAAGGGGATGTTTTATTTTGTAGTCCCCAAAATAAAATGGGTTCTGAAAAAACTTTCAAAAGCCAAAGACAGGTAACCAAAATAAGAAGAGACACCAAACAAATGACTACTTGTGTGAATCCATAAAGCGAGGGCCACTGAAAAGAACCCCAGGGATTTATTTTAGGTGATTAGAATAAGAAAGGCAAGTAAGCAAGTGTCTACTATATGCCAGGCAGTGAAGGCAAGAAATCTCAAATCTAAAAGTTGCGAGAATTCAGATAAACCAACAAACAAAAAGCAGAAACAGACCCATAAATACAGGTAACAAATTGATGGTTGCCAAAGGGGAGCAGGGTGGGGGAAATAGGCAAAATGGGTGAAGGAGAGTAGGAGATACAGGTTTGCAGTTCTAGAATGAGTAAGTCACCAGAATAAAAGGAACAGTGTAAGGAATACAGGGGAGAAAAAAAAAGATTGTGAGAATTAACTGTTCACAAAAGACACCACAGACCACACTCCATTTTCTGTGTATGAACATTCCATGTAAGTGTCCTAACCTAAAGTGTGAGTAAATAAAAAGTATCACTGTAGTGATCATACTCAATCAACACCAGAAAACTTTGCTTATGGAAATTCCCACATACTGGGCTGAATACTTCTGTATGAATTTAAATAATGATTTATAAACAAAATATTCAGGTCCTTAGCAGTCTCTGTAAGGTACTGATTCAAGGCCCACCATACAGCTCCAATATAGCTCTTGAGCTCTCTCATCTGTATCACTCAAAAGTACCCCATCCTTCTCATCAAACTGGAAATAGTTTACCAAGGACCACTTGCTTATTTTACTTTCTTTTTTGAGACCCCTCCCCAATTACTGTCAAAATAGTACAAATCAATTTCATGGCCCCACTGCCCCCTATTCATCTGTATAGCTTTACATCCCGACTCTCCAGGTTTTAAACCCTATTAATTACACATAAAAATAATTAAATCAAAAATTATATACCATTTCATAACCATATAATACTTCACCATTTCAAAGTCTTTTCTCCCATATTAACCTATAACCTCCTTAAAGATAGTGGCTCTATCAGTCATAAAAATCCCTAAAGGATCAATATTTCCTAAAAGCAAATATTTTCATTGAATTAGAATATTACATAATCTCCTGCTACTAACATGCGCTCCAGTTATACTCCCAACTAGAAAGGAACCAAAACAGAAGAGGTAAAAGAGGTTCAATTTAAAGACATAACTGCCAATGTTTCATAAAGCATATGGTTTATTTTATAATGGAAAAAACAAACTCTCCCCACAAATTAAACACCCATACACAGTTATCTGATAAACCTCCATAGCGTACTCGAAAATCTGCAGTACAGAATTGGTAATCGTTACATTCTATTAAACTAAAGCTCTATTTTTAGTTATAAAATACGTAACTCCACTTAATTTTTCCTTTATGTATTTCACTATATCACGTACCTGTGGACATCAAATAGTATACAGACTCATAAAAAGCTAAACCACCTGGGTTTACAGAACCACCTGGGTGGCTCAGTCAGTTAAGCATCAGACTTCAACTCATGATCTCCTGGTTGATGAGCTCAAGCCCCACACAGGGCTCTGTGCTATCAGCAAAGAACCTGCTTTGGATCTTGTTTCCCTCTCTCTCTGACCCTTGCTTGTGCCACCTCTTAACAAATAAACATTAAAAACAACAACAACAAATAGACAACTCTGGTTTCAAAAATCCAGCTTCTCACAATGCCAGACATACCAGTTTCTGACTTTTCTATCTTCACAGCACTCTTCCTATTTTTTGGTCTGTGACAATGGAGGATAAAGGTATTTGTACTTTTGAGAACTTTAATCTGTCTACATTATACCAAAAATGGAAGCTATTTTTAAGATACAGTTTCATCGTTAGAGAATTGTAGAAAGATGACAAGTTTGGGCACTGTAAGATACCCATTGTAAATCTGTTAAATAAAGTCCTAAGATTCCAAAGTACAGAAGCAAAATCTTGTTTTCTCTTTACCTGAATGCTTCCTCTTGTTTGAACTGATCTTTGACTCCAATGTCAAATTAGTCATGCCATTTTGGAGTATTAAAGTATATAATAATTATACATTTAATTTTTAAAACAAGTCATTCTGATCTCTATCTTGATTGGTACAACTGGAAGATCATATTCCAAAACAAAGTCAAGAAAAGGACATACTTTGGCTAGTGGCAATGATAAAACTACTCATTTGCCTAATCATTCATAAATCTTAACTGACACTAGAGTGAATGAAGAGGAAGACTATCAACCAGCGCTATATGAATGCTTTCTGCTAAAGGTATGCTTCTAGCAAAGATGGGCTTGTTCTGTTGCCATATGACACTAGTCTATTCAGCCACCTGGAACACTTCCTGTCAGTATGTGTGAAGTATCACGTGTGGCCATGACTGACTCAACAGTCGGTTTCCAGACTGACAAACTAACACGAAAAGAAACCAACAAGAATTGCTTTTTTTTTTTTTTTTACCCTTTATTTATTTTTGAGAGAGACAGAGACAGACAGACAGACAGACAAGAGCGTGAACAGGGAAGGGGAGAAAGAGAGGGAGACACAGAATCTGAAGCAGGCTCCAGGCTCTGAACTGTCAGCACAGAGCCCCACGCGGGGCTCCAACTCATGACCGCGAGATCACGACCTGAACCTGACCTGAACCGAAGTCAGACGCTCAACCAACTGAGCCACCCAGGCACCCCAAGAATTGCTTTTTTAAATCCCACTTGTTCAAAAGTCTAAATCTAAGAAAAACAAAATCAGGCAAGTAATGGTATAGAAAGACAAATAATTTTTTTTAAAAAACAAAATAATTCACATGAACCATAAGGAATCTGCCTACATTTGAAGATGTTTAGAAAAATAAATCTCCATTTAAACAAAGAGGAAGATGAGGTTCCATTTGTCAGTTAACTGGAATCTGTCACCTTTCTGAAGAGGAGACAGAATAACCCACCACAAACTTATGAAAATTTATGATTGGCAAACAAGGTTCTTTACTTTTTAACAAAACAACTATGGCAACCCCACAGATAAATCAAGTTCTGCTATGGGGTACTGTCCGTCCTTCTCTGTTCCCTCTTCTACAAAAAAAGTTAGGTATTTCCAACATCCTAACCAACTGTTACTCTGTGTCACCAACTACATCTCACAGTATCCTCTATCTAAGCATAAAGTTCTGAGACTTGGTTACAGAGCCCAGCTTCACAGAAAGCTAACACCGTCCCCCCAACAAGCACACCACAGCCATGAAACAGAACACATAAAAGAAGATATGGTCAATATTAATAATCCACATACATAGTCCATAAATATATAACCCATTCTGCCTCATATCTGTCAAATGCAGTCAAGTGACCCCAGCAGGTGGCTGCAACTCTGCTTCTCCATTTATTTAGAATTAAAAGTTACAAGTTATTCTTTTCCAAAAGCTCTAGGACTATTTGTGAGCACTTTATTTAGTCCTCTAAAGGGATGCTTTTTTATACTTTACATATGCTGACCACAATACTGAAAAATAATGGCCACAATACTGAAAAATAATGACCACAATACTGAAAAAAATACTGAAAAATCTACCATCTAAGGCTGTCAAATGTCAAATTCAAGCTCATTTAATCATCTAATTTACTAGATTCGAAAAAAAAAAAACTACTTCACACATTTCAATGAAAGTACAAAACTAAGAATGTCAATTACAGATAATTTAATTACTATCAATTTACTTAAACTAGTCAGTTGATAGTACTTAAAGCACTCACAAACCCTAAGTGGTAAAGGACAAGTAAAGCTGTACTTTTCAATTTTTTACAACTATTTAACATCTCAATTCAAGAGTCAGGCATTAACTCTTACACACAAATGTTCTCAACAGACACAGGGTTTGGGAAGATATATTAAACAGAGTAAGAGGTGTACCACCCCTCATCCAAAAGACTTTGCCATCCTCTTAAAATGTTACATTCTAACATCTGAACAAATTATTATTTCCAGCACTACTGAAGTTACATATAACTACGAGGAAGGAAGTCATCCCAAGTGTCTTAACACTTATTTCGCCAGTTTCGGGACAATCATAATTCAAGTGCGCTTCAACGTATGAAAACTCCATGAATCAACTAACCCTAAAACCTTATATACATTTAGGGAGTTCTTTTAGGCACTCACACCTAAATTAGGCACAAGTGCCTCATGATTAACCAGAAAGACACAAAAACTGTATATATATGTAAAAAGGTGATGCTCCTAATATGTTCAATTCCAAAAAGGCCCCAAAGCAGTCTGAGATCAAATGCCCTCCATGCAAGAGGAAATTCTCTACTCCTCTTAGTGCCTGCTCAACAGTCCAAGTATGAATTGCTCTCCACCAGGGTAACTGCCCCTGCACTTGGGGAAAACTTCATTTCCCAGGACCGCGGTGGGTCAGCCTCATTAACACAGTCACAATCTCATTTCATGCCCCACAACTGCCCTGCCTAAAGTCACAATAAAGCCTTGGAGTGTTTGGGGGTTTTCTTTTTTGAAATATTAACACGTGGGGGGCTCATTGAAGAGAATCACAGTTAAGAAGCTCTTTTACGTGGGTGCTCAAAGTGTAAGGGACCAAGGGAGTGAGTGGGTAACACAGAGGGTCCTGGACTCCCAGGATTCCCCAACTCCAATTCCAACTTGGTGGGTGGTAACCAGAGTCCCCCACCACCACCATGCCCCTTTCTTCACCCTCCTTGACCCAACTCCTAGGCCAGTGCCTTCGTTGGGCGCCCTGGTCTCAGCTCCAGCCCTGGGGCTGAAATGCAGTGGCAGGGAGACATTTAGGCCTCGCCTCCCAGCGGCCTTCCTCCCCGAGCAGGGGCGGGAGGGGACCCAGGAAGCCGCGCTCGGTTCCTGGGGGGGTGGAGGGCCTAGGCCGCGCCTCCCAGCCGGATGGCCCTAGGCCTCGGCCCGCCCGAGGCGGGGCCCGGGGTCGGGGCGGCGGGCTAGGCGCCGGCTCACCCACCTGGGTTGCCAGTCATTCCAGCTCCGTGGGTACTTGGTGCCGCCGCCGCCGCCGCTGCTCAGCCGAGACCCCGGGGCTCTGCGGCTCATTACCTTCCCCGACACGACATGGCCAAGCGCCGCCGCCCAAAGAAGCGCGAGTCGCCGCCCGAACCGACCGCCGCCGACACTCCGCTCCCGCCTGGGGTTGAGGAGGAAGCCGAAGAGAAGAAGAAGGAGGAGGAGGAGGAGGAGGCGGCGGAGGGCGGGGGAGGCGGACGGCCGTTCCGGGTTCCGCCTGAGCCCGCAGCGCAGGACGAGGAGGCGGGAGCAACGCCGCGAGGGGGAGGCGGAGGAAGGGGAGGCGACGTTTCTTCCAGGGCCGAGCGCGGCCCGCGACGCCGGGACCCAGGAGGAAGAGGACGACGAGGAGGAGGCGGTGGCGGCGGCTGCTCACGCTCACACAGCCACTGCTTCCCCGCCTCCCGGCTCCGCCCGCCGCGCCGCCGCTGCCGCACGGCATGCTGGGAGCGAGGGGCGGTGTCGGCGCCCGCCGGGTCAGGGGAGAGGGGAGGGGCCGGCTACAGGGGGCGGAGCCGGGCGGGCGCGGCGA
Organism: Panthera pardus; assembly: GCF_024362965.1. Lineage (NCBI taxonomy): Eukaryota > Metazoa > Chordata > Mammalia > Carnivora > Felidae > Panthera > Panthera pardus. The sequence continues at coordinate 10,336,474 of NW_026526980.1, forward strand.
GCGGATAGCCCTCCCGCGCTCCGGACTAGCTTCCACTCCCTGCGGACCGTGCCAAGGTCCCAGCCCCGCCGCGGGGGATCATGGGAGAGGGGAATCTCCGCCACCACCCTCAAACACACACCCTCCCAAACACTCTCCAGAAAGCATTAGACCCCCCGAGGGCTGCGCAGTCAGGTGTAAACAGGCATCCAATCAAGGACCCGGGGTGTCTCCGCGCGCTCACACGCACACACTGGCGGGCGTGCCCTTAGGCTCACGTGGGCGCACTTTCCCCACCCTATTCGGTAAAAAGTAAAAATAAAGAGCGGGTGGATAGTCCCCTACCCAGCCCCCTCCGGAAATGTGCCCATGGAGTCCTTTCACCTTGACCATCTCTTCCCGGTGTAAAAAACTAAACTAAGTAGAGGGAGAAAAGGGAATCCCCTTTCCCCCCCGCAATGCCTGTCCCCTGCAATGTGAACTGTGCTTTCAAATCCTCTCACTGTGTAACACTTGCCCACCTTCCCAACCAGAAAAACCTGGCTGGTAGGGAGAGGGTTACACACCTGAGCACTTTCCCCTGCCCACAGTCCCCCCGGAAAGATTTCACGAAAGCATCTGATACATGCTGTGGGTGCAGATGCATAGAGAAAAGCCGAACAAGATGCACATCAAACAGGTTACAGGGGAATTACCTTTGGGGACGATAGTCAAAAGGGTCTTCACATTTACACAGAGGGTCTTAGCCTATTTTATGTTGCAAGAAGTCAGTTTTTACATACTACCTGTGTAATTAAAAATGGTTACCTAAAGTTCTTGAAGATCATAAGACTTAGGTATTTCCACACCCACACCTCCTCAACCTTGGGCTCCTTGCTTATGCCCACCAACCCCTCACTAAGGTATGATCCTGCCAGCTCTAAAAGATGGAAAATTCATTGGGATTCTCTCTTACCTTCTGCCTCTGCCCCCCCACTCCCCCCTCCACCCCATGCATGTGTGCTCTCTCTCTCTCTCTCTCTCAAAATAACTAAATTTGAAAGACAAGAGAGAGAGAGAGAGAGAGAGAGAGAGAGGAAGAAGGAAGGAAGGAGGGGAGGAAGGGAGGGAGAAACCTCTGAACCTCGGAACTGGGGCTGATATTTGACTCAACACAGAAATTCCCACTAGGTCAGACCCAAGCCAAGGTCACGAAGTGTGTTAAAAAAAAAATGAACAAGATCTACATCAAGAGGGATATAGCTCAGGCACACACTCCATCCCAAAATTTGTCCATACCAGCCTACCTCCCTCTTGCTGACAAGAGGATATGAGGCAGTGTTCTACCTGTTTGGAATAAGAGGCCCAATGAGAGGTGTCCTTTCTTCCCTGTTTATCCTTCCCTCTTTCCTATTCTCCTGAGAGAAAAAGTCCCTCTTCAATAAGGTCCCAAGATTAGGGTCCCCTCACTCAGTATGGTCGTCTCTGGGAGACTATTATTCTTGCCACAAGGTATTTGGGTTCTATTTGTTTGTAATTACTGTTTAATTACATAAGCAATAATGAATACATTGTCCTCATATGACTTTTGAATATTATACAGCCTAATTCTGATTTATTCTTTCGTTCAACATTCAGCAAAATTTATTGAGCATCTACTAACTAGGTATTTGGGGTCAGGACAGTAATCAAGACTCCATCTCTGTCCTAAAGGAACTCCAGGAGTAGGAGTCAGAAAGATACATCTATTCTTAGAAATGACTGAAATAGTTATTTTTGCTCACTTTCCTCTCTCTCCAGACCTATCAATCTGACCAGAAAGGCCCCTCTCCCAAAGCCTTTTCTTAATTGTAAGTTCTGAGATTCCTTGGACCTGCTTTCCTCAGTTCTTGTACTTTTTTAAAATTTTTTTTAAATGTTTATTTATTTTTGAGAGAGAGACAAAGTGTGAGTGGGGGAGGAGCAGAGAGAGAGGGAGACACAGAATCTGAAGCAGGCTGCAGGCTCTGAGCTGTCAGTACAGAGCCGGATGCGGGGCTCGAACTCATGAACCGTGAGATCCTGACCTGAGCTGAAGTTGGACGCTTACCGATTGAGCCACCCACGTGCCCCCAGTTCTTGTACTTTTTATGCTCCAGGTGAGTTAGTGCTCTCCTCCCCTCCGATCCATGAGCAAATGGCTGATGGGGCCAATTAATCATTTTTACTTCCTTAAATAGTTTATTGTAACAACGGTACAGTAACCAAATTATGTTAGATTCCAAAATGATTTGCAGCACAATAACTAGAACCTTAGACCCCTAGGAAAAATGTCAGGGCCCTTTAAACTTTTCAAATTACAGAACAACAGCAGAGTAATTCGAGGATGGGCTCTGGGTTCAGATTCCAACTCCTCTGCTTGAAACTGAGGGAGTATCAACAAGGTCCTGACTGTCACAGTGCCCCAGTGTCTCATCTCTAAAATAGAAATAATAGTACTGACTTTCTAAGACTATTGAGAAAATTAATTGAGATCTCACATGTAAAGGGCTTGGCACGGTGCCTGCCGCACAGTTAACAATCAATAAATGTTAGCTAGAAATCAGATCTACTGATTTCTACAACTTCTCTGAGGCACATGGCTATGTGGATAATATTTGATCAATGAAGAAGGAGAAAAAAGGAAGTAGCTGTCCTAGGTTGTCCCCAGTCGCTCCATCAACTGCTTCTTGTTTGTCATTTTTTTTGTACTTCTCCTATAGAAATAATTAACCCTCAAAAGCACTCAGTGTTGGCAAAGGGGTGGTGTGAGGACACAGACGGTCGGGGTAAGTGTCATTTGGCAGCAACTTCCTGGAAAGCAATTTAAGAGTATGTATCCAAAGATTTAAAATTGTTAATACCTTTCCCCTAGTAATTCCTCTTCTGGGAATCTATCTTCAGGAAATTTCCCATGCTGCAGCTAAAGTGGTTTTTTCTTTCTTTCTTTCTGTTTTTAAGATTTCATTTTTAAGTAATCCCTACACACGACATGGAGCCTGAACTTACAACCCCAAGATCAGGAGTCGCATGCTCTACCAACTGAGCCAGCCAGGTGTTCCAGTGATTTCTTTTTTTTTTTTTTTTTTTTTTTGGTTTACTTATTTTGAGAGAGAGAGAGAACACACTCATGCGAGAGAGAGCAAGGGAGGGGCAAAGACAGAGGAAGAAAGAATCCCAAGCAGGCTTGGACTCTGGGCTCAATCTCACAAACTATGAGATCCCAACCTGAGCCGAAATCAAGGGTCAGATGCTTAACCAACTGAGCCATCCAGGTGCCCCCTCCAGTGATTTTCTTTTTAAATAAAAATCAGATCATTTCACCATCCTACTTAAAATCCATTAATGGCTTCCTATACTTCTTAAGACAAAAACTATGAGCCTACAAGAGTCTGTAAAAGCTGATTTCTCCTACATTGCAAACACCCTACGGCAGCTCATACCTGGAACAAGATCCTAATGGTGGGTATCAATTTTGTCTTCATAGTAAACTCCCCACACCTAGGCTGCACCCTGGACCAATTAAATTAGAATCTCTCAGTGTCAGCCCAGGCATCAGTATTTTTTTAAAGTAATCTCTGTGCCCAATGTGGGGCTCAAATTCACAACCTTCAGATCAAGAGTTGTATGCTCTACCAACTGAGCCCCCCGAGGGTCCCCAGGAATCAGTATTTTTTCTTTTTTTGAGGCTTCCGCAGGGGATTCTAATGTGCAACCAAGACTAAGAAACACCACTTTTGAGCCCTGACAAAGTTATTGGTGTCCCCCTACACCCAACCTTGCCTCCCAGCATATGTGAGCTATAAAAAACAATTTTTTTTTATGGGAAATTTTAAGCATTTCAAGGTTTTTTTTTAAGTTTATTTATTTATTTTGAGGGGGGGAGGGAGAATTTCAAGCAGGCTCCCTACTGTCAGCACAGAGCCTTATGTTGGGCTCGATCCCATGAATTGAGAGATCATGACCTGAGCTGAGATCAAGAGTCAGACACTTAACCACCTGAGCCAGCCAGGTGCTGCTATAAAAACAATTCTAAACCACTGGAGGAAAAGAAATGAAAGGCCAGTTTTTCCCATGGCAACTACTTGGATATTTCAAAAAAAAATAGATCAAATGTGATCAACTCTCAAACTTTCAAAAAATGTCATCTTGTTTCTTTCGGTGGCTAAGCTTCATGGTTCCATTAGCACTTCTCCCCTTCCACTCAGGTCATCAGGACTGATTCTCTGTTCGCAAAGCACACTGAGCCTCTCCAGACTCTGGGCTTTTGTGCTTGCTGTTCCCTCTGCCTGTAATGCCATTCCTACACTTGTTCCCATCAGAGTTGAGATGTGGGTAAAGTGAGGGAAGCACCTGGGGTACCAAATTTCAGGAGGCATTCACTCTTAAGATCATGCAAACGCTAACGTTGCACAGGCATAGACCAGCAAGTGAATGCCTCCCTAAATTTGGGGGGTCTAGGCACTTCATTTGCCTCATCTTAGTCCTGGCACTGTTTTCCATGGTCCATCTCCATTCTCTTGAGAGGCTTTCCCTGACCTCCCTGCCCAAAAACCTAGCCAATGTCCTATTTAGGAACATTCTGTCACACACCCTATTTCTTTTCTTGGTAGCACCCATCACCATCTGCCAGTATTGGGTTTCTTTGTACAATTTATTATCTGTCTCACTTTTAGAATAGGACCTCTGTCTGTGAAAGCAGAGTCCACACCTGTCCATCTCTTCCCCGTCAATCCTCAGCACATAGCACAGCACCTGGCCCAGTAAACACTCAAAAAATAGTTGTGGTTGTTGTCGTTTGTCTTTTTTTATATGTTTTATTTATTTGAGAGAGAGAGAGAGAGAGAGAGAGAGAGAGAGTTAAAAGGAGCAGAGGAGGGGCAGAGAGAGAGGAGAGAGAGAAACCCAAGCAGGCTCCATACTCAGCGCAGATCTGGACACAGGGCTCGATCCCATGACCCTGTGATCATGACCTCCAAATTAAGAGTTAGACACTCCACTGACTGAGTCACCCAGGAGCCCCTAGATATGAAGAATTCTTTCTTTTTAATTTTTTTAAACGTTTATTCGTTTTTTGATAGAGAGCGTGAGTGGGGGAGGGGCAGAGAGACAGGGAGACACAGAATCTGAAGCAGGCTCCAGGCTCCAAACTGACAGCACAGAGCCCGACGCGGGGCTCAAACTCACAAACCGTGAGGTCATGACCTGAGCCGAAGTCGGACGCCCAACCAACTGAGCCACCCAGGCACCCCAAGAATTCTTTTTTTTTTTATTATTTATGTTATTTATTTTGAGAGAGAGAGCACACACATGAGGGAGGGGCAGAGAGAGAGAAAGAGAGAGAGAGAATCCAAGCAGGCTCCACTCTGTCAGCAAGGATCCCAATGCAGAGAAAAAAGGAAGGAGAAAAGACCTAAGAAGAAAATGTATCAAATGTACTTAATATCGATGTCCTGTGATCATGGGATCATGGGTGATTTTTTTTCTTATTGCTAGCTTCCTAATTAGAATACAGACATGGTAGTTGTAAAACAAAATTCTTTACAAGGTTAAAAGTAGGGATTCAGTAAATATGTGTTGAACAAATGGACAAAGAATGGATACTCTCAGGGTGTGGCAGTGACCCACACAAACCAATTAAATAAACTCTGGCTGAGGTATAGGGTCTTAGCACTAATAATAGTGACCAACTCTGGTTAATGTTTATTGAGCATTTACTAATGCCAGTCACTGAGCTGAATGCTCTGTGTAGGTTACTTCATGGAATTCTCCAGAACCACCCTAGGATGTCAGTATCTCTGATGCCAGCAGGAACTGAGCAGCCTGCCTAAGGTCACACAGCTGGTAACAGGCAAGGACTATGACAGGCAGGGACAGAAGAGACATATGGTCCTGACCTCACATTCATCATAGGCCTCAGATTTAGATCTTGAATGTTATTGCCTAATGAGGTTATACACAGAGTCCTGGAGAAACACTGATGGGAAAGAAGTCCGGATTTTAAAATTGTGCACCCATGGGGCACCTGGGTGGCTCAGTCAGTTGAGGCTCAGGTCTGACTTTGGCTCAGGTCATGATCTCACAGCTTGTGGGTTTGAGCCCTGCGACGGGCTCTGTGCTGACAGCTCAGAGCCTAGAGCCTGCTTGGGAGTCTGTGTCTCCCTCGAGCTCTGCCCCTCCCCCACTCGTGCTCTGTCTCTCTCTCTCTCTCTTTCTCTCTCTCTCAAAAATAAATAAACATTAAAAAATTTTTTAATTAAAAAAAAATTGTGCACCTTTAGAAAAAATAAATACATAAAATAAAATAGTGCACCTTGCTAGTCCACACCCCTGTAGGGCTTATGCATGAATCCTTCCTAATAAATGATAATTATTACCTGGTGAATAAGTAATTATATTGCATTGTTGCTTTTCCCCTTGTGTTAAAAGTGTTCAGTTGTAAAAACAGAACTCTTAAAATAGACCATAAGTTTTGTGTCCTATTTGCTATTTCTTATACATTCTTATATTTCTTAAATCAGAAACTCAAAAACTGAGTTGACCTGAGCCTTTAACTTCTAAAAGACCCTGGCATCAGAATTTAAACATAGGCCAAACCCAGAGTCCTCAACCACTGGGATTTTTCTAGATAGATCTTCCACATTTCCTAGATAGATACTTCAATTTATATCCTGAGTAAATAAAAGACAAGGCTCTCTCTCTTTTGTTTCCTTTGATCCTTAGATCTGGCAGAGGATTAACCCCAATCAGGCACAAGAATTGAGGAACCCCATTCTCAAACAGTAGACTCAAGTACAAGAGTGATTTTTCAAACACACTCTTAAAAGCAAATTCCCAGCATAGAGACATTAAAGCAGATTTTAAAAAAAGAAAACCCTCAGCCCTCTTATACGTGCTCCCAGCTAGGAAATCTTTGTCACAGGTCAGACTCCCTCACTAAGGGCTATTTTTGAGTTTTCAAGTTGGTGCTTGGAGGAATTTGGCTGGGAAACTCATGACACATTTGAAATCTTCACTCAGGCTGCCTCAGCTTGAGGCAAGGGCCAAGCTTCTATGAATCAGGGCACAAGCCGTGCTGCCCAGTGGCTCATGCATTCTCCGAACAATTAAATGGGAGGACGATGATGCCCAGCCAAAGCTATTTGTGACTTATAAAGTGGAGAAAACACAGGGTGAGATCCTCCAGTGTGGCCCTGCAGGTGCCCAAGGATTTGCATGGCCACTACTAAGGAACCGGCTCCTTTGCTTCTGAAGATTACAGCAATATCAGGGATATATGTCAATAAAATGCAGATTATGTAAAAAAATTTCCAACTCTAAGTCATTGCCATCTATTGTCGGTACGGTTATCATTTAACATTTTAAAAGGCTATCCTGTGTATGTTTCTTTCTTTAACATTTTGAAAGGCTATCCTGTGTATGTCAATGTCTTTCTTTCTGAAGAATTGGGTTGAACGGGGGCAAAACTTTTTATTTTGAATGTTCGTTGACAAGTGCAGTTGGGCCAGAGATACCGCATCTTCCTTTCTCTCTGGCATTTTTTCAAATGTTTATTTTAGAAAGAGAGAGAGAGAATGAGAATGAGAAAGCAAGGGCAGGGCAGCGAGAACGGGAGACGGAGAATCCCCATGAGATCACGACCTGAGCAGAAATCAAACACTGGACACCCAAGCGTCCAAGCGACTGAGCCACCCAGGTGGCCCTCTCTCTGGCCTTTAGTAGGCGTTCCTAGCAGTCTAGCCCTGGGTTTCTTCCTTGTGTTTTGACCCCTGAGTCTTTCCCTGAGTTCCTCACCGGCAAAAGCCTTCTTAAATATCTTGCCTAAAGTCAGGGCCCACCGAGATCGAGTTAAAGAGAAAGGATATTAATGTGGGCTGGGGACCGGAAGAGGAGGTGGGCAGATGGAGGTTAAAGTCAGGGTAAAGGAGAGTGGCTCCTGCAGTTTTTCTTGTCACTGCTTGGAAGTTACCCAAATCTGATGATGATGGTCATGATATACCATTCATAATAACAGTAACTAACATTTGTTGGGCTCTAACTACTTGCCAGTCACATTGCTGAGGGCTTTACATAACTAGCTCGGTGCTCTGGTTATAAGCAGAGGCCTATAAAGGACATGAGTTGCCAAAGGTGACATCGCTGGTGAATAGGGTTGAAATTTAAACCCACATGTGGTTGCCTGTCTCCATGCTGCCCCTCTGACTGACTTCAGCCAACAATCAACCCATTCTGTCAACTTGTACGAAGAGTCCATTTTCTTAAAAACAATCAGGTATCACTGTCGTTTTTTTTTTTTATTTTTTTTTTCTAATGTTTACTTATTTATTTTTTGAGACAGAGACAGAGCCAGAGCACGAGTGGGGGAGGGGCAGAGAGCGAGGGAGACACAGAATCCAAAGCAGGCTCCAGGTTCCGAGCTCTCAGCACAGAACTGGACGCGAAGCTTGAATTCATCAATTGTGAGATCATGACCTGAGCTGAAGTCAGATGCTCAACCGACCGAGCCACCCAGGCACCCCATTTTGCTTTTTTTTTTTTTTTTTTTTGAGATTTTATTTTTAAGTAATCTCTACACCCAACCTGGGGCTCGAACTTACAACCTTGACATCAAGAGTCACGTTCTCCACTGACTGTGCCAGCCAGGTGCCCCAGGTCTCATAAGTTTAATTCATTTAAGTTAAAGAGTTAAATTGCAGGGGCGCCTGGGTGCTCAACTGGTTAGGCATCCAATTCTTCACTTTGACTCAAGTCATGATCCTGGGATTGTGAGATGGAACCCCTAGTCAGGCTCCATACTGGATGTGGAGCCTGCTTGGGATTCTCTCTCTCTTCTCTCGCTCTCGCTCGCTCTCCCTTTGACCCTCTTCCCAGCTTTCATTCTCTCTCTCTAATTAAAAAAAAAAAAAATGTAAGAGTTAAATTGCCTACCAAGTAAGACAGGTATAAATATTTCCTTCCAGAGTACCTCTGAAATAGAATTTTTCATCCTCATTAGTGGACAGCTGTATGTGTCATAACAGAAACAATCCCTTCGTCCTATGCCAAGGAAGCAAATGAAGGCTTGTTCTGGAAGGTCTTTTGTGCTTCCACAAAATGATTCGGATGATTTGAAGGTCACACTGCTGGCATGGCGTTTGGACTGTCCCCCAAGCATACCACCTCTTAGGGGACCCTTCCTGCTGAGCCCTGGAAGAAGCTTCTCAGAAAAAGCATGATTTCAGGTGGCTTTTGGATGAAGGGGAAGCAGATGGCCGAGTATTACATCACCTTTGGTAAAGGAAGCAAATTCGAAAATAATAGGATGTAGAAAAATAATAGCTTAATCTCCAAATCATCATTGAGTGTTTGGGAAGTGTTTATTCTCAGCAAATACCAGGGAGAGAAGAGAGCTAGCGAAAGAAAAAGCCTGGCCCTGTGCTACCATTTTAAAACAGAACCCACCTTTTCCGCCATTTTGTTAAAATAATAATGAACACTCACCCTAATTATATTTATTTCTTTTTATATGTATATATATTTTTAATTTTTATTTATTTTGAGAGAAACAGAGCCAGGGTGAGTGAGGGAAGGACAGAGAGAGAGGGAGAGAGAGAGAATCCCAAACAGGCTCCATACTGCAAGCACAGAGCCCAATATGGGGCTCCAACCCACAAAACTGTGAGACCATGACCTAAGCTGAAACCAAGAGTCGGGTGCTTAACGGAATGAGCCACCCAGGCCCCCCTTATATTTATTTTTGAGAGAGAGAACAAGCAGGGGAGGGGCAGAGAAAGAGGGGGACAGAAGATCTGAAGTGGGCTCTGTGCTGACAGCAGAGAGTCTGATGCGGGGCATGAACCCACAAACGGTGAGATCATGACCTGAGCCAAAGTGGGACACTTAACTGACTGAGCCACCAGCTGCCCCTATATTTATTTCTAACCACCACTATTTCTCAAGCTCTTTGAGGTTATTTTATTTTATTTTAGAGAGAGAAAACGTGAGTGTGGGAGAGGGGCAGAGGGAGAGAAAGAGAATCTTAAGCAGGTTCCACACTCGACATAAAGCCTGACACAGGGCTCGATCCCACGACCCTGGTGCTGAAATCAAGGGTGCCCAACCAACTGAGCCACCCAGGTGCCCTGCTAGGAGGTAAATATTATCAAATCCTTTTTTTCATAGGAAGAAACTGCACTCAAAAAATGCAGTGAGTTACCTGCCTCAGGCCACACAGTTTGATAAGTGGCAGAAACTGGGGTACCTGATGCCAAAAACACCCCTACCTGAAAACCACCTAAGGGGCATATAAGGAGGACCATTTTTCTGACTACATTATAATGTATCATGAAATGATGATTTCATGATGCATAAAATTCTAAACACCTAGTCACTCTTACCAGTGAGGTATGTTTTGGAGAACCAGGCTTTAATTTTTTTTTTTCTTGATATATGTTCATCTGGAAAAACTAGTGGCAGGTACCCCAGAAGGATAGTAGCAGTTAAAAAAATTTTTTTTTAATGTTTATTCTTTTTTGAGAGGAAGAGAGACACAGCATGAGTGGGGGAGGGACAGATTGAGAAGGAGACACAGACTCCAAAGCAGGCTCCAGGCTCTGAGCTGTCAGCACGAAGCCCAATGCAGGTCTTGAACCCACAAACCGTGAGATCATGACCTAAGCTAAAGTCAGATGCCCAACCGACTGAGCCACCCAGATGCCTCAGTTATATGTTAAAGTAATGTCTCTTTGTTATATTCTCTAGTTTCTTAACTTTTCTCTATTTGAAAAACTGTTACATTGTAAAAACTCTTTCTCAAACAATTCTCCTCTTCTGGTAGATCTCTGCATCCCTGGAACACAGGATGCCTTCCTGTGCCTACTGTAGTTAAAGTCCAAATTCCATGTCTCCTGCTCCTCAAACCTCCATGAATAATGAGATAAATGGATTACTATAGCCATCGTATTCAGCTAGAAACCATTCTGTATGTATACACATGTAAGCGTGTCATCTGTGCAGTACCACATGACCCCACACTTAGAGAAGCCTTAAGTTTGCCGCCATCTTGAAATACGTCAAGGATTTTGAAGAAGGGGCTCTGCGTTTTCATTTTGCAGTAAGACCTAAAAATTATGTAACCAGTTCTTCCTGGTACAATGGGCATGGCACAGGGGTCAGCAAACTTTTTGTATAAAAGGCCAGAGAGTAAATATTTCAGGCTGGGCAGGCCATGTGATCTCTGTTGAAACTACTCAACATTGCCATAGTAGTGGAAAAGCAGCCACAAATAATGTCAACGAATGAGTGAGCCGTGCTTCAATAAAAATCTAATTACAATGACAGGCAGCTAGCTATATTTGGTACACAGGCTACAGCATGCCTATCCCTGGTATAGCACCCTCTTTCTTAAAGACATATTATGGCAAAGTAATAACAATAATAATCACAGCATAGTCCATCTTCTTTTATTATTTAAAAAAATTTTAATGTTTATTTTTGAGAGTGAGAGACAGAGTATGAGTGGGGCAGGGGCAGAGAGAGAGGGAGGCCACGGAATCCAAAGCAGGCTCCAGGCTCTGAGCTGTCCCCACAGAGCCCATCCAACATGGGGTTCAAACTCACACACTGTGAGATCATGCCCTGAGCCAAAGTCAGACACTTAACTGACTGAGCCACACTGGTGCCCCATGCACAGTCCATTTTCCACACACAGATGATAGGAATGTGTTCCTTGGCTGCTGGGAAGCCTAAATAGGGGACAACGTGTGAGAGTGGTGTACCTGCTCTTTCCATTTGTCTGTGTAGATCTGCTCTCCATCCTTCTCCACCCTGCTCGGGGCCCCAGAGGTTGACCTGTATGGACTGCAATGGCAGAATCCTTGTCCTTGTCTTCTGCCAATAGGAGCCACCACCAGATGGGAGAGCGGGAGGAGAGTGATGTGTGTGTGTTTATTCCTCCAGGTTTGTCCCTGCAGTTCACCTAGAGGTGACTGCATCCCTCTACTGAAGGCCACAGTTCCTTACACATCGCTGTCTTCGTCCACCTGTCTTTTCCAGGGCCTAATGGTGAGAGAGGCTCCTGGCTGTTACTAGCCCTGGGTTACTGCGTCTCCTTTGTTAGTTCAACAGAACTCTTCCCACCCCTCTGTAGATAGTTCCTTTATTAAATTTTCTTCCTATTTCCTTGACTGATTTTACCATATGTTTCCCAAAAGCACCTGACTGATACAGTGAGGCAATCACTTCAGCACAAGCCACTACCACTCTTGGAGCTGAAAAAACAAAAGGTGCTGCCAGAGCCCACAGCCCTGGTCACACCTGATGGAAGATGTGGGCCAGGTCTTTCCGCTGGGCACTGGAGTCACAAAGGTGATTCAGTGGCAGAGGCAGAGAAGGGGAGAAATGCCCTGGCCTCTCTCCTCCTCCTACCCTCCAGTCTCGTGCCAGTGACTGTCATTGGTTGAACCCGCCAGGAGTCAGCTCACTCGAGAGCCTGGGAAATGCAGCCTTCAGGGATCAGTGTCTTGCATGGCAGAGCAGAGTAGGGGAGGAGTGGGGAATGGCCGAGGACAAAGTCCCAGGCTCAGCACAGGAAGGAGAGGTTGTCCTCATAAATAAGCAAACTTTCAGAAAGCTATTTGGAAACAGTATTGAGAACATGCGTTAGAAAGATTTTATAAGGGCGCCTGGGTGGCTCAGTCAGTTAAGCATCAGACTCTCGATCTCAGCTCAGGTCTTGATCTCAGGGTTCAAGTTCGCCTCACATTGGGCTCCATGCTGGGCATGAAATCTACTTGAAAAAGAGAAAGAGGGGCGCCTGGGTGGCTCAGTCAGTTAAGAGTCCGACTTCGGCTCAGGTCATGATCTCACATTTCGTGAGTTTGAGCCCTGCAGCAGGCTCTGTGCTGACAGCTCAGAGCCTAGAGCCTGCTTCGGATTCGGTGTCTCCCTCTCTCTCTGCCCCTCCCCTGCTCATGCTCTGTCTCTCTCTTTCAGTCTCTCTCTCAAAAATAAACAAACATTAAAAATTGAAAAGAAAGAAAGATTTCACAGTCTTTTCCAGAAAAAAACACTTAGACTTTATGAAAGGGGTCAGTAGATTAAAACATTAAGGATCCCTCTGTTGGTTTAACTTTTCAAATATGTGGCAGAGTTCATTGACTAGGAAGACCCTGATCTCTTTATCAAAAGTTCCCAATTTAATCTAATACCAAAAGTAGAGGCAATGAAAGGAAAAGTAGATTAAGTTGGACTACCGACTACAAAATTAAGAACTTCTGTGCATCAAAAGACATTGTCAACAGGGGCGCCTGGGTGGCTCAGTCGGTTAAGCCTCCACCTTCGGCTCAGGTCATGGACTTTGAGCCACGCACCGGGCTCTGTGCTGACAGCTCGAGCCTAGAGCCTGCTTCAGATTCTGTGTCTCCCTCTCTCTCTGCCCCTCCCCTGCTCCTGATTTCTGTCTCTCATAAATGTTAAAAAAAATTTTTTTAATAAAAAAAAAAGACTATCGACAGAGTGAAAGTGAAACCCATAGAATGGGAGAAAATATTTGCAAATCATATATATCTAAAAATGGGTCGATATCCAGAATACATGAAGAACTCCTACATTTCAACCATGACAAAAGAACAAGCAACTCAATTTAAAAAACGAGCAAAGGACTTGAATAGACATTTCTCCAAAGAAGAAATGCACGTGCATAGATGGTCATCGTCTCTAATCATTACAGAAGTTCAAAACGAACCCCCAGGGGCTCCTGGCTGGCTCAGCTGGTAGAGCATGTGACTCTTGACCTCAAGGTCATGAGTTTAAGCCCCACATTGGGTGCGGAGCCTACTTGAAACAAACAAACAAACAAACAAACACAGTAAGATACCACTTTCTGCCCAGTAGGATGGCGATGATAAGTAAATAACAAACAAGCAGAGAATAACAAGTGTTGGTGAGGATATGGAGAAATCAGAACCCTTGTGCATTGTGGGCGAGTGTGCAATACGGTACAGTACAGCAGCCGCCATGGAAAACAGCATGGAAGTGCCTTGACCAATGAAAAAGCAGAAGTATCATATGATTTGGCAATTCTACTTCTGGGCATATACCCGAAAGAATTGAAAGTGGGGAGTCAAACAGATCATGTGCACACCTGTGTTCAGAGCAGCATTATTCACAATAGCAAAAGGTCCAAATGGACACCCAAGTGTCCATTGATGGGTGAATGGATAAACTACCATTTAGTTTATATATGTTTCTACATACATATATAACATATGTATGTATATATGTATATACATGCAGTGGAATATTATTCAGACTCAAAAAGGAAGGAAAGAAAGAAAAAATAACAACAAGGAAGGAAATTCTGACATGAGCCATAATATAGATGAAACTTGAAGACATTATGCCAAGTGAAAGAAGCCATACACAAAAGGATGAATACTGTGTGACCCCACTTATATGAGGTACCTAGAGTAGTCAAATTCATAGAGACCAAAAGTAGAATGGTGGACGTCAGGGGTGGGTAGGGTAGGAAGGAGAGTTGCGGAGTTATTATTTAATGGGTGGATTAGGTCACGGGAGGATGAAAAGGTTCCATGGTGGTGATGGTAGCACAACGACACGAATGAACTTGATGCCATGACTACACATATAAATGATAAATTTTATGTTATGTATATTTTAGCACAATTTAAAAAATGAAAGAGAGAGAGAAAGAACAAGTCGTGGGAACGAGCACTATTGTCTATTTAATAGCTCTGCCTTCCTAATGTCAACAGGGAACAAAAATAACAATCGCTTTTATTTTTGATTTTCTTGATTATGATTTTTTTTCATCTTGCATAATAGAAACTTTTATTTTACCTTACTTTAATTCTATAGTTAACATGCAGCGTTATATTAGTTTCAGGGGTACAATATAGTGATTCAATAACTTGGTACGTGACTCAGTGCTCATCATGGCAAATGTTACTCTTAACCTCCTTCACCTGTTTCACCCAACCCCCTACTTACCTCCCATCTGATAACCATTAGTTTGCTCTCTACAGTTAAGAGTCTGTTTTTGGGGGGTCTTTTTTTTGGGGGGGGGTGGTTTGTCTCTTATTTTATCTGTTTGTTTTGTTTCTTAAATTCCACATGAGTGAAATTGTAGGCTATTTGTCCCTGACGGCACTTAAATGGCCCTCTCTCTCTCTCACACACACACATTTTTTTTAATTAAAAAATGAAAATAAAATAAAATAAAAGAGAGGATGTGGAGAAAAAATAACCCTCACACACTACTGGTGGGAATGCAAACTGGTGCAGCCACTGTGGAAAACAGTATGGAGGTTCCTCAAAAAGTTAAAAATAGAATTACCATATGATCCAGTAATTTCACTACTGAGTATTTACCCAAGGAATACGAAAACACTAATTCAAAAAGATATATGCCCCCCTCCCGTGTTTATGGCAGCATTATTAAATCTTTTTTAAAAAGGTTTACTTATTTTTGAGAGTGAGAGAGAGAGTGCAAGCAAGGGAGGTGCAGAGAGAGATGGACAGAGGACCACAAGCAGGCTCCACCCTGACAGCAGAGAGCCTGATGTGGTACTCGAACTCACGAGGCACAAGATCATTACCGAGCCGAAGTTGGACGCTGAACTGACTGAGCCATCCAGGTGCCCCTGCAGCATTATTTATAATAGCCATGTTATGGAATCAACCCACGTGGCTGTCAATAGATGAATGGATAAAGATGTGCTGTATGTACTGGGGCACCCAGATGGCTCAGTTGGTTGAGCATCTGACTTCGACTCAGGTCATGATCTCGCAGTCCTTGGGTTCAAGCCCCGCATCAGGCTCTGTGCTGACAGCTCAGAGCCTGGAGCCTGTTTTGAATTCTGTCTCCCTCTCTCTGTGCTCCTCCCCCACTTGTGCTCTGTCCCTGTCTCTCAAAAATAAACATTAAAAAATAAAATAAAATAATTTTTAAAAAAGGATGTGCTGTATATATACAATGGAATACTAGCCAGAAAAAAGAATGAGATCTTGCCATTTGCAACAACATGGACGGATCTAGAGAGTATAATGCCACACGAAGAAAGTCAGCCAGCAGGGGAGGGGCAGTAGAGAGGGGGAGACAGGATCCAAAGTGGACTCCATGCTGACAGTAGAGAGCTGGATGTGGGGCTTGTTCTCATTAACCTTAAGATCATGACCTGAGTCAAAGTCAGACACTTACCTGACTGAGCTACCCAGGCACCCCCTCTTTTATTTTTTAAAATCAATTTGTAATTTAAATTATTTTTTAAAGTAATGAATAGACTTTTATCTATATATTTTTTTCTTCCAAGTTTTTATTTAAATTCCAGTTAGTTAACATACAATGTAATATTAGTTTCAGGTGAAGGATTTAGTGATTCAACACTTTGACACGACACCCAATGCTCATCACAGCATGTGCCCTCCTCAGGGCGCCTGGGTGGCTCAGTTGGTTGGGCGGCCGACTTTGGCTCAGGTCATGATCTCGTGGTCCATGAGTTCGAGCCCCGCATCAGGCTCTGTGCTGACAGCTCAGAGCCTGGAGCCTGTTTCAGATTCTGTGTCTCCCTCTCTCTGACCCTCCACTGTTCATGCTCTGTCTCTCCCTGTCTCAAAAATAAATAAAACGTTAAGAAAAAAAAATTAAAAAAAACAAACAAAACATGTGCCATCCTCAATCCCCATCACCCATTTAACGCATCCCCCTGCCCATTTCTCCTATGTATGTATGTATTTATTTATTTTTAAGTAACCTCTACACCCAACATGGGTCTCAAATTCATGACCCCAAGATCAAGAGTTGCATGTTCTTCTGACTTAACCAGCCAGGTGCCTCTATAGATTTTTCTTATGTTTTATTTTCAGAAATAATTTTTAGATTAAAAAATATTGCTGGCACCAGTTGTATCCATCAGAACAGAGTTTGGGAAAACTTTTGAAACCTAATTAACTATTTGCAAACTCTTTGGAAGAAAGAACATGTAAATAAGAGTGGTAGCTTAGAGGTACCTGCCTGGCTCAGTTTATAGAGCATGTGACTCTTGATCTCTGAGTTGTGAGTTCAAGGCCCATGTTGGGCCTAGAGCTTACTTAAAAAAAGGGGTGGTGGTGGTGGTAGTTTAGATTGATAGTTTCCAATATGGTAGCCACTGGCCACTTGTGGCTATCGAGCACTTGAAATGTGGCTGGTTCCCACTGAGATATACTGTAAGTAAAATATTTACCAGCTTTCAAAGACTTATTGCCAAAACTAGAGTGTAAAATATCTTTTTAATAATTTTTATATTGATTATATGAAGTGATACTATTTTACATATATTGGGTTAAATCAAATATACTATTAAAATTAATTTCATTTCTCTTCCCTTTTTTAAAGGTGGCTACTAGAAAGCTTAAAATTATATATGTAGATCAAATCATGTTTCTGTTGGACACTGCTGTGCTAGATAAAGGATAAGAATGTATCCTTTATTGAGCACTGTCTAAGGGATGACACGGTATCTGGGCAGCTCTAGAGATACAAGCTATCCCATGGTCATTGGTTAGTTCATTATAGTTTCTGCTAAGAATTATCTCCCAAGGTATCCTCATAAGACCTAACCTTTCTACCCTTCAAGGCCCATATTAACTCTTACATATAATTTATTTTTACCTAAGAACTTAAGGAACTTCTCAGTTTTCTGACCCTATGGAATTATACCACTCATTTTGTCACGTAAGTGCATCAAGTCTTAATTTCCCAATCAAACCAACATGAGCAGTTTGTAAAAGTTTTGACTTTGTGGGTATCTA
The DNA here is from genome assembly GCF_024362965.1 of Panthera pardus. NCBI lineage: Eukaryota > Metazoa > Chordata > Mammalia > Carnivora > Felidae > Panthera > Panthera pardus. The sequence continues at coordinate 10,354,240 of NW_026526980.1, forward strand.
GCTGGCTCAGTTGGCAGGGCATGAGACTCTTGATCTCAAGGTTGTGAGTTGGAGACCCACACTGGGTGTAGAGATTACTTAAAATAAAATCTTTAATTTAAAAAAATAATAACATAAGTTAAAAATTAAAAAAAAATAGAAGTTTCTGATTTGGGGTGGGGAAACACACACAAGAAACCAATGCATTCTGCTAGTCTAAACAACAACAGACATCAATAATCAATCACAAGACTATATCCAAGACAGACATTAAGAATCAATCACAGCATATGCTCCCTCCAAACCCACTGAAGGTCTTATTATCATTTTCAATACAGAGCTCTAGGCAGCTACTTCCCACTGATCAAAGTTGTCATGAGAAAACTATTTGTCACCTCTGTAATAGAATCATTTAGGAAATAGGGTTGACTGAGTAAATAAAGCAGAGAGGCACAAGTTTAAATTTCTCTCTCTCTGTATCACAGGCTATATAACAACAAAATGAGGTCAATACATGAATTTCATTAATAGTGTGTCTGAGTATGTTATTGTTGCCTGATATCAAGTATATGGGAATTCTCATGTTTTTATTCAAGGCCAGGGATGTTGGGAAGCATGTTGTCTGTCTTCCTTGACATTTTTTTCCTAGTGGTTACCATCATTCTCTCCTGAAGTGGGTACAGAGCAAAGGGTAAGATCATCATATACAAAGGCAGGGTCTCCAAAGTGTTTCAAGGAACACCAGTGCTGTAGGATGCTAAGAAATATTCAAGAAAAAGTGAATTCTCTAGTCTAATAAGTGAAAACACTGGGTTTATAAAAAATTAAAGGGTGCCTGGGTAGCTCGGTCAGTTAAGCTTCTGACTCTTTTTATAATTTTTTTTAAGTTTATTTATTTTTGAGAAAGAGACAGAAAGAGTGAGGGGGGAGGGGCAGAGAGAGAGGGGGAGAAAGAATCTTAAGCAGGCTCCACACTGACAGCGTGGGACTCCAATGCACAAACCAAGCGATCGCGACCTGAGTGGACACAAAGAGTCAGACTCCTAACCGACAGAGCCACCTAGGCTTCCCAAGCTTATGACTCTTGATCTCGGATCAGGTCATGATCTCACAGTTCATGAGTTTGAGGCCTACATCCGACTCGGAGATGATGGTGAGGAGCCTGCTTGGGATTCTGTCTCTTCTTCTCTCTACCCCTCCCCTGCTTGTTGCTTGTGCGGTTTCTCTCTCTCTCTCAAAATAAATAAATAAACTTAAAAAAAAATTAAAGTGAGGGGTGCCTGGTGGCTCAGTCTTAGGTTAAGCGGCCGACTTCGGCTCAGGTCATGATCTCACAGTTCATGAGTTCGAGCCCTGTGTCGGGCTCTGTGCTGACAGCTCAGAGCCTGGAGCCTGCTTCGGGTTCTGTGTCTCCCTCTCTCTCTGTCCCTCCCCTGCTCACGCTCTGTCTCTCACTCTCTCAAAAAGTAAGTAAACATTAAAAAAAAAATTAAAGTGAGTCACTGTTACTCTTCTAGTATGCTTCCCAGTTTTTTTGACATAGAGGTCCTGTTTTCAGGACCTATGTTCTGATAAATTTATTTTAGGAAATACTGTTCTAAGGACTCATGCTGATGTTTTTTTTTTTAAAGTTTATTTATTTTTGAAAGAAAGAAAGTGTGAGTGGGGTAGGGGCAGAGAGAGAGACAGAGGGAAAGAGTGTGGAGCCCGATGTAGAGCGTGAACCCAAGAACCATGAGATCATGACCTGAGCCAAAGTCAGATGCTTACCTGACTGAGCCACCCAGGTGCCTCAGTGATGTTTTATTTTTGAAAACAGGGTGAGGGGGGGCAGTGAGGGTGGTGGTAAACATTGATGCTAGTAATCACCATAGTCTTTCCTTTATTTTAAAATTTACTTCTTCAAACCCAGGCATTGGTAGCCATCAGTTATCTGGCGGTAACAGGTGACATATCATTGTGGTTACTTAGAGTGGAAGACAACTAAGTCATGGTCTGATCCAACCCCTGAGTCTGCTGACGAGGAACCTGGGGCTCAGGGAGATTCAGTCCACTGTGCAAGGTCACCGAATGCATCGATGTCTAACAAATTGGAAAGCTTAAAAAAGATATATATGGTTAAGATATGAAGTGGCCCAGAACTATGACTTCCATTATCTCCGGCCCTTTAGTCTACTCTCATCTATCATTTGTTTACTTGCATCAGAAAATAACATTTTGCAGAAAGACCATGAATGTGGATACACTTGTTTCACTCATTAGAGAGAAGAGATGTATTACAACAAAGAGCACTAGATCCCCAGAGGTCTCTCAGCCTTCCAGAGAAAATCAGGTGAAGTGAAAATCCATGCCGGAGTTCTTTATGTTAATGATGATACTGTTCAAAGAGCTTCACTGGTGTGGAACTCTAGAATTCTGGACATAATTTTACCTGCTCTGAGTTTACAGTGTCCTCACAATGTGGGCCCTGTGACAAGTAAAAAAAAGTTGACAGCTGGGGTTGGCCTCTCCATGGAGAGATTTGCAGAATGTGACAACTCAGCCAACCTCTACTTGGGGCTTAATTCCACACTGTCACTAATAACACCAAAGAGGCCACATGGCATGTGTTTCCCACACCCCATGGCTTCTACTCTCATGCAGCCCAAACAACTTGTTTTCTGAAAAATCTAATTGGCATTGACCTTTGCTAGGTCATGGTCCATCAACGTCAGCACTATTGGCATTTGAGGCCAGCTAATTATCTAGGCGAGGGCTGTCGTGTGCCTCACAGGGTGGTTAGCAGTGTCCTGTGCGTCCACTTACTGGATGCCAGAGCAGCCCCCAGCTTGTAATCAAAATATTTTGATTACAAAAATAAGTAAATAAATAAATAAAATATTTTGTAATAAAAATATTTCCGGATATTGACAAATGTCCTTTGGGGGACAAAATTGCCTCTGGCTGAGAACCACCGTTTCATTTTATATCAATCTTTTTTAATGTTTATTTATTTTTGAGAGAGAGAGAGACAGAACGTAAGCAGGGGAGGGGCAAAGTGAGGGAGACACAGAATCGGAAGCGGGCTCCAGGCTCTAAGCTGTCAGCACAGAGCCTGACATGGGGCACGAACTCATGAACTGTGAGATCATAACCTGAGCCGAAGTCAGACACTCAACCAACTGAGCCACCCAGGCGCCCCAAGAACCACTGTTTTAGATTAATCTAATGAGAATGACTGACTAGAGAGTTATTTTCCTGTTAGATGGTGAAGTTTCTCAGATAAGGGACACAGGAAACATGTGTTAATCATCTTTGTATCTTTCCTCCCTGGCACATAGTAGGTGTTCATTCACTGATTTTATTCCACAAGTATTTACTAAGAACCTATGTGACACTCTTCCAAGGGGGAAGGGATATAGCAGGTTTCAAGAAGTTTACAATACAGAAGGGGGAAGATAGATAATAAAAACATAAATAGAGGCATAAGTAAATATATAGGGCAATTTCAGATGTCAAGTGCTTTAAAGAAAAGAATATGGATAAATATGAAAGAAGCCTGCCTTGGCCAGAGACTCCAACATCAATTGGAAGTAAGTTGGTAACAGGATCCAAAAATAACAACGGATTCAACAAGATAAAAGTCTGTTTCTCTCTCAAGGAGATAACAATGGATTAAACAAGATAAAAGTTTGTATCTCTCTCAAGGAGGAGTCCAGAAGCAAGTTATCCAGTTCTGTGAAGGCAGTCCTGCTCCAACAAGTCCTCAGGGATCCAGACTTCTTCTATTTTATTGATCTGCATACAGCCTCCATTTCTAGGGTTAGCTCATCAGCTGCTCCAGCTCTAGCCATCATGTCACATTCCAGCCAGTAGAATGAATAAAAGGGGGGGGCGGCGGGGGAAGGCTATGTGCCAATGATTTTTTTTAAGGATGGCTCCTGGAAACTGCCACATTGTATTTCTGCTTGGATTGCATTGGCCAGAACTTAGTCATATGGTCATAAATCATCAAGGGAAGCCGGGCCATTACGGGTACAGCTAAAAATAAGTGGTTCCATTTCTGTGGACAAGGGTGGAGAAGTGTCCGCCAGAGATGGTCAAGGAAGGCCTTTCTGAGGAAGAGACAGTGATGAGAGGAGAGAGGCCATGAGAAGAACTTTCTGGCTAGGGCCCTCAGTTGCTACAAGCCTGGCATATTTGACAGATGAAAGTAAGGCCAGTCTGGGGGAAAACAGGCAGACGCAAGATCCCACAGAGCTTTGTGGGGCATTGTAATACGTCTGGGTTCTATTCACCTGCGACGGAAAGCCTTTGGAGGGTTGTGAGGAAGGGAGAAAGGTTATTTGTGCTTTCAGATCACTCTGGCTGCTGTGTAAGGAAGGATAGAAGTGGGAGAAGTAGGAAGATCAGTTCGCAGGCTGTTGGAGTAGAGGTAATAGTGACTTGAACTGACCGATCGTGTGCACGTGGTAAGTGATTACACTTTGCCTACAATGCTGTGAGATACTGGGGGGCCTGAATGGCTCAGTCGGTTAAGCATCCCACTCTTGATTGTGGCTCAGGTCCTGATCTCATGGTTTGAAGGATGGAGCCCCTCATGGGGCTCTGTGCTTGCTGCACAAAGCCTGCATGCTGCGTGGGATTCTCTGCTTCTGCCCCTCCGCTGTTTGCACCCATGTGCACGTGCGCTCGCTCTCTCTCTCTCTCTCTCTCTCTCACAAAATAAATAAATAAACTTTAAAATATATATGATGCTATGGGATATTGGAGCCAAAGCACATAGGCCTCCATGAGGGATAGGATGTGGGGGGTGATATAAAAAAATTAAGATATTTCCCAACGTTTGACCTGAGCAACCAGTGTGTGATTTATTGGTATAGGAAAGGCTTGGGAGGAGGCAAATTTGGGTCAAAAGTTCTGTTTTGAGCCTGTTAAATCCAAGATGTGTATGAGATCTCCGGGGAGAAATGCCAAGCTGGGAGCTGAATATGTAAGAATGTGGCCTGAAATGCGATTTTGAGAGTCATCAGCCTAAAGATGATGCTTTAAGGGTAAGTGTGAAATCAGTGCTAGAAATAATTGTCTCAGGAAAAAAGGAAAGTTGTACATGTTCAAGTGCAATTAGACAAATTTAAAAAACCAAGAATCATCTCTGTTAAAGACCCTTAAACATCCGTATAAGCCCCCTTCAAAATCATCAAGTACGCAACTCTGGCTCTTGGTATTCTAATTAAACCTGCCTGAGAATTCAAGCACCACTCACAAGGAGCAAAAGGCTTTGTGTCATCATTGGTGGAAAAGACCTGAAAGAGCTTCTCTGATGCATTTGCATCGCATCAGTGCTGTTTTCTGCTTTTTTTTTTAAAAAAAAATTGCAATTGTGGGGGCACCTGGGTGGTTCAGTCAGGTAAGCGTCCGACTTCAGCTCAGGTCACGATCTCACAGTTCGTGGGTTGAAGCCCCTCATCTGGCTCTGTGCTGACAGCTCAGAGCCTGGAGCCTGCTTCTCATTCTGTGTCTCCCACTCTCTCTGCCCCTCCCCCACTCATGCTCTGTCTCTCTCTGTCTCAGAAATAAATAAACATAAAAGAAAGAATGAAAATATCAAGCCTCAGAGAGATTGCGTGTCTCGCTGGAGAACTGGGTCTGCCTTTCCTTAGACTTTTCAACAAGCGTAATTATTCAGGAAGCCTTACTCTATACGGTGCATCTCACTGAGCTCTCCCATTTCCTTACCTAAAGGTAGAAACCCTATGTCATTCTTCTTTTTTTTTTAATCAACTATGGTTTCAGGCTTATAATGGGTGCTCAAATATTTATTGACAGAATGAACTAGAGACACGGCTATGACTACACAAAAACAACAGATTCATTAAAGGGGTAACATGGAATCCTAAGAGTCCTGGGATATCACTTAGTCTACAGGTCATTACCTGGCTGGCCCCAGGTGGTCGATGGCCTCAGAAATGTTTTGAGTGGTTTCCAATTTCTGCAAAACACAAAACAAAACAAAATCAAGTTATATGAGCTTCCAACATTCAAAAATTGGGAAATTGAAGACAAAAATCCAGATTTTTTTTTTTTTGCTTCTCTTGAAATTGACAATACTGAACTCACGTTCCCACAGGTCAACAAGGAGAAAAGGGCTGAGGAGGTGATGCCCTAAACTCTGTTTAGATTTCCACCCAGGCTTCTGAAGCCATTTGAATTTGTAACCTCAACTGTCACACTCCTTTATGGAAGTGAGAAAGCCAGGTCCTGCACAGCAAAGTGACTTGCTAGAAGGGGGTCCAAGCATCCTCACTCCCAGCCTCTTTCCACACCCTGCTGCCCAGGAAGCACAGGCAGCCTAAAAATCTGTGTTTGTCCTGACTGTGCATAAACACATACACACAGAGATGAGTGTACAGCCAAGGCTAATTCTCAAGACGAGGAAAAAGACTAAAAATGTAAATCGGGTTAATTTCAAAAATCTTATCAGTTAAAAAAATTGCAGTAAACTTTCTATTGCACTTGGTCACAAAGTCAACCTTTTTTAAGAAAATGTTTTTAAAGTTTGCTCTGAAAAAAACAATGTTTTTTAAGTAATCTCTATACCCACTGTGGGGTTCGAATTCAGGACTCCAAGATCAAGAGTCACATGCTCTTCTGACTGAGCCAGCCAGGCACCCCAAAGCTGGCCCATTCCGATCTGAAACTCTCTTTTCACATTGTTTAAAGAAATAATAGGGGCGCCTGGATGGCTCAGTCGGTTGAGCGTCCAATTCTTGGTTTTGGCTCGGGTCATGATCTCACGGTTTGTGGATTCAAGCTTCATATCAGGCTCTGCACTGGCAGTTCAGAGCCTGCTCAGGATTCTTTTCCTCTCTCTCAAAATGAATAAACTTAAAAAAAAGAGAAATAATAAATCTGGGTTAATATTTATTCCAGTTCTGAGCCAGCCATGGTTTCACTTTCTACATCATTCAGTGTAGTGATCTGGTGCGATGGTGAGAAATGAATGAAATAAGAAACTGGAGGGTGGGAGAGTAAGAACCAGCTGGCTCATGGGGAGGCCTCCTGGGAGCAGTTATTACATAATGTGGTGCTTAATAATCTAGTGAACTGTATACCTCCAGAACACATCCAAATGTTAATTAAAATGTTTCTTCCTTCCTTACTCATTCTGCAGGGCCCCCATGAGGTGCTTATTGAATTTAATTCCTCTCTCTGGGTTGTTCTCCCCTCCCCCAACCAGGGCATCCACTGATGGGGGAGAGGGAGGGTCACCAGAGAACCAGAAAAACAAAAGCAACAACCTTTGGACCCAATTGGGTAAATCATTGATCTATAAGTCAGAAACACTTCAGATGTGTTTTTTGTTCTCCAGGTCAGTGCTTGTCACATTTCTATGTGGTTCCCAGTCACCCGGGATCTTGTGAAAGTGCAAACAGCTTTAGCAGCCCTGGGTTGGGGCCTGAGACTCTGCATTTCTAATAAGCTCCCAGGTGGTGCTGAAGCTGCAGGTACGGAGACCACGCTCTTGGGCCTCCAGGCCCTAGAGTTGACCACTGGTTCTCAAACCTGCCTGCCCATTCAAGTCACCCCGGGAGAACTACTGATATCTCGGTCTCCTCGGCAGATTCTGATTTAAAATGTATGGGTGGAGCCTGGCCATTCGGAGTTTTCAAAACTTCAGGAGACTCTAGTACAATGCCCAGTTGGAGAAGCACTGCCCCAGACTAGAGCAAGCTTTAGTATATCTCAGGGTCACCCCCAGGGTTTGTTAAGACACACAGATTGCAGGACTCCACCCTGCAGGGTTTCAGTTGTGGTGGGTGGGGCCTGAGAATTTGCACGTCTAACAAAGTGCTGCTGATTCTGCTGGTGGGCTGGGAAAGAGAGAACACACAGGGGTGCTGTGGGGAGGAACTGATCTTCACTTAAGTACTTAAATAAGCAAGAATTACCAGTGCTTGGAAGCTATGTTGGTTGTCCTTCTCTTGTCACCCAGAGAGGACTGTCAACCAGTTACACCCAGCCTAGGATCCATCTTTATGCCCCAAGGCTCGTCAGTTCCCCAGCTGGTTCACTCTGTGTGGACAGCTCCTTTTATGAGAGTTCAGGCCAGTTGTAGCCACTGTAGAATAGACGCTGGTGGCCTCATCCCCCGAGAGGTGGTGCTGATGGTGAGGGTGAATGCCTGGCCCTGGGCAAACTGGAGATTTCCCACCAAGTCTGGATGGTGGTGGAACATTCTCACTTGTTTTGGTAAAAGCCCATGATTCCATTCCAGAGGTGCTCTGTGGCTCTGTTTCTTGGGCAAAGGGTGGAAGAGCTCAGCTATGACCATAGGGACATTGAGAAGGGGTGGGAGCAGTAAGAATTCTCTCATGGGAATAAGATGGAAGTGTGCCCAGGGCACCTGGGTGGCTCAGGCTCCTTGCTGCCAGCGTGGAGTCTGGGTGGGATTCTCTCTCTGTCCTCCCCCACCCCCTTCAAAATACATAAAAAAACTAAAAAAGAAGAAGGAAGAGGAGGAGAAGGAGGGGGAGGAAGAGGAGGAGAAGGAGGAGGGGAGGAGAAGGAAGAGAAGGAGGAGGAGGAGGAGGAGAAGGAGGAGGAGGAGGAAAAGAAGAAGGAGGAGGAAGAGAAGGAGGAGGGGAAGAAGAAGGAGGAGGAGAAGAAGGAGGAGGAGAAGGATGAGGAGGAGGAGAAGGATGAGAAGGAGGAAAAGGATGAGGAGGAGGAAGAGGAGGAGGAGGGGAAGGAGAAGGAGGAGGAAGAGGAAGAGAAGGAGGAGGGGAAGAAGAAGGAGGAGGAGAAGGAGGAAGGAGAGAAGAAGGAGGAGGAGAGGGAGGAGGAGAAGGAGGGGGAGGAGGAGGAGGAAGGCGGTGGCAGCTCCACATCCAGGGCTGTTCCTAAAAATGTTGAGCTCCTTACCCCAGAGTTTTTTCCAAATCCATGTAATGCTTTTGCTAGCTTTTAATTTTTTTTCCAGTTTTTAATTCTTTTTTTTTACATTAAATTACATGCTAGAGATTTACAACTAAGCTTCAAGACAAAGCACAGGTAAGGCCTAGCAGCTTTTTAAAAAATACTCATTTTGGGGGCACCTGGGTGGCTCAGTCGGTTGAGCAACTGACTCTTGATTTCCACACAGGTCATGATCTCTCAGTTGTCAGTTTGAGTCTCGCTCAGTGCTGATGGTACTGAGCCTGCTTGGGTTTCTCTCTCTCCCTCTCCCTCCGTGTGCTCTCAAAATAAATAAATAAACTTTAAAATAAACATTCATTTTTATCTTCTCCAAATACATTCCTTTACTTACCTATTCATTTTCTAAAACAAAAAAGTGTTTTTTATTTTTTAAAATTACTTTATTATTTTATTTATTTATTGAGAGAGAGAGAGAGAGAGAGAGCACTAGTGCACAGGCAAGCAGGGGAGGGACAGAGAGAGAATCCAAAGGAGGCTCTGCTCTTTCAGCACCAAGCCTGACTTAGGACTTGAACTCACAAACCATGAGATCATGACTTGAGCCAAAATCAAGAGTCTGACACTTAACCGACTGAGCCACCCAGGCGCCCCTACCTTTTTCTTTTCTTTCAGGGACATTTTCATAACCAGTAGTTTGAGTTAAATAGCATTTTTTTAAACTGAAATAAATTTTATACATAACATTGTGTAAATTTCAGGTGTATAATATGTTGATTTGACACATTCCTGTATTGTCATATGATTGCCACTGTATACTGACAATTAGGACCTATAATTATTTCCTTTTAGTGGTGGGAATAACTAAGATCTAGTCTCTTCGCAAGTTTGATGATTATGATACAGTATTGTGGTCTGTATTCACTATACTATACATTAGATTTTTAGGACTTATTTAGTACCTGTTGCAAGTCTGTTTAATCCTTATAGAAAAATAACCCTGGAGAAAGAAACTACCATTTATTAAGTGCCTATATGTCTCAGGGATTCCACAAATTTATTTGCCTTCATTAGCTCATGGATTGCGGTAGAAAACTCTGCACTGGAATTATAACTATCTGGAATTTTTTTTGGAAAAATATTTTTTCAAGAAAAATAGTCTGTTCAGATAAAGCATTCTCACAGAGAAAATAATGTAGCCGCTGAAGAAACATGTAGAGCTGTGAATGTATGTGGGCCATTAAGCCATAGAAATTTTCTAGACCTCGCCTGGTGGCCATTAAAACTCCTGCTGAGAGCTAGTTGGTTAATTCCATCACAAAGTTTTAGCTATCACCTCTAATGGTTTTTACCAGACCAATGGGGGATCCCGACAGGGTTAATGGGCAGTAAGGTTAATTTTTGCCTTCTGGCAGAGACTTTAAGAATTTTTGTTTTGGTTTGTTTTGACATATATAGACCATAAATTATATAGCAGAATGAAGCCACATATTAGGCAAGGGACCATCTTTTTTATTTTTTATTTTTTTCCACCAAAATACTATCAAACACTGGCCTTGAAAATGACTACGTTTAGGGGCACCAGGATGGCTCAGTAGGTGGAGCATGCGACTATTGATCTTGGGGTGGTGAGTTTGAGCCCCATGTTTGGTGTAGAGAGTACTTAAAAAAAAACAAAACCACTGTGTCCATTTCACAGGTTTGTTTGGGAACTACTCCATACCAGGCACTGGGTTTATAATGGTGAACAAAGTAGACACAACCTTTGCCCTCAAAGAGCTTCAGAGCTGGCAAAAGAAAGAAATACTACAAGTAAATATATAACCCCAAGCTGAGTGTTGAGCCTTGTCTCTTTGTTGTATGGATACAACCCCAAGTTGTACATATGAGAGAATAACAGGAAGATAACTTGCGTGGGAAGTCCAGGGGAAGTGACTTTAGCTGGGCCCTAGGGGATGAGAAAAAAGGAGCTAGGTGAGGAGTTCTGGTGGGGGAAGAACATTACAGCTGGAAATGAAAGGTCCTTGAGGTAGGAAGGAACGTGGCAACTTCTGGGGACTTAAAGAAGGGCTGTGTAGGAGACAGAGTTTTTAGGGTTCTCCAGGGAAAGAAAACCAACAGGAGAGACAGAGAGAAAGACATTGGCTCACACGATAATGAAGGCTAAATCCCACAATCTGTTGGAAGCCCAGAAGAGCTGGTGGTGTAGTTCGAGTCCAAACGTGAAGGCCTTAGAACCAAAGGAACCAGTGGTGTGAAATGGGGCCAGTGGCAAGCCCCGTGAATCAGGAATGCTCATGGTATAAGTCCCCATCTCAAGAGGAGACAGACGTCCCAGCTCTACACTCAGGTAGAGGTAGAGAATTCTCTCTTCCTAAGGCTTTTTCCACTCTGGACTTCAACCCATTGGGCTAACGCCAACCTGGAGGAGGGCAATCTGTCTCACTCAGTCTACCGATTCAAATGCTAATCTCTTCCAAAAACACCCTCACAGATTCGCCGAGTAACGTTTAACTAGATGTCCACCTGGAGAGCTCATGGCCCAGGTCAAAATTAACCATCACAGAGGGTGATGGCCAGAAGAGGCAAGAGAGGAATGCAGGGATGAGTGGTTTGTACTGGGTCAACTTGGTTACGTTGGAAAGAGGTCTCCTAGAATCCTCTTCCCTGTTCGATTTGGCCGAAAGAGGCAAGAGCAGGTGCAGCAGCACTGTCCCTGAAAGTCACCGTGGTCGGATGCAGTGGTAGATGGTAAGATACAGAGATGCCTGCAGGTTCCACTGGCCTTTGCTCTCCTCCGCTCTACATCCAGCTCTTGTCCTGACCAACAGCAGCCCCTGTCCCACCACCAGATGCTTGGTGGCAACAGCGACACAGAGGCACAGCCTGCCATAGAGCCTTCCTTGGCTGTTCTATTTTGGTGGCCAAATGTGCTTGGCTGCTCAGACCGACTGGCCAGTGCTTCCTTTGATCTTCTACTTTCCCTCCTGAATCATTCCTTCCCTTACTCCTCCTTCAGCTCTGTGAGGTCTAATTCCTAGAATGAATCTCTTATCCCATAACCTATAGTGATTCTGGGTTGAACCCTCACTGATACAATGGACCAGACCATGTAGGCCGCCGTAAAGAGCAGGAGAAGCTATCAGAGACCAGTGGGTCAGGCAGCTGGCCTACATCTGTGCGTGGGGCTCCCTTGACCACAGCCAGGATTCAAGTACCCCAGGATTCTAAGCAGAGCAGGGCAGTGTGCAGAAAAAGTTGCCATCAGACTATCCCCAAATCTGCCCCCTGACCGATTCCCTCTGCATTCTGGCAAATGGTCATTATGATTTTGCTCCTCAGCCCTGACGAGAAGAGGTATTTTTCTCTAACAAGTAGAAGGATTAATGAGCAGGGAAAGACTCCAGTCCCTTATGGCCAGTGTTTATAAGCAATAGCTTTGGGGCAGGCACAGGAATATGTTAAATGATTTGACTTTTTTTTTTTTTAATGTTTTATTTATTTTTGAGAGAGAGAAAGAAAGCAGAGGAAGGGCAGAGAAAGCAGGAGACTGAGGATCCAAAGTGGGCTCTGTGCTGATAGCAGCAAACTCAATGAGGGGCTTGAACCCACGAACTGCAAGACCATGATCTAAGCCAAAGTCGAACGCTCGACCGACTGAGCCACCCAGGAACCCCATAAATGAACCGGCTTTTGGACCAAAAGCAGCTGGAAATCTGCCCTCCTTTGGTGTGTATGTACAGGGCTCCAGGGATCTGTATGTGTGATTGGCTGAAGGAGAAAGTAGTGGCTACACTTCAGAATCAATGTGGGGGGAGGGGAGGTAGGGGGTTGGGTGTGCTTTAAAGATATGCAGATGCTCCACTGTAGACCATGTAAATCCGATCTCCGGGGGGTAAGTTTTTGTTTTTGTTTTTGTTTTTAGTCCAAAGTGATTTCTCTGAAGCTTTTTTTAGTCCAAAGTGATTCCAAGGATAGCCAGGGTTGAGAACCCACACAACCGGAGTGAAGAGGTCACAAACAAGGGACCCTGTGGGCCATGTCTGATCCAAGATGTGCTTTGATAAACACTATCTTCTTTCAGAAATTTAAATTCACCGCTAATATTGAAACGGAGAGACTGCAAAGACAAACATGAATTTCCAGCTTCCTTCCTCTGAAAACATGCAAGGATTGGCAATACTGGGCCGCATTCACACATGGCAATGAGAGTTAAGAACAGACTGAGAGCTTCCTTTAGGAAGCCCGAGCCTCTTCTGTTAGTCACAGTCCCTACTAACTGCGAACGTACTGCCCGGCCTGTTCCATTCACCTTATTATCTAGCCCTCTGCTGTACACACTGCATTTGGGGACCCCGCAGAGATCAGACGCGGAGGTCAGCCAACTAGAGCCATAAGGCTAGATCTGGCTTGCTGTCTATTTTTGTATGGCCTGCAAGCCAAGAAGGGCTTTTACATTTTTAAATTGCTGGGGAAAAAAGCGAAAGAATAATGTTGCATGACACATAGGAAATCAATACAATTTCGGCGCCCATATTGTAGCACAGAATAAGGCTGTGCTCATTTGTTTATGTGTCTGTGGCTGCTTTTGTGTTACCATGAAGAGTAAGTACATAGTTGCAGCAGAGATTGCATGGTCTGAAAAGCTTTAAAATATGTGCGATCTGTCCCTTTACAGAATAAGACTGTTAATTAAAAGAATAGGATTTAGAATGAAAGAAAGCTAGGATCCAGTGTTAACTATGTGAGAGAATTTGGGCAAATGATACCACCTCTCTGTAAAATGCAGAAAAGAAATCCTACCCAGCAGGGGATTGTGAGGATGTAGATTAGATCACTACGCATAGCCCACAGCCCAGTGCCTAGAAAGTGGAGAATAAATTGTAGCCCATAGGAAAGTGAGACTGGGCATCACCTTGTGAGATTGATAGTGTTTTTCAATGAGTAACAGAAAAAGAACCAGAGTCATTGGCCTAAACAACAACAACAACAACAAAAAAATAGTTCATTGCTATTACCTTAAAGTGGTTACACTATTATGTCATTAAAGTCATTTTGCAATCATTCAAACTGAGCCATTGTTCTGCATTAGATATCTTTTAAATGTGAACACTGTGATATTGACCAAATACAAAATCACCTTTATACTCATAATTACTAACTATTGGCTTTGTCATCATGTAAAAGCCTTAGAAATAATAACCCTAGATAACCTTAGAAATAATATTTATGTTAGCATAAATAACAATAGGATTTCTTGAGAAAATGAGCTGTCCATACTGAGTGAAAGCTGTCTTTTCTATATTGTATATTTTACATTTTTGAAATTCATTCCATATCCAGGAGCTGATATTTTCACTTAATTTTTTTTTTTAATTTTTTTTAACATTTATTTATTTTTGAGACAGAGAGAGACAGAGCATGAACAGGGGAGGGGCAGAGAGAGTGGGAGACACAGAATGAGAAGCAGGCTCCAGGCTCTGAGCTGTCAGCACAGAGCCAGATGAGGGGCTTCAACCCACTAACTGTGAGATTGTGACCTGAGCTGAAGTCGGACGCTTAACCAACTGAGTCACCCAGGCGCCCCTGATATTTTCACTTTAAAAAAAATGCATTTTGGGCACCTGGGGGGCTCAGTCAGTCAGTTAAACATCTGACTTTGGCTCAGGTCATGGTCTCATCGTTTGTGGGTTCAAGCTGCATGGGGCTCTATGCTGACAGCTTAGGCCTGGAGCCTGCTTCAGATTCTGTGTCTCACTCTCTCTCTGTCCCTCCCCCACCGCCGCACACATACTCTCTCTCTGTCTCAAAAATAAATAAACATGTTTAAAAAATTTTAATGAATTTTCTTCTGTTTGAGCAAAGTTGACCAAATAAAATCCTTGCCTATAAGTATTTTTAATCTAATTAAATCTCCAGAACTGACCATGCATATAAAATATACGTAACATTACATTTACCATTTTAGCCATTTTAGGGGCGCCTGGTTGGCTCGGTTGAGCATTCAAGTTTGGCTCAGGTCATGATCTCACGGTTTGTGGGTTTGAGCCCCGCATAGGGCTCTGCACTGACAGCACAGAACCTGTCTGTCTCCCTCTCTCTCTGCTGCTTCCCTGCTCACGCTCTCTCTCAAATATAAGTAAACTTAAAAAAACAAAAAAACAAAAAAACAGGGGCGCCTGGGTGTCTCAGTTTCTTGAGTGACCAACTTCGGCTCAGGTTATGATATTATGGTCCGTGAGTTCGAGCCCTGCATCAGGCTCTGTGTTGACAGCTTAGAGCCTGGAGCCTGCTTCTGATTCTGTGTCTCCCTCTCTCTCTGCCCCTCTCCCTCTCTCTCTCTCTCTCTCTCTCTCAAAGAATAAATAAACATTAAAAAAAAAAAAACCCTTAAAGTGTACTATTGTGTGGCATGAAGGACATTCACAGTGCTGTGCAGCCCTAACTACTACCTAGTCCCAGAGCTTTTCATCACCCTAAAGAAACCTGGTACCCACTAAGCAGTCACTTCCCATGTTTCCCCTCAGCCCAGCCCCTGGCAACAGCTAATCTACTTTCTATACCTATCAATTTGCCAATTCTGGACATTTCATTTAAGTGGAATCATACATTGTGTAGTTTTTTGTGTCTGCCTTCTTTCACTCAGCAGAATGTTTTCAAGGTTCATCCATGGTTGTATTGTAGCATGGACCAGCATTTCGTTCCTTTTTGTGACTGAATAATAGTTCTTTTTTTTTTCAACGTTTATTTATCTTGAGAGAGAGTGTGTATGTGAGCAGGGGAGGGGCAGAGCGAGAGAGGGGGAGAGAGAATCCCAAGCAGGCTCCTGTGCTGTCAGCACAGAACCCGACATGGGGCTCGACCCCACGAACCATGAGATCATGACCTGGGCCAAAACCAAAAGTCTAACACACCCAACCGCCTGAGCCACCAGGCGCCCCTGAATAATATTTCATTGTATTGATATCCCACATTTTGTTTATCCCTTCATCTATTGATAGACATCTGGGCTGTTTCCCTTTGGGACTGTTGTATATAGCTCTGGGATGAACATTTTCATACATGTTTTGAAATGTGTTTCAGGTTTGAAAACCTGTCAGAGTTCTAGTATCAAGACTCTTTGAGACCTTGCTGAGTGTCTTCAAAAAAAAAACGAACCAGTTGATAAGGACAGTAAAAGGACTGAGCCCTGGGTGGAAGGGTCTTGATAACGGATTTGCTTGTTTTTGCTTCATGCAGGTCTCACCTCCGGGAACGCAAGTGCCATGAGGGCCAGGACTGTAGCTGGTAGGTTCACTGCGGCACCTTGAGAGACTGAATAGACAGACACTGGCCAGACCTTATATAAAAACAGAATTATGACCCTCAATCTGCAGCCCAGGAAACCAACCCATTGTCTACAGTAACCAGCCTGGGAGCCAAACAACAGCCCCTGGAACAACCGTCCCCCAAAGGCCAGGGCTTGATTAGTAACTGACAGCTTCCCTAATTCCTATCTCTGCTTCTAGCTTAGGACCAGCTAGAGAAAGCCAAATGGGTACCCCTAACCAATCACATGGCATGCCCTTCTTCTAGTTAGCCCACTTCTGACTTCCCCATGCCAACAGCCTCCACTGGGGGCACAGCTGGATCCTTCCTTCCTTCATTTACTTATGAAATTTTTATTTTTTTAATTATTATTTTTTAAGTAAGCTTGACACCCAATATGGGGCTTGGACTGACAACCCTGAGATCAAGAGTCACATGCTCTATGCACTGAGCCAGCAAAGCGCTCCCTGCCCCCACCTTTTTTTTTTTTTTTTTAACAATAAAGCTTTCCCTCTCCTCTGTCTGCCTTTGAGTCTGTGCCAAAACACAAATAATGGGGGCTGACTCGCTTGCTATAGCCTATATAGACAGCTCTGAGTAAGGAGCATCTGTTTGTTCTCCTTTGGATAGTCTTTGTGCATTTGCACAACCTCCATGCCCCGGGCAGGGCCTGACACACAGACCATGGTGTGAATGCACAGTGCTGAGGAAGGGCCAGTGTGTCCCTTTCACAGCGCCCTGCCGGACACCCAGGCCCACAGCATACTCTGTGCGCCACAGGCTCTCTCTAGAACTCCGGCCCTGCCCCCGCAGTGGCCAGCCCACCACCTCTACCCGGACATCCACAAGCCCTGGGCCTCAACGTTCCCAGACCTACTGGTTACCGCCTCCCTCCTCTGGAAGCCCTTCACCTGCTTTCCACACCCAGGATCACCCCAGGGCCCTGTGTGGCACGTAGAGTCAACCTACCTCCTCCCTCTCGTTCTCCCCAGCCTATAATCCCTCTGTAAGTCCTGCTGGTTCTACTCCAGAATGCCCAGCGAAGCCGCCCCTTCCTCTGGCTCCGTTCCTGGCTCATTCCTTCGTTGCAGCAATAGCTCAGAACTGGTCTAGCTGCCTTCAGCTTGGCCTCCTCGGAAACAGCCAGGGGACATTTTCCCAAACAACCCATTTCTGACCGGGAGGCTTCCCTGCCCAGCAGCCTCCCGTCACCATCACGTTAGCGTCTAAACTCTAGAAAGAGGCTTTCTGGAGCCCCCAGACCCGGTCCCGGTCCACCTTTCCGGCTTCAACTCCAGGGCAGCTTCTGTTCTCAGAGTATACACTCTGCCCTCCCTGCCGTCCCCGCTTTTGCCTCTGCTGGGCATTCTCTCTCCCTCCCCTTGCCTTGGCAGGTGGCTCCTCTTTTTCAACTTCACTGACTCACTGCCTCAGTCGTGAAGCCGCCGCGGTGCTGTTGCCACGATCCCCTCCGGACACCCGGTCACTCTGGGCTCATTACACTAGGATGAGACGTGCCGGTCGGTCTCCTTCCTTCCCTTCAAGTGTGTAAATTCCTTGAAGGCTGGAATTTTTGCTTTTGACCTTTGTGGTCTCAGAACCAAACGTGATGCCTGGTACTTGACAGATACCAAAATGTCAATATTTGTTGAGCAAATGAATATTTGCAAAAAAAAAAAAAAAAAAAAGCTGTATCAGGGTTGGATTACTCAACAGAGTTTAGGGCCAATAGCCAAAGAGGGGAATACCCTCCCCCCCCCCACCCCACAAGAATTTGATATTTGATACGTGGATAAAAGCAACGATGGTGTCATTCTGAGAAAATAGAAAAAAGGAGAACTTTGTATACATTCTTACATTCCTTTTGCTGTCTGGGGTTCCCCCCCCGCATTATTATGTTCCCAGTTTTAAAGATTTTCTTTTTAAGTGATCCCCACCATCCAACACGGGGCTTGAACTACAACCCTGAGATCAAGAATCTCATGCTCTACAAACTGAGCCAGCCAAGTGCCCCTGACTTTTTTTTTTTTTTTAAGATTTTATTTTTGGGGCACCTGGGTGGCTCAGTTGGTTGAGCATCCCACTTCTGCTCAGGTGGTGATCTCACGGTTTCTGAGTTCGAGCCTCGCGTCGGGCTCTGTGCTGACAGCTCAGAGCCTGGAGCCTGCTTCAGTTTCTGTGTGTGTGCGTGTGTGTGTGTGTGTGTGTGTGTGTGTATCAAAAACAAATAAACATTTTTTAAAAATTAAAAAAATACATAAAGATTTTAAGTAATCTCTACACCCAAAATGGGGCTCAAACTCATGACCCCAAGACCAAGAATCACATGCTCTACTGACTGAAACAACCAGTGCCCTGAAACTTGCTTTTGAGTCAATTTTAGCAAAATATCAAGGATGAGCAGGTACATAACCTTTTATTTGTTTTGTTTTTTTTTTTAAGGACCCATGGGAGAGATTTCTTTCCTATTTCTTCCCCTCCTTCCAAAAAAACATCTTACCTTCTATTAAGTAAATATGTTTTTATCATGTGTTTCCCTCTTTGCCTAGCTTCTGTGAAGCTCAGAGCCAAATTTGTGGCCCATATTTTATAATTATACAGTACCCAAGTGCATGCATTTCTGACTGCTAACTTCTTGGATTATTATTAAAACTTTATTTTTGGGGCGCCTGGGTGGCTCAGTCGGTTAAGTGTCCAACTTCAGCTCCGGTCATGATCTCACGGTTCGTGAGTTTGAGCCCCACGTTGGGCTCTGTGCTGACAGCTCGGAGCCTGGAGCCTGCTTCAGATTCTGTGTCTCCCTCTCTCTCTGACCCTCCCCCATTCATGCTCTGTCTCTCTCTGTCTCAAAAATAAATAAACATTAAAAAAAATTTAAAAAAAACTTTATTTTTCTTCTTGTTTCAATTAAGACTTTACTTTTAATTTTTTTTAATTTTTTTTGCATTTATTTATTTTTTGAGAGACATAGAGAGACAGAGCACAAACTGGGGAGGGGCAGAGAGAGGAGGAGACACAGAATCTGAAGTAGGCTCCAGGCTCCCAGCTGTCAGCACAGAGCCCGACGCGGGGCTCAAACCCACAAACCACGAGATCATGACCCGAGCCAAATTCGGACGCTTAACAGACTGAGCCACCCAGGCACCCCATTTACTTTTAATTTTTAAAAAATTTTTTAAAAGTTTATTTATTTAAGTAATCTCAATAAGTAATAAGTAATTTACTTAAATAAGTAATTTAAGTACTTATTTATTTAAGTATCCATCATGGGGCTTGTACCCACAACACCAAGATCAAGAGTCTCATGCTCTTCCAACTGAGCCAACCAGGTGCCCCTAGATTCTATTTAAAAAAAAAAATTTTTTTTCATGTTTATTATTTTTGAGACAGAAGCAGAGGGCAAGGAGAGGAGGGGCAGAGAGAGAGGGAGACACAGAATCCAAGGCAGGCTCCAGGCTCTGAACTGTCAGCACAGAGCCTGACACAGGGCTCGAACTCATGAACCCTGTGAGATCATGACCTGAGCTGAAGTTGGACACTCAACCAATTGAGCCACGCAGGCGCCCCCCTAGGCTTTATTTTTTAGAGCAGCTTTACACAAACAGCAGGTTTACAGAAAAAAATGAGCAGAAAGTACAGAGAGTTCCCATATATTCTCTCTTCCCTTACATTTCCTCTTATTAGCAATTTGCATTGGTGTGGGACCTTTGTTATAACTGATAACCCAACGTGAGTGTGTTATTGTTAACAAAAGTTCAAAACTTACATTAGGGTTCACTCCTTGTAGTGTGCAGCCCTATGGGTTTTAACAAATGCAAAACAGCACGCATACACCCTTTCGGTATCGTACGCGCAGAATAGTTTCATTGCCTGAAAAAATCCCCTGTGCTTCAGCTATTCGTCCCTCCTCCCACCACCTTGCTGTTGGTTTTATTGGTATCTTGAACCACGTGAGAAAAAGGAGGAAGAGGAATTATAATCATCCTATCCTATCATCTTATCCTATCATCCTCCTATGAAAAGTTTCAGATACCCCTGAAGTTCCAAAAAAGGATACAATGAGTAGCAGTGATTGAATTGTTAATGTTTTGTCATTTTTGCTGTCATTTATTTATTTTTGTTTTTACTGAACTTGTTTTTTTTTTTTTTTCCCCAGAACCATTTGAAAGGAAGTTGCAGGCATCATGGACACTTGATCCCTAAATACTTCAGCATTCACGTTGTAGGAATAGAGACATTCTCCTACATTATCTCTGGGCATTATTCCACCTAAGGGAATTAACAACAATTCTCTACTGTCTCCAGTATCCATCCACTTCCAAATCTCCCCGGGTGTCTTCAAAATGCCTTTAAGACTGTTTCCTTTCCTCAAACCAGGATGCCATTAAAAGTCACCTGTGGGGGGCGCCTGGGTGGCTCAGTCAGTTGGGTGTCCTACTTCGGCTCAGGTCATGATCTCACAGCTTGTGAGTTCAGGCCCCCTGTCGGGCTCTGTGCTGACAGCTCAGAGCCTAGAGCCTGCTTCGGATTCTGTGTCTCCCTCTCTCTCTCTCCTCTGCTCATGCTCTGTCTCTCTCTGTCTCAAAAATAAATAAACATTAAAAAATTTTTTTTAAAATATTCATCTGTGGTAGGGGCATCTGGGTGGCTCAGTCAGTTAAGCGTCTGACTCTTGATCTCAGCTCAGGTCATGATCTCATAGCTTGTGAGTTCGAGCCCCACATCGGGCTGCGCTGACAGCGTGGAACCTGCTTGGGATTCTGTCTCTCCTCTCTGGCTCTCCACTGCTTGCACTTTCTCTCTTTCAAAAAATAAATAAATAAACACAAAGAGAGAGAGAGAGAGAGAGAGAGAGAGAGAGAGAGAGAGAGAGAGAAATTCACCTGTGGCAGGTATTGTTGTCTCTTTACTCTCTTTTTATCCAGAAAACTCCTCTCATCTCTTTCCATCATCTCCTCTTTCACACTGATGTAAAAAAATTGTATAACACACACAAGTTTTGCCACCTTAATCATTTTAAACTGTGCAGTTCAACGGCAGCAAGTCCATTTACTTTACTGTGCAGCTAACACAACCTTCTGTCTCCAGAACTTTTTCATGTTGCAGAACTGAAACCGTGCACCTGTTACACATTAACTTCCTGTTTCTCTCCTCCTGGCCTCGGGCAACCATTGATCTACTTTCTCAATGACATGGACTTTTATTTTTTGACACAAAACAGGCTGTACCTATTTAACGTATATATTTCGACGAGTTTGAAGGTAAGTTTACATCTGTGAAACTGTCCCCGTAAATAACTAGAGCCATAAACATAACCATCACCTCCAGAAGCTTCCTCTCTCCTTCCTTCATTTAGTGATAAGAATATTTAACATAAGATCTACCCTCTTAACAAATTTTTAATGATATAATACAGGGGCAACTGGGTGGCTCAGTCAGCTAAGCCTCCGACTCTAGATTTCGGCTGGGGTCACGATCTCATGGTTCCAGAGATCAAGCTCTACACTGGGCTCTGTGCTGACAGCGTGGAGCCTGCCTTGGGGTTCTCTCTTTCCCTCTCTCTCTGCCCCTCCTCCACTCTCTCTCTCAAAAGTAAATAAATAGGGGTGCCTGGGTGGTTCAGTCAGTTAAGCACATGACTTTGGTTCAGGTCATGATCTCGCTGTCCATGGATTTGAGCCCCATGTCAGACTCTGCTAACAGCCTGCAGCCTGCTTTGGATTCTGTGTCTCCCTCTCTCTCTGCCCCTCCCCCACTTATGCTCTGTCTCTCTCTCCCAAAAATAAACATTAAAAAATTTTTAAAACATTAAAAAACTAGGGCTATCCCCTTAAAAAAAAAAAAGAATATCATACAGTATCATTAACTGTACTACACATACAGGCTGTATTATAGATCTCTGGGACTTTCTGTCTTGCATACCTGAAACTCTTCCCTCAGACCAACACCCTCCTGGATTCCCCTTTTTTCCAGCCCCTGGAAACCACCATTCTACTCTCTGCTTCTGAGTTTGAGTGTTTGGGATTTCTGATAGAAGTGAAAACACCTAGTAGTTGTTCTTCTGTGTCTGCTTATTTCACTTAGCATAATGTCCTCCAAGTTCATCTAGGTGATACAATTAATACCAATCCTTTTTAAACTTTCCCCAAAAATAGAATAAAAAGGAACACTCCCAAACTCATTTTATGAGGCTGGCATCACTGATACCAAAGCTGGACAAAGACATTACAAGAAAACTACAGGCCAATATCCCTGATGAGTATAGATTCAAAAATCCTCATCTGGTATTAGCAAACCAAATTCAACAACACATTATAAGAATCATACACCCTGACAAGACAGATTTATAAATAAACATTGGAAAAAATTTTTAAAAATTAGGTATTTAAGGAATTTACCTCACCACAAAGACCATGTATGAAAAGGTAACATCGTACTTAATGTTAGAAAACTGGAAGCTTTTCTTCTAAGATTGAGAACAAGACGACGATGCCCACTCTTACTATTTCTTTCTTTTTTCAATGTGTATTTGTTTTTGAGAGACAGAGAGACAGAGCATGAGCAGGGGAAGGGCAGAGAGAGAGGGAGGCACAGAATCCAAAGCAGGCTCCAGGATCCAAGCTGTCAGCACAGAGCCTGACGCGGGGCTCGAACTCATGAACGGTGAGATCATGGCCTGAGCTGAAGGCAGACACTTAACTGACTGAGCAACCCAGGTGCCCCTACTCTTACTATTTCTGTTCAACACAGTACTGCAAGTCCTGGCCACAGAAATTAGACATGAAAAAAGAAATAAAAGGCATCTAAACTGGAAAGGAAGAAACAAAACTATCTGTTTCCAGATGACATGATCCTATGGGAAGAAAGCCCTAAACACGCCACAGACACACACACACACACACACACACACACACAGTGATTAGAATTAACAGACAAATTCAGTAAAGTTGCAGGATAGAAAATCAACATACAAAAATCAGTAGTGTTTCTTTAACAATGAACTTGCTGAAATGAATGACATTTACCTTTAAGAGAATCAGGTCAGTTGTCATGAAAGATGTCCCACCTTCCAAATGTGTCTGGCCCCTTCCTGGTGTTGACTCTCTCCCCTGTCTTTCTGGCAAACTGGAAAGTTACTTCTAGAGCCTTGACTCGATTCAGGCTGTTTTGGGGCAAGAGCACTTCATAGGTGACCTGTGCCTCAGAGTGCATCCCATCAGGAAGATACACGACATTATAGCAGCAATATTTTCAAGGGATTAAAGGGGCTGAAGGACTTAGTCTGGCCTTGAATTGAGTGAAATCTCTGCTCCTCTAGTCCTGTCCCAAGATATAAGTTGATCTCTCTACAGTTTCTATAGTTGTTTCCAGCAAACTTCATGCTGAATTTTCTCCCAGCCACTGTATCCTGCCTTCAAAATCAACATTAATCTTAGCAGCCAAGGATGAAAAGGAGATATTCAATTAAATCAGCTGCAAATGCCACCCCCCCCCCCCCAACCATCTCCTGTTTCCTTCTCCCATATTCAGAAGACTGCTTTAATCTTAAGATGAGTTTTTATCCTTTACATTTTGATCACTAAATGGGTAGGAAGTTCTTTGCCTTGATGTTCTCAACCTGGTGCATTTTCCTTCCGAAGGTGTTAAAGTAGACAATTTCAGAAAAGTTCAAAGAGCCATCTTAAGATCTGGCCTCAGGTTCAATCATTATCTCTAGCTCATCAATCAGAAACATGGATGTCTAAATTGGCTTAAAATCTGTGCACAAGGAAACACACATGGAAAATACTCACATATCTCTGTGCCAGTTTGCAAAGGTTGGTTGGAGTAAGGGGCTGGCAATAATGATTATAAAAATACTTAGTATTTACTGGTTACCCCCTACATAGCTGGCTGCATGGAGTTTTTTTTCCCAACACCAGGTCTCTGATTCTCCAATACCAACTGGCTGTCCAACAATTCAATTCTAATGCTACCTGGAGTTAGTGTCTGATCCCACAAATTAAAGGGCTGTATCCCACAAGACTGTCCCCACTTGTTTTTTAAGATTTATTATTTTTTTTAATGTTTATTTTTGAGAGAGTGAGCGGGGGAGGGGCAGGCAGAGAGGGGGACAGAGGATCTGAAGCAGGCTCTGTGCTGACAGTAGAGAGCCCGATGCGGGGCTCAAACTCACAAACTGGGAGATCACACCCTGAGGCAAACTCAGATGCTAAACAGACTGAGCTACCTAGATGCTCCTAAAATTTTATTTTTAAATAATCTTTATACCCAATGTGGGGCTTGAACCCACAACCCTAAGATCAAGAGTTGCATGCTCTAAGGGTGCCTGGGTGGCTCAGTTGGTCTGACTCTTGATTTCAGTTCAGGTCATGATCTCGCAGTTCCTGAGTTCAAGCCCCCAAGTCAGGCTCCCTGGTGACAGCAAAGAGCCCACCCACTTCAGATTCTCTGTCCCTCTGTCTCTCTGCACCTCCCCCACTCACACACTTTCTCTCAAAAATAAAAAAAATAAAATAAAATAAATTTTAAAAAAAGAGGTGCACGCTCTACTGACTGAGCCAGCCAGGTGCCCCAGGACTGATGGGGGTGGGGGGTTGGAGTCAAGGGGGGTAGGGGTCAAGGAGCTGATGGCCAAGAAAGAATTCTTGAGGTGTCTTTGGTGCAAAAAGGTGATTTAATTAGCACACAGGGACAGGACCCGAGGGCAGAAAGAGCTGCACTGGGGTTGTGAAGAGGGACTGGTTATATACGGTGGAGTGGGGGGAGGCAAAGTCAAGAGGAAGTTTCTTAAAGAGATTTTCAGACGCTAAAGACTCCCAGGATACTGGAGGCCTAGCTCTTGTCAAGCTAAGGTTATTTTCCCCTCTAGCAAAGCTTTATCATTAAGACAGTAAGTAGGGAGTTCCTGGAGACCAGGCTGTTGATAAGATTGCCTTTTTCTTTAATTTACTGAGCTATTTGTAAACTGATGGAGACCCTTTATCAGTTAACTGTTGGTTTTATTTTTCTTTCCTTAGTCCTGGGGTAGCCAGGCCTGAGGAATATCACACATATCCCATTTGGCAGAGGGGGGCGGGGCAGGGTGTTGTTAGCTCGTGCTTTGCTCTTAGCTTGCCTTATGCCCCCTCATGAGGACTGCCCCCAACTTAGATGTGAGGCACAAACTCTGAGTCACCCACAACTTGTGACCAGCTGGCTACAAATTTGGGGGTTCTCACAACTTCCTCCTGAAGTTTAATAATTTGCTAGAATGTTTCACAGAATTCAGGAATATACTTCACTTATTTTTATTAATTTATTACAAAGGATAAAAATCAGGAACACACCAGTGAAGAGATGCACAGGCAACGTATGGAAGGAAGGGTGCATGGAGCCAGCGTCCGTGCCCTCCTTGGGTGCACCGCCCTCCCTGCAGCTTGATGTGTTCACCAACTTGGCAATTCACCCAATTCTGGAACTCTGTGTTCCAGAGTTTTTATACAGCTGGATCTCCAGCTCCCCCTCCTCTCCCCTCCCTGGAGGGGAGGTTCCCACCCTCTAATCACATGCTTGGTCTTTGGAATGACCAGCGCCATCCTGAGGTTATTAAAGGGCCCCATCCATTGTCACCTCATTAGTAGAAACTCACATTTGATGAAAGGGGCTTGTTATGAATAACAAAGGATGCTCCTATCACTCTGGAGATTCCAGAGTATTTGGAGCTCTGTGCAAGGAACCTGGAACAAAGATCAGATACATTTCTCCTTTCCTTTCTTCCTTTCCTTTCTTTCCTTTCCTCTCCTTTCCTCCTTTCCTTTCCTCCTTTTTTTTCTCTTTCGAGAGACAGAGTGTGAGCAGGGGAGGGCCAGAGAGAGAAGGAGACACAGAATCTGAAGCAGGCTCCAGGCTCTGAGCTGCCAGCACAGAGCCTGACACAGGGCTTGAACCCATGAACTGCAAGATCATGACCTGAGCCTGAAATTGGATGATTAACCGATTGAGCCATCCAGGCACCCCCCAAATACATTTCTTATTCTATCACACTAATACATATTTTCTGATTATCTACTCTATTCCAGAGACTGGGTCAAGTGCTGGAGATACAGTGGGGGGGACGGGGGGGACAAGAAATGCATGGTTCCTGCTTTCATTGAGCTTGTAGTTTAGTGGGGGGGACAGATAAGTAAATAGGCAATTACAATTCAATGTAATTAGTGGTATTGATGAGGGAACATAACTCAAGCTGAAGGCCAAGCACAAGGTAACAACAAAGCCCCCTCCACCTCCCAGGTAGGATGTGTGTTGACATCTCTCAGGCACTCCTGGCTGTCCAAGAACAAAGGAAAGGACAGAAACTAAATGGTTGAACTGCTAGAACTCACAAGAAATGAGTCTCCACCAGTTTACAAATATCTTGGTAAATTACAAGAAAAAGACAATATTATCAATAAACTAAGCTCCAAAAACCTATAGCCCCAACATTACCCTCCGCTCCACAGTGATGTGAGGGGAAAAGACAAGAGGGAAAGGTAGATCCAGGAACTCCCTACTGTCTTAATGTTGCTGCTTTGCTGTAGGGAAGGGTAGCCTTGGCTCGACAAGAGCTAGGCCTCCAGTAATCTGTGAATCTTGTTTAGTATATGAAAATCCCTTTAAGAAACTTCCTCTTGACTTTATCTCCCCCAACTCCATAATATATAACCAGTCACTCTTCACGACCCCAGTGAAGCTCTTTCTGCCCACGGGTCCTGACCCCGTGCTTTAATAAAATCACTTTTTGCACCAAAGATGTCTTCAAGAATTCTTTCTTGACCATTGGCTCCAGACCCCCATCACTCTAAAATCCCATCAGTATTGTTAAAGAAAAAAAAGAGACATCAGACCCAAAATGGAGCCACTTGTGCTAAATCCCATGTCAGCAAAGCAAGACTTAATATCTAACTTAACTGCAGCTTCAGCCTCTCCCAGGAATGTAACCTTGAACCAGTCAACATGGAATGACCTGGGTCAGTGTTAGTGAGGTAACCTGCAGGATAGAAGCCTCCTTCCCTCTAAAGAAGGTGACCTTCCTGAAACCATCTACTCTTGGTTGGAAAATTTCCCTTTTCTGCCTAGGAAGGACTTCCATTTGTACAGCTCATTGGAGCTTCTTTCTCTTTGTTTGAGGGGTGTCCTGATTCATGATTCATTGAATGAAGCCAGTTTGCTCTTTCAACTTGCTTGGTTGACTTTTGGTTTTTAAGAGTATGAAGAAGAAGGGTGCCTGGCTAGTCCACTGGGTAGAGCATGTGACTCTTGATCTTGGGGTCATGAGTTTAAGCCCCACATTGGGCCTAGAGCTTACTTAAAAAAAAAAAAACAAAACTATGATGAATAAAGTATAAAAAAAGTGGTAGTACATGGAAGACCACTGAAGGGGTAAGGATAAGAACAGAGCACTTTACACTGGCTCTGAACACGGAATATTCACATGTAAAAGAATGGAGCTGGATCCTTATTTACCACTATGTGCAAAATTAGCACAAAAGAATGAAAGATTTAAATGTAAGAGCTAACACAATAAAACTCTTAGAAGAAAAGATAGGGCAAAACCTTCACCACATTGAATCTGGCTATGTTTTTTTTGCTAGGACACCAAAGGTGCAGGCAACAAAAGAAAACATAAATGGATTGTTTTCATAAAAATTAAAAATATTTGTGCATCAAAAGGCACTGTCAACAGAACGAGAAGGCAATTCACAATATGTGCAAACCGTAGATCTTTTTTTTTTTTTTAAGTTTATTTATTTTGAGAGAGACAGAGAAAGCGCCAGGGAAGGGCAGAGAGAGAGGGAGAGGAAGAATCCCAAGCAGGCTCTGCACTGTCAGTGCAGATCCGATGCGGGGCTACATGTCACAAACCATGAGATCATGACCCGAGCCGAAATCAAGAGTCAGACGCTGAACCGACTGAGCCATCTAGGCGCCCCTGCAAACCGTATATCTGACAAGGGATTAATATCCAGAATATACAGAGAACTCCTGAAACTCAACAGCAACAAAACAAACAACCTAATTAAAAACTGAACAAACCGGGGATGCCTGGGTTGCTCAGTTGGTTAAGCATCCGACTCCTAGTTTCGGGTCAGGTCATGATCTCACAGTTTGTGAGTTCCAGCCCCACGCTGTTAGCATGGAACCTGCTTGGGATTCTCTGTCTCTCTCTCTCTCTGCGCTTTCCCCACTCACACTGACTCTGTCTCTCTCAAAAATAAATAAACTTAAAAAAAAAAAAAAGAACATAGGACTTGGATAGACATTTCTTCAAAGAAGATGTTCAAATGGCCATTAAGCACACAAAAAGATGCTCAATATCACTTATCGTTAGGGAAATGCAAATTAAAACCACAATGAGATATCACCTTCCACACATTAGAATGGCTATTCTCAAAGGAAACGGAAAATAACAAGTGTTGGCAAGGATGAAGGGACATTATTACACCGCGTATTGATGGCGGGAACGTAAACTGGTTTTGTCGCTATGGAACACAGTATGGAGGTTTCTCAAAAAAAAAAAAAATTAAACATAAATTTATCATATGATCCAGAAATTCTACTTCTGAAATTCTGAATTTCAATGCTTTCAAAGAATTGAGAGCAGGGTCTCTAAAAGGTAGTTTTACACCCATGTTCTAAGCAGTATTATTCACAATAGCTAAACCAGGGATGCAGCCCAGGCGTCCATCCACAGACGAATGCATGAACACAATGTGGTGTATGCAGGCTATTCAGCCTTAATAAGGAAGGAAATTCTGACACATTCTGCAACATGGGTGAAATTGGAATTCAGTGTGCTAAATGAAACAAATAGGGGCACCTGGGTGGCTCAGTCAGTTAAGTGTCTGACTTCAGCTCGGGTCATGATCTCAAGGGTCATGAATTCAAGCCCTGCGAGGGGCTCTGTGCTGACAGCTCAGAGCCTGAAGCCTGCTTTGGATTCTCTGTCTCCCTCTCTCTGTGCCCCTCCACTGCTCGAGTTCTCTCTCTCTCTCTCCCAAAAATAAATGAACATTAAAAAATTCTTTTTGGGGGCGCCTGGGTGGCTTGGTCGGTTAAGCGTCCGACTTCGGCTCAGGTCATGATCTCAGGGTCCGTGAGTTCGAGCCCCGCGTCGGGCTCTGTGCTGACAGCTCAGAGCCTGGAGCCTGTTTCAGATTCTGTGACTCCCTCTCTCTCTGCCCCTCCCCTGTTCATGCTCTGTCTCAAAAATAAATAAACGTTTAAAAAAAAAATTCTTTTTGATGATTAAAATGGTAACTTCTATAGTGATATGTATTTTCCCACAGTTAACAACAACAAAAAAGTACAATAACAGGTGTTGATGAGGATGTGGAGAAATTGAAACCCTCAAATACTGCTGGTGGGAGTGCAAAATGGTGTAGCCAGTTTAGGAACAGTCTGGCAGTTTCACAGAGAGTAAACATAAAGTTACCATTTGACTTAGCAAACGCCTAGGTATATACCCAAGAGAAATGGAAACATATGTCCACATAAAAACTTGTACTTACATGTTCATTGCAGTTAATAGGCAAAATATGAAAACAACCCAAATGTTTCTCAAGTGATGAATGGATAAACAAAATGTGGTACTTCCATACAATGAAATAATACTCATCCATAAAAAAGAATGAAGTATTAATACATGCTACTATATGGATGAACTTTGAAAAGATTAGGCTAAGTGATAGAAACAAGACACAAAAAGCCATAGGATGTTTTTTTTTATTTTTCATTTTTAAAAATTTACATCCAAATTAGTTAGCATATAGTGCAACAATGATTTCAGGAGTAGATTCCTTAGTGCCCCTTATCCATTTAGCCCATCCCCCCCCTCCCACAACCCCTCCAGCAACCCTGTTTGTTTTCCATATTTATGAGTCTCTTCTGTTTTGTCCCTCTCCCTGTTTTTATACTATTTTTGCTTCCCTTCCCTTATGTTCATCTGTTTTATATCTTAAATTCCTCATATGAGTGAAGTCATATGATATTTGTCTTTCTCTGACTGTTTTCACTTAGCATAATACCCTCTAGCTCCATCCACATAGTTGCAAATGGCAAGATTTCATTCTTTTTGGTTGCTGAGTAATACTCCATTGTGTGTGTGTGTGTGTGTGTGTGTGTGTGTGTGTGTGTGTATGCCACATCTTCTTTATCCATTCATCCATCGATGGACACTTGGGCTCTTTCCATACTTTGGCTATTGTTGATAGTGCTACTATAAACATGGGGGTGCATGTGTCCCTTCGAAACAGCACACCTGTATCCCGTGGATAAATGCCTAGTAGTGCAATTGCTGGGTTGTAGGGTAGTTCTCTTTTTAGAGTTTTGAGGAACCTCCATACTGTTTTCCAGAGTGGCTGCACCAAGATGTGGGGTGGGGAGTGGAGAGAGAGGGAAAGAGAGAATCCCAAGCAGGCTCCACACTGTCAGCCTAGAGCCTGATATGGGGCTCGATCCACGACCTTGGGATCATGACCTAAACTGAAATCAAGAGTCAGATGCTCAACCAACTGACACCCAGTGCCCCATAGAATATTTGAGTCCATGTATGTGACATGTCCAGAATAGGCAAATCTATCGAGACAGGAAGTAGGTTAGTGGTTGCCAGGAATTGGGGGAGGGAGCAAAGGGGTATGACTGTTAATGAGAATGATGTTTGTTTTGGGCTAATGAAAATATTCTGGAACTAGATAGTTAGTCATGGATGCACATCTTTCTGAATATACTAAAAACCACAGAATTTTACATTTCAAAAAGGAAAACTTACAGTATGCAAATTAGATCTCAATTTTCAAAACCGAGGAAAAAAAGACTCACCTAGAGATCTTGTTAACATTTAGATTCTGAGTCATTAGGTCTGGGGCTAGGCCTGAGACTCTGCATTTCTAACCTGTTCTTGGGTCATGCCAACACCACTGGTCTTGGTCCGTACTAAGTGGCAAATCTAGGCTGTAGCTCCCTCTTGATTTAGCAAGTCAGCTTACGCTAACACAACAGCCTTACCCTCTGAGCTCCTGAAAGGGTAGCTGCCCAAGAACAGAATCCTGAAGTCCAGGGAACTTTAGCTCCTTCGGTCAGTCAGTATAATACACACAGTCACTGTAATTGGGCAGTGTCATGAGATCAATGTCTCCTGCTATGCAAACAATGTCTGTGGTGTGGCCTGGGCATATACAAGCAGCAAGAGCCCATTATACAGCAGTTGCCTTGTATTATAGCCTCAGCACACACATAAAAGGTACAAATAAAATAAAGGGGGAAGTTCACAGACAGATTTGAGGTACTGTTTTGTATGACTGAGCAAAAAGTCAGTATTTTGATAATTTCCATAAATCTATGGGTTATAATTATTAATCCCATGCCAGAAACCTCAGTTCTTTAAATTTTAAGTCCATAGCCCATGCTGCTGAGGGCTGATTTTAATTTCTTTCTTGAAGC
The DNA here is from genome assembly GCF_024362965.1 of Panthera pardus. Classification (NCBI taxonomy): domain Eukaryota; kingdom Metazoa; phylum Chordata; class Mammalia; order Carnivora; family Felidae; genus Panthera; species Panthera pardus. The sequence continues at coordinate 10,385,881 of NW_026526980.1, forward strand.
CTGGAATAATGTGATCGACCCAGTGGAAATGATTGAATCCCAGATGAAAACCCATTGAAAGAGGCACAGACCAGAACCAAAGGCCAACTAACACTCAAAGAAATGTCTTCCTTTTCCAGAAATGACACTGTGTGGAAGTGTAAAAAGAAAGTGATTGATATTAATTGAGTATCTAATAGGTACCAGGCACTCTTCCTGTGTTACTTGTTTATATTTGTTAAGCATTCTCTCAAGTACCAGTAACAATATGCGACCATAACGGACGCATTCCTTAACTATATTGCTAGATTACGACCAATCCCCCAATCGACTCTCATTGGCATATGATAGCCGCTATGTTTTTTCCTGCTCATTCACATCAGTGAATTGGCTGAAGGTGACTGGGGTAGGTTGGATTTAGCACCAAGCCATGGGTTTAAGTCTTACTTCCCACATCTCTCCTGAGATCAGCAGGTTTCTTGAGTTGTGTTCCTTTCATGGAGATGGTTAGGGGCACAAGACAGCAAGCCCAGCTGCACAAGCATATTTATTTTAAGGCCTTGCTTAGTATTTTATCAGCCAATATCCCATTAGACAATGCGAATCACGTGATGAAGACCAAAGTCAACACAAGAGGAAGGACACCCTCCATGAGGCTAGTGTGGATGGATAGTTTTACTACGGAGCAGGAAATACTTGGGGCCAATCTTCCAGTATACTTCTGTGACTTGGCCAAATACGCTTTATGTGTTCCTCCAACAGGGAGTCTGAAAGCAGGCAGCCCGTGGCTGGTGAAATGTTCAATCATAATGCCACTCCAGGCCTTTCCTCTTTCCTCTCTGCCTTCTTCGGCATGCTGGATTCTGCCTTCACGCAGAAGTTTCCAGGATTGTGACATGGCTGCTCCATTTCCGGCCCTCTCTCTGTATTGCCAGCAGGAACAAACACGAAGTAAGAAGGGACTGGGCCTGATTCCATGAGGCAAAAGCTTCCCCAGAAGCTTTCTTCAGATTATCAGTCGTTGACAGGAACTATGTCATTTGGGCATCATGGAAATGAACATACCCTTCAAAGGCCCACTGCTGCTCCAAACAAAATCAGGGTCTTTTTAGGAAGAAGGGGTAACTGGCATAGGGTAGGCAACCACACTGTTCAAATCTCACAAAGATCCTCTGAAGTAAGCATTATTCCCATTTTAAAGGATGAGGAAATCTTGGCTCAGAAAAGTTAAATTAACTCACCCAAGTTGCCTCAGCCAGGGTACAAGGGTATAAGAGGATGGAGATTTGGGGCGCCTGGGTGGCGCAGTCGGTTAAGCGTCCGACTTCAGCCAGGTCACGATCTCGCGGTCCGTGAGTTCGAGCCCCGCGTCAGGCTCTGGGCTGATGGCTCGGAGCCTGGAGCCTGTTTCCGATTCTGTGTCTCCCTCTCTCTCTGCCCCTCCCCCGTTCATGCTCTGTCTCTCTCTGTCCCAAAAATAAAATTAAAAAAAAAAAAGTTGAAAAAAAAAAATTAAAAAAAAAAAAAAAAAAGAGGATGGAGATTTGAACATAAGACAATGTCCATCATGATGATTTCATAACAAATCACTCACGGGGCCCCAAACACCTGCATTCTGGTCTTTCTCTCCACCACTAACGCAAATGTGTGACTTTGGACATTTCAGCCGATCTGAGTGAGTCTCAGGGTCTCCATCTTTCCAATGTCCAGGTGAGAGTAAGGTAACTTTATCAGTTTTTTTTTCAAGCGTGACTGTTGTGTGACTTTATAAGCGGTTTCTGATGTCACTTATGAAGACACAGACCCTTCCTCCTGGCAGTTTTTTCAGCCATTTATTATACACTTGAGGTTGGAGAGTACATTGATCCATCAGAGTTTGAGTTTGTTATCTCTCCAGAGCATTTCCTGGGGGCACCTGGGTGGCTCGGTTGGTTGAATGTTGAACATCAGCTCAGGTCATGATCTCAGCTGGTGAGTTCGAACCCTATATTGGGCTTGCTCCTGTCAGCACAGAGCCTGTTTCCCTTCTCTCTCTGTCCCTCCATCCCTCCCCCACTCACACTCTCACTCTCAAAAATAAATGAAAAACTTAAAAAAAAAAAAAGCATTTCTTCCAGCTCTATTCAATTACTTGGCAATCTATGGAAAACCGATATCATAGGAAAATTGATGTTTAGATGAATACAGCCATCATATTCTCTCCCAGAGCATTTAATGTAATAAATTACTTCTCTCTGGCCTTAAAAGTAACAACAAAAAACTAAACTTCTTTTTAGTGAAATAAAAAAAAAAATTTATGCACGGTTCTCATCAAAGACAATTAATCCTTTTAGAATATTTCCTATACATGTATATAAATAAATATATGTAATATGTATAATATATAGCCCTATATTAGAGTGGGATAACATTATTTTGAATCTGCCTTATTTTCCATTTATATCTTATCCATGGCAAGAAATATACATTATATCATCACTTGGAATGTCTGCTAACATTCCTTTATTTTATTTTTTAATATATGTATATATATATTTTAACATTTATTCATTTTAAAAAATTTTTTTTTAACGTTTATTTATTTTTGAGAGAGAGAGAGACAGAGCATGAATGGGGGAGTATCAGAGAAAGAGGGAGACACAGAATCTGAAACAGGGTCCAGGCTCTGAGCGGTCAGCACAGAGCCCGACACGGGGCTCGAACTCAGGGACCGCGAGATCATGACCCGAGCTGAAGTCGGACGCCCAACCGACTGAGCCACCCAGGCGCCCCAACATTTATTCATTTTTGAGAGACAGAGTGTGAGCAGGGGAGTGGTAGAGAAAAAGAGAGAGACACAGAATCCGAAGCAGGCTCCAGGCTCTGAGCTGTCAGCACAGAGCCCGATGCGGGGCTCGAACTCACAAACAGTGAGGTTCTGACCTGAGCCAAAGTTGGACGGTTAGCCAACTGAGCCATCCAGGTGCCCCAATATATATTTTTAATGTTTATTTATTTTTGAGAGAGAGAAAACATGAGTGGGGAAGGGGAAGAGAGGAGGGGGACAGAGGATCTGAAGCAGGCTCTGTGCTGACAGAAGAAACCCCAATGTGGGGATTGAACCCAAAAAGCGTGAGATCATGACCTGAGCCAAAGTCTGATGCTTAACTGACTGAGCCACCTAGGCACCCCAACATTCTTTTATTTTATACAAATACACTGAAATTTGTTTAACTGTAGGCATTGTTTCCATTTTTTTTAATGTTAAAGAGTCGTAACTTCTCATAATGGGATCCATAATGAGATATACAATATGATTTTGAGTAGTATATTGATGACTTATTAAATATTTAAATAGTTATATATTTAGGGGTACACGGCTGGCTCAGTTGGTAGAGCATGTGACTCTTGATGTCAGAGTTATGAGCTCAAGCCCCAAGTTGGGTTGTGGAGCCTACTTAATTAAAAAAAAATTTATATATTTATTTGCATACATAGTATGTATATTTGCATGTGTATTGTATATAGTCAGAAACAATGTAACTAGCCTTTTTGATAGTCATGTAATGTTTAATTTCAAGATAAAATTTATTTAACTAAATATCTTGAGTCAGTTAAAAAGACTAACAAAATGGTATGGTGGCAGATGGATCGAACAAGACCACAAACTTAGTGCTTGAACAAGAGAAGTTTAGAAAACACTTCCATAAATGGTGCTGTGGTAAATATCCTGGGGCACATATCTCTGATTACTTGTCTGATATTTTCCTTGGGATGAATTCTTATAATTTTTCAAGTGGTAAGCACATTATTTTTAAATGTATGTTTATTTCGAGAGAGCGAGAGAGAGGGAGGGAGGGGCAGAGAGAAAGGGAGAGAAAGAATCCCAGGCAGGCTCCCCGCTGCCTGTGCAGAGCCCGATGCGGGGCTTGATCTCATGAACTGTGAGGTCATGACCTCAGCCCAAATCAAGACTCAGAAGCTTAACTGTGAACCACCCAGCAGCCCCAAGAGGCAGGCACATTTTTAAGGTTTTATATGTATCCTGCTAAACTGCCCTGCATAAAGGACGCCCCCATTTACCTTCCCACATTCTGTCCCATTGGAGTAGAAGCTTCATGAAGATACTTTGCTTTGTTCATTTTTGTAGACACAGCATTTACAAAAGTGCTTAGAAAATAGGTCCTCAATAAAAACGTGCTAGATGGACTTGTCAAGAACTGTGAAGGGTCTGAGACCTTATTCTACCTGCGAGTTAACACGATGGCCTGCCATGTCTTCATGGATGCTAGCAGATGGCACAAGACTGCTAGATCAGAGACAAAAGTCTATTACTCACCGCAATAGCAGCAGCTAGCATTTGTGCCCATACCCAAGACGCAGTCCCAAAGGGCAGTGCAAAAGGGACAAGGGATGCCTGCGTATACAATGAGATGCATTACAGAAAAGGAAGCTTAAGCATAGGCCCCAAACCTTTCATAATGGGCAATTAACCTGCCTGGGTTTTTCCCAGAGGGAGACATTACTCGTCTACATTGGACAGTAAACAAAATTGTCCTTTGTTCTGGAAGGAGATACTACCTCTATCTTCCAAGGCTGTTTGATGCACATGCTTTTTTTTTTTTTTTTTTTTTTTTTAATTTGAGAGAGAGATAGGAAGACAGCCCACAAGTCGGGGAGAGGGGCGGAGGGAGAGAGAGAATCCTGTGCAGGCTCCTCACTCAGTGTGGAGCCTGACCTGGGCCTCAACCTCAAAAACCACAAGATCATGACCTGAGCCAAAATTAAGAGTTGGACACTTAATCGACTGAGCCACCCAGGTGCCCCATGCTATACATTCTTAAAAAAACAATCTGGAAAAGCTCTGTTCAAAAAATAGGCAGAACCTCTAGAGACCCATGGAGAATTGTTTGCTAATGATGTCCACCCATCATTTCCATACTATCTTGGCTTTTGGTAAATTCTCCCATAAGTATGCCATTCCATTGGCCATTTTGATTAATCGGACCCACAGAAGCTGGAACCAAATCCATTTACCTTGCCCCAACAGCATGTAAATGCTGTTACTGTTTAAGGTTACTGCCAACAGGACTCTAAGCAATAGTATTGGCCTTGGCAATTCTCCCACCATTGGTCTTGGACCCAGCCAGCTGAACAAATCCCATAAATGAACAAATCCCATCTGGATCCACCTTAGATAGCCAGGTGGCTTTCTCCTTAAATTTTTGTACTGACCTTTCCTCTTGGCTGAAGGCATTGGTCCAGACAGCAGGATGTATTAGCAATTGCACAGATTCCCCTGTGGCCTATAAAAAGGAAGCCTGGGGAGCTTACATCACCCCTAACAACTCTGGCCAGTGAGTTGAGACGGACCTGAAAGTCTTCCAAGGATGAGGTGGTATCATTTGATCACCAGCTAAAGGCAGGGACAAGTTTCAGAGCACCTGTTGTAATTGGATGACTTCCACTGCAGGGATCACTGCCCACAGGGTGTGAAAAATAATGAGCCAGCCATTGCTCTGGGAATTTTAGGCCAGCCTCATTTTGGACAGATCTCTGAAGATCTATGGAGGCTGTAGGATCTACTTGTGGCATTTCCTCAATACTTGAACACCTCTTATGACCATCCTTATGCTGTAAGTCCTGGAGTTTTCAGGAGAGAGACAAATTAACGCCTGGCTTCCACATAAGAAGTGCACATGGCACTCCCGGAAAGAGCGCTGCTTACTACTACTGGGGTCTTCCACAACTATCCCACATGGAACCTACACCAGTCAGAGGGCATAGGATGACAGGGTCTCCAACATCTTCTCCTGGCCAGTTGGTAGACCTAAAGGCACCAGTACAGTTTGAATAGTCGAGGCACAGCCTGAGGGCACTCAGTCCAACCTGTTCTGTTCATGCCAGCAGCTGGGACATTTCTCTGCCCTATTCCCCCAGTGACTGAGCTATGGCTGTGGGAATGGAGGTAGACAAGAGGCTGACAGGTGTTTTGTGGGGGAGGTACAGGAGCTGGTACCAAGCCTGGCTGTTTGCAACAGACTTCTCAGTAAGGTTAAGGAGAACAGTGATAAAATCATTATCAGAATCTTCTCACCGGGGATGGCAGACCCAGTAGACAGATTTTAAGGCGTTTGCAGCAGTTTGGGAAGGAGGGCATTTTCCTAAGGAAATTTCTAGAAGTAGCTCTGAAAGACAATGGATTGTTAACGTCCTTTCTTTTTCCATACCTCCGGGAGTCCAAGGTGCCTCCTCCCCAGCAGCCTAGATTTTTGCCCTCCCTCAACTGCCACAAAATCCATGTGTCCATTCTGGTGACCTCACCTTTTCCAATCATCTCCTGCTCGCACAAAGCCCTCTTGTCTGAAAGGCTGGCAAAGGGACAAGGGCATTTTTATAAAACTTACAGAGAACTCCCATGGCCCCCCTTTAGGGTGTTATTGTAGGGGCCTCAGTGAGCAGGGGACTCAGTTCATTATCCTTGTGATCTAGGGCCATGTGAATCCAAAGAGAGAGTCCAGGTGGCTAAAGCAGAATTAAGTTGGATCCTCCTTGACCCTCTTTGGCCAGGTTTCTACCCCATGATGGTTAATTTTATGTGAAAACTTGACTGGGCCATGAGGTGCCCAGACATTTGGTCACACATTATTCTGTGTATATATTGGGTGTTTCCACATTATCTGAACATCTGAAGCAGTAGACTGAGTAAAGCTGATCACCCTCCCCAGTATGGGAGGGCCTCATCCAATCCACTGAATATCCTAATAGAATAAATGATTAAGTAAGAATTCTTTCTCTCTGCTGGACTGACTTCAAGCTGGAACACAGTCTTCTCTCTTTGGGCTGAGACTCGGAATGGAACTTATACCATCAACTCTTCTGGATCTCCAGCTTGCCTATAGCAGATCTTGGATTTCTTAGCTTCCATAATTTTATATATATATATATATATATATATATATATATATATATATATATATATATATAATTGTGCTTTAGCCACCTGGACTCTCTTTTTGGATTAACATGGCCCTCGATTACAAGGATAATGAACTGAGTCCCCTGCTCACTGAGTCCCCCTACAACAACAGCCTAAAGGGGGGCCATGGGGGTTCTCTGTCTCTCTCTATATATAATTATGGAGACTAAGAAAAAAAAATATATATATATGCACACACACACACACACACATATACATACATACACACATATATACATACAATGATTTTATATTTTATATAAATACAAACTATTGTTTCCCATTGTTTCTGTTTCTCTGGAGAAACCAGACTCATACATTCCAGGAAGGGGTAGCCAGAGTTGCTAAATGCCCAGAAATGGTCAGGATGGGATTCTGAATTTTCAAAGTCACTTCAGTATTCCTTTTATTCTGATCATTACTCAGGACGTGGCCAAGAGGAGGAGATGGTCACTATCTGGGGACAGCTGTATTCAGAGACTAGACTGTCTGACAAAGGTGGCTGGACCACAAAGAGGTGAGGAGGGAGAGTCTGAAATATTTTTGAGTTGGATTTTGAGGACTCAGGAATACCAGATGCTTAGGTATGACAGAGAGTGCTAATGGCTGAATTGTAACCCCTCAAAATTCGTATGTTGAAGTCCTAACCCCTAATGCCTTAGAATGTGACAGTGTTTGGAGACTGGACCTTGAAAGAGGTCATTAGGTAAAATGAAGTCATTAGGGTAGGCCCTAATTAAATGTATATATAACATATGTTTATATATACTTATATATAAACTACCCCGAGGCCCCCAAGGGCCACAAAATTTCTGCAGAAGCAGCCACTGTTTGCTATGTCATCCCCACCCCCTGGAATAAACCGGAAGTCAACATTGCAAGGGGGCAGGCATGAACATCATCAGAGTCACTAAAGACTGGGAGAATGCATTTTAGTGCGTCGTGACCAAGATTCTTCATTAGCTTCTTTTTTTTTAATTTTTTTTTTTTAACGTTTATTTATTTTTGAGACAGAGAGAGACAGAGCATGAACGGGGGAGGAGCAGAGAGAGAGGGAGACAGAATCGGAAGCAGGCTCCAGGCTCTGGGCCATCAGCCCAGAGCCCAACGCGGGGCTCGAACTCACGGACGGTGAGATCGTGACCTGAGCTGAAGTCGGACACTCAACCGACTGAGCCACCCAGGCGCCCCTCTTCATTAGCTTCTGAGCATCCACTGTGGCTTGAGATTCATAGTCAGGTCACTCAAACCAATGCCCCCAAGTCTCATAAAGCAACAGAAATCAGGAAGATGAGGCTTTCAAGATAAATCCACTTCTGTTTTCTCTTTCTACATCCTGCAGATAAAAAGGACTCACTATTATTTCTTGGAAACCCCACTGCACTTCTGGGTCCCAAAGTAACATCACTCAACACAGTTGTCAAATTATGACTGGTTAAAACAACGTGTAAAACTTTGAAAATGGGCAGAGGTGGGGCACCTGGGTTGCACAGTTGGTTAAGCATCTAACTCTTGGTTTCAGCTCAGGTCATGATTTCATGGTTTCATGAGTTCGAGCCCTGCATTGGGCTCCGCGCTGACAGTGCAAAGCAAATCCCTGCTTGGGATTCTCTCTTTCCCTCTCTCTCTCTGCCCCTTCCCCACTTGCGCTGTCTCTGTCTCTCTCAAAATAAATAAACAAACTTTAAAAAAAAAAAAAGAAAGAAAGGAAAATGGGCAGATAGACACTTGCAGAAAGAACAGAGTGACTCAGAAGCATCCAGCAACCCTGTAGATTCAATGTATCTCATGAGAATGAATGAATAAAGATACAAGACTTGCCCAAGGCCACCTAGGCATAAGCTAAGTCTGGGACTCAACCACAGGGTGCCAGCTGAGGCTGCTGGAAGCTTCTGCAATACAGTATTGTTATCTGGAATTTCTTCCTTCCCCTAGCATGTGTCTGCCAGGACACTGCTTACACTAGAATAGAATGATTTCTTGACTTGTCTGTCTCTCCCACCTGACTTCAAGCTCATGTGACTTGCCTATTGGTTTATTTTCAATGTATTCCCAATAGGATGCAAACTCTTTTAAGGGCAGGGCTTTTTTTCAATTGATGTGAAATTCACACAGTGAACCATTGTAAAGCATACAATTCAGTGGCATAAAGGACGTTCACATCATTTTGCAAGCATCATCTCTCTCTCTCTAGTTCTAAGACATTAAGCAGTCAATCCCCATGATCCCCTCTAACCCGGACCTGGCAACCACTAATCTATTTTCTGTCTCAGTGGGTTTGCCTCTTCTGGACATTTCATATAAATGAAGTCATCCAATATGTGTCTGGTCTCTTGACATGTTTTTGAGACTTACTATGTTGTATGTGTCAGCACTTCATTTCTTTGTATGGCTGAATAATATTCCATTCTATGGATAAACCACCTTTCATTTATTCATTCGTTAATGAACATTTGGATGTTTCTATCTTTTGGTGATTGTGAAACAGGGTAGGGGTTTTTTGGCCCACTCTTTTTTTTCCAGGGCCTAGAATTAGGAATGAAAGGTGGGCCAGGTGTTATAAATTTCTATCTTCCCTGGTACATAATGGGCATTGCTAAAAGGCTTGTCGATCTGAGATCAAAAGAATAAATGACCAAAGAAGCAATTATGGTGGAAGGCACCGGGAGGGAGGAAGGGAGGGGCCCAACCAGAGAAAAGCTTTCTATTTTCTACCTTTTGAACTTGAAAAAATGAATCATGATGGCCACAGAGAGACATTTATATGCCTAGTTCTGAGGAAGGAGGTTATTTATTATTGGACAAGAGAGGCAAAATGATGCATTAAGATGTTGGGAGATTCACAGTAAATCAAAAATAGATGGAGAAGGCAGTTTCTACCCAGGGGTTGAGCTCCAGGGAGAAAGCCATTGAAATCCAATTGCTTCCCCACAATGGACTTCATTAAATTGCTAAAATTACCAGGAGTCTATTGCAAAAAAAATAGAAAGGGCGAAGGAAGTAATTTCTCTTTAATTGTTGATGCAGTTCGGAAGAAATTAAATTGCAATTATGTCATTTACTTATGAAGAGACCGAGTGTGAACACCCTGTGGGGACCCCTATCAGCCTTTTGAAAACAAGATGGCTTTTTGTTCGGGATGGTTCCCGCGGGCCCTCCCGGTTCCTTGGTGGGTTTGGCTACTTTGGCGCGCCCTCTCGTGGCCATGTGTGGAAGGTTCGGCACTTGCCCTCCGTCCCAAGAACAGGCTTCATTTTTGAGCTGCACAAATTAATTTACGGGTGGATCCGTAAATTAATTCACACTTAAACTGGAAAGTCCATTTCAGTAGGTGCCACTTGGGGTGCAGGAAGGGCTGCCTAGGTCAACTAACGTGACATAATTAAAATAATTATGATTACGGTTATAATTTCAAGTAGTTTTGAATATCATAATATGAACAGTTTCCACCTCTCACCAGCTCACACATCTCAGTGGGGATCACTCGTGTATTTCATAAAATTCCAGAATTTTCCTATGCATATGCAAGCATGTCGCCATTCCCCCTCCACCTCCCAAATGGGCTCACATTACATGTACCGTTTGGCGCTTTGCTTCCTCCTCAAACCCCTGTTTTTTTATTTTTAAATTTTTTATGTAAGCTCTCTGTTCAACATTGGAGCTTGAACTCACGACCTGGAGAGCGAGAGGTGCATGTTCTGCCAATTGAGCCAGCCAGGCGCCCCTACTGCTTCTTTTTAATTATGACAGTGCAGCAGCAAATATCCTTGTATCTTTGCGTATCTGTGCCCATCCGTCTGGGCACGTTGCTATTGAAATGATAAAGCTGAAGTGGCCACTGAGGACCGTGTTAGAGTAAGATGTTTGTTTCTCTCTCATATGCCAGTCTACGTTGGGAGTCTAGGGCTGGAATTCTGGGATGAGAGATCTGGGGACCTAGTCTCCTCCTATCTCCCTGTTTTGCATTGAGGTCTCAAACACAGCTCCAACCTTATCCAAACAGCTGCTCTAGCTCCTGCCAGCATGTGTACATTCCAGCCAGAGAGAAAAGGGAAAGGTGACAGTGGAAGGCATACTCCTCTCCTTTCAGGGCACAACCTGGAAACCACGCACGTTATTTTTGATCACATTTGATAGGTCAGAGTGCAGTCACATGACCACCCTGGCTGCAAAGGAGGCTGGGAAATGTAGTCTTTATTTTGGACGGCCATGCATTCAGGAAGGAAGGTGAAATTAGTTTTCAGGGACAACTACCCCTCTCTGTCCAGAGGTGACGAGAGCGAGAGATGAGGCTCCAAAATCAAGTGCTGTCTTTGAGGAAGAAATAACAGGATTTGGTGATTGAATGAGTAAAGGGGACGAGAACAAGGGAAGCATTTTAGATGACAGCGATGCTTCTCGCTTGTTATACTTTACAAGCCCCTCCACTCCACCCTGCTCAGAATCAACACCTCACCCAGGGAGTATTTCCCCTCAGCCACTGACACATGCCTCTCCTTCTCCAGAAAATACCAAACCCCTGATGATTCTTCTCTTCTACCCAGCTCATTTGGGCTGCTCTCCACCCCCAAATGTACTGCCAGCTGCTGTTTACTTAGGAAATGAAAACTAATTTTGGTGTTAGCTTTAGCACAACCTAATCTCTAAGCAAATCAGCTGCTGCTGCCATTGCACAAATATGAAAGACTTCAGAGTCAAATAGAAAAGACTTCTGACTTACAGGCTCTATGAAGTTATGCCCATAGCACAATGGTACCGTGGAGTTAAAAATAGCTACTTCCCTTCTGAATTCTGAAAACACCATGTTCGTTGTATTTGCCTTTTCCTCCACCTGGGATGCTCCTCCTTTCAGGTCTCTGCCCCAACATCATCTAATCAGGGACAAGTGGCAAGCAGCCTTGGAGCCACTCCACTCCACTCTGCTCAGAATCACCCTTCCTTCTGCCACTGTCCTTTTCATCACAGTACCTTATTACCATCTGACAAATAATAGGTTTACTCTTCAGGTGGTTTATCATGTCTCCCCACCCCTTGAGTAGATTGCAAGCTCCTTGAGGGCAAAAACTTGTGTATTCTGGTCACTGCTGTCTCTCTGGTACCTAGAACAGTGAAATACCTTGACGTCTATTTGCATAACCGCCAGTGCTGGCAAAGGTATAAGACATGGGAAATAGACCCTTTGGAATACACTGCTAATGGCAATGTTGTTCAGAACCCATCTTCTGGAAAACAATTTAGCTTGACTCTTATCCTCTATGTTTATCCTAAAAATTTAATCAGTGACACAAATATTCAGAATATGCGTTGGCAAACCTTTTCTGTAAAAAGCCGGATCGCACATATTTAAAAGTTTGTAGGACATACAGTCTCGGCCACAACCACTTAATTCTGCAGAGAGTAGCCATAGGCAATATGTAAATGAATGCATGTGGCTGTGTTCCAGTAAAACCTTATTTACAAAAATAGATGGCAGATTGGATTTGGCTCACTAAGCTATAGTTTGCTGATTTAGATTTAGAACAAAATGCCATTTATAACAGCATCTATTGAGAATATCTGAAATAGTTAACAATTGGGAATTGACTGCTACATCCATAAGGTGAAACTGATGTAGCCATTCGAAATGGTATTTTCGAAGAAATCATGATGAACTGGGCATAATCCAGTTTAGAGCATAATCATGGAGATGAGATCAGTTTAGCCATTAATTAAGAGTTTGATCTCTGGAGTCAAAGAAACTTAAGCTGATTCCAAACTTGGGTGCCTCCTGGCTCTTTGAGTTTGGGCATATTGCTTTATTTCTGGTAAGTCTTAGGTTTTTTTCAGGGCATGTAGGTGGCTCAGTCAGTTAAGCATCCAGCTTCGGCTCAGGTCATGATCTTGTGGTTGGTGGGTTTGATCCCTGCATCAGCCTCTCCCCTGACAGCTCAGAGCCTGGAGCCTGCTTTGGATTCTGTGTCTCCCTCCCTCTTTCTCTCTGTAATAAACAAACATTAAAATTTTTTTTTAAAAAAAATCTTAGTTTTTTTTGCATTTGAAAAGTGAGGAGAAGAAATTACCTATCTTGTAAGATTGTTGAGAGATGATATATACAGCATATTGCTTGGCATATAAGAAGTGCTTAACGTAATTGTTCTCAAGTGGGGAAATTCAAAATGGACTTGTTTTTATAGTCTCACCGATTGCTGAAGCTGGAAGGAAGCCTTCAAGGGTAAGCGCTAAGGAGGCACTCAATAAATATGTGACAGCTTTGGCTTCCAAAAGACTAAAGAAGAATGCTGATTGGATCATCTGCAGTCACATGACCACACCTTGGACCAATCAGTGCGTCAGAAAGTTTGCTCACGTGCCTGTTCCTACAACGAGGACAGCAGTACCTGTGCACTTTCGCGTGTGCTCCCCAGCTGCTCGTGGGCTTTTTCTAGCAGTACCTACGTGTGCAGACAGGCGTGAAAATGGCATGTGGGGTCCCTGCCCTGGTGGGGTTTACAGTGGTCTTGGGGAAGTTGCCAGACTTTGGTATATTGTACCATTTCCAAAATCTGTAATCCTGGAGTTCACTTCCTGTCATGGCCCTATGTTCCTGGGGTGCGTGGCTAATGTTTCCATCTGTTGGAGCCCTTATATACGACGCAGTGATTTACAGTAGTAGGGGCTGAATAGCCTGCTGTGGGTTTCTGATAGTGAGAGACTCTTTTTGAAGATCTAATTTCTCACCCTTGTTTTTTCTTTCCCTCCTCTTCCCCACCTAAAACTCCATTCTCTGCCTGTAGCCTGTACTCTCTGTTGAGTTCTGTCTCCCTCAAAACACTTTCTCCAATTATAACTGCCCTTCTACCCTGATGATTTCCACCTAACATCTTTGCTTTACTCAGATTTTTATTCACAGTGTATTTATAATCAAAGTCTACTTTCAAAGTTCCCTTTACGCCTACCCCTTCCAAAACCAATCTACTGTGTCCACAGTTATAGAAGTATTACTGGATGCTGGTAGAAAATACAGATTTCTTGGATTCTATTCCAGGCCAATGGACACAAATCTCCGGGAGAGGGTTGTTTGTTTGTTTTTTTCCCTGAAGGTTAGTCTAACAAGATTTTTACAAGATGAACAACCAGGTTAGAGAATCGCTTGTCATCGTTGAATTTACTACACTTGTAATTTTACATTGGTTATACGTGTATGACTGTCTGCCTTCCCAGCAAGATGCTTGCGTGTTCAGTACGTATTTATCTTAAAAAAGAACCACTGCCTGCGCAGCGACGACGTTCCCACAATATACTGGCAGGTGGCGCAAGAGGCTAGGCCATAGCTGAAAACTAAAACCTGTGTTCTCATTCATTGAGATCATGGGTGGGTTTTTATTTGTAAAAATGTTTTTTTTTTACAAACAATCCCACATATTTATGGGATGATTTCTGTTTATGGCGCATTAAAACCCCTCTTGGGGATCCTTTTAAAATTCCTTTAAAAATGGGAATGTTCATGAATTTCCCTGGAAGGGGAATGATTTTCCTCCAACAATCTCATCTATTAAGTATGTTTGAAGAGTACTCAAGTACTCAAGTATTTGAAGTGTATATTTTTATCTTAATTTATTTTATTATTTTTTTCAATATTTTATTTCGGGGATGCCTAGGTGGCTTAGTCGTTAAGCATCCAACTCTTGATTTCGGCTCAGGTCATGATCTCCTGGTTCTTGGGATCAAACCCTGCGTTGGGCTGTGCATTGACAGCACTGGAGCCTCTCTCTGCCTCTGTCTCTGTCACTCCCCCTTACACGCGCACTCCCTCTCTCAAAATAAATAAATAAATAAATAAATAAATAAATAAATAAATAAATAAATAAAGATCTTATTTTTAAGTAATCTCTATACCCATCATGGGGCTTGCTCTCACAACTCCGAGATCAGAAGTCGCATGATCCACTAACTGAGCCAACCAAGCCACCTACGAAATCTGCATACTTCATTAAAAATTGTTTTAATGTTTTATTTTATTTTTTTGAGAGACAGAGAACAGGGGAGGGACAGAGAGAGAGGAAGACACAGAATCCAAAGCAGGCTCCAAGCTCTGAGCTGTCAGTACACAGCCAGACACAAGGCTTGAACCTGCAAGTCGAGATCATGACCTGAGCCTAAGTCAGATGCTCCACCAACGGAGCCACCCAGGTGCCCCGAAATGTGCATAGTTTAAAAATAGATATGTGATGGTATTGCCTGCAGCCTTCCTGGGCCTCAATTCTCCCTTCTGTAAAATGCAATCAGAAATGACAGTTTCCAGACTCCTTTCGGGCATGAGGGAGGTTCTGGGTGGGGGCGGAAGGTAGAAGAATTCTATTTCTTGATCTGGGTGCTGGTTATACAGGTGTGCTCCGACTGTGAAAATTGATAAAGCTGTAAGCTTACGGTAGGTGCGCTTTTCTGTGTGTATGTTATACATCAAAAGGTTTTAAAAAAAGGAAAATCAATAAAGGTTCAATATTTCCTATCACCGCCATAATGGATTATCACAAGTTTAGTGGCTTAAAATAACATAAATTTATGGTACAGTTGCTATGGAAAACAGTATGTAGATTCCTCAAAAAATTATAAATAGGATTACCATATGATCCAGCAATCCCAATTGTGGGTATGTGTTCAAAATAATTAAAAACAGGATCTTGAAGAGATATTTGTACACCCATGTTGATTGCAGCATTATTTACAATAGCCAAGGGTGGAGGTCACCTAAATGTCCGTCAAGTGATGAAAGGATAAACCAAATGTGGTCTACACACTCAGTGGAATATTATTCAGTCTTAAAAAGGAAGCAACCCCATCATACGCTACAATAGGAATGAACCTTGGGGACATTAGGCTAAGTGAAATAAGCCAGTCACAAAAGGATAAAGAATGTATGATGTCACTTATATGAGGTATCTAAGGTGGTCACTTTTTTTTTTTTTTTTAAGATTTCAAAAATTTTTAAGAAATCTCTACACCCAGTTGTGGGGCTAGAACCCACAACCCCGAGATCAAGAGTCGCATGCTCCACTGATTGAGCCAGCCAGGTGCCCCTAAAGTAATCAGCTTTTTAGAAACAGAAAGTAGAATGGTGGGGGTGGGGGTGGGGGGAGGAGCTGGGCAGAGGGGAAAATGAGGAGGGAGGAGGCTTCTGTTCAAAGAGAGTTACAGTTTTGCAAAATGAAAAAGTTCTAGAGATTTGTTGCATGACAATGTATATATAGTTAACACCACTATACTGCACACTTAAAAATGGTTAACATGGTAAATTTTGTGAATGTGTGTTTTTACACATTAAAAAAAAAAAAGTCCCCACAAATTTATTATCTTACCGGTCTGTAGGTCAGAAGTCCAAAAATGGGTCTCACTGAGCTAAAATCAAGATGTCAGCAGGGCTGTGTTCCTTTCTGAAGGTTCCAAGAGAGAGTTACCTTCCTGCTCATTTGAGTTGGCAGAAGTCAGTTCCTTGTGATTATAGGGCCAAAGCCCCAGCTTTCTTCTTGGTTGTAAGCTGAGGGCTGTTTCTCAGCTTCTAGAAGTTGTCCTGGTCCTTGGTTTCCTGCCTCCATCTTCAAAGCCAGTGTTGGTGAGTTGAATCTCTCATGTTGAATCACTCCTCCGCCATCTTTGAGGTCTCATGGGATTAGATTGGGCCCACCTGGATGATTCAGGCTACTGTGCAAAACCCCTTTCATCCTATAAGGTAACATATTCACAAGTTTCAGAGAATTAGGACGTGGGCATCTTTATTCTGTCCTCCACGGGTCCCCTGACCATTGTGATTTGTGTCCACATGATGGCAGAAGAGAAGATACAAATAGGAGAATGGATGCCAGTGTGGATTCTAATACAAATACAAAGGTTCACATTTATCCAGGGTTTATTATGTGCCAGACACATTTCAACACCTCATAGGCCTCATCTCATATAATTCTTCTAGGAGGTAAATGTTATTATTTTATAGCCAAGGAAATGGAAGTTTAAAGTGATTAATTAACCTATTTAATGTCACGCTGCCACTGATGGACTTACCGTAAATTTGGGATTTATATTCATACAGTCTGCATGCTTAATCAATCGGCTATCTGCTTGTTTCATAAATGTAATGATGTTGATGACAAAATATTAATTAGGAGATTATACTTGTACATTTAAAAGGAATATCTATAAATAGTGAGTTCAAGAAGTAGGGAATTAGAGCACCACATTTATCTTAGAATCAAAGACACCGGAGTTCAGAGGGAGAACGAGTACTTATTCAAGGTCAGAGACGGAGGAACTTTTAGAATCTTAGTCTCTTCAGACTAGAGGGTCTTGAAATGGTAATCTTTTTCATCTGTCTACCTTTGGGTAGGACCTTATATAGCCTGCCTTACAGAGAAAATCTAGCTTTGGGGCTATATGTGGTGGTGATGGGAACGTGGTTATTAACGTGTTTTTCTAATTATGCATGAAAGGAAGCATTCTCTCTTTCTTTTTTAAAATGTTTATTTAGTTTTGAGAGAAAGAGAGAGAGAAGGAGAGAGACGGAGCACAAGTGGGGAAGGGGCTGAGAGAGTGAGACAGAATCCAAAGCAGGCTCCAGGCTCCGAGCTGTCAGCAGAGAGCCTGATGTGGGGCTCCGACTCACGAAACGTGAGATCAGGACCTGAGCTGAAGTCAAACGTTTAACCTACTGAGCCACCCAGACACCCCAGGAAGCTTCCTCTTAATTCTTGCTTGCATTCAGAAGGCCATGCTGGAGAAGACTCTCCTGCAGCCTGAGTCCTGGGTTTTACCCTCTGTCCAGCCCTCCCCATGTGCTTTCAGAGTAAATCCTGATTGGTCTAAACCTGGGCTTAGCAACGATCCTGGTCTGGCCAAGGGCACGTGAGGGGAGTCTGCTGGGGGCTTCTGGGAAAGGTTCTTTGCTTTTCAGAAGAGGTACACGAAGAAGAAAAGGCTGCTGTTCCTCCTCCCTGGACGTGTCCCTGCCAGCCCACGATGCTTGGAACTGTGGCAGCCATGTTGTGACAACACAGGTTAATCAGAGGAGGAGACGCGGGGATGGCCGAGCAGGCAGACAGAAGGACTGGATGATTTCGCTGAGCCACTGAACTAACTGTTCCTGGATGCTTCTGCTGCTGGAATTCTTACTTTTCAGCCACTGGCGGCTGGATTTTCTCTCACTTGCCGACAGAAGCCCCCCAACTGACTCACCCACTCACAAGTTTCAGTCTTTGTTTTCCCATTGGTCATGGTTTGTCTCAAGACGACAGTGGCACTGATGGCTGACCCCACTGACTGCCACCCTTCCGAGGCTCTCCGATGTGTCTACTTACACACGATAGAATGGAGCATTAACTGAACATCTACTTCACACCCAGCATTGTGTGAGGCTCAGAGAAATAAAACGTCTGCTCAGGATCCCACAGCTAGTAAATGTCCGATCTGCACAACACAACACTGTTTCTCCCCTCAAAGGAAGCTTTCTTACCTGTTCCGAATGCAGGAAGGGGTTCATTTAGTAAAAGACGATAATAAGAACGGCTTACTGGGTGGCTGCTCCCCTTTTCATACTGTGTTCTCTGGAAGGAGGTCAGTATGTGTGATTCACATTTGAAGAGTGCAGCATTCTGTTCTGCCTCCTTGCAGGCAAAGTATCTATCTAAATTATGCAGAATTCGCTTGCCCAGGAGAATCTCTTGTCGAGTCTCCCCATTTATTTATGAAATTATTTATATCAGTATGAACTTGTCTTTTTTCTTTTCCTTCTTTCTCTTTCTTTCTTTCTTTACTTTGGGTAAACATACTTTATTTATTTTGAGCCTCAGGTTATTTCAGCTTTGGCCACTGAGGCTCCTTCAGGTGGCTCCTGTGTCCCTTTGACATACCCCATCCTCGTGACTTTTTGTGTGACTATTTCCTTTTACTTTCTGGCACTACAAGGTGCTCCAGGCTCAGCTCATATGTTTCTTGGCCCTGTTCTAGCATCAGCCACCTGTCCTTTGGTTGGAGAATGGTATTAAAGACTGAGATCTGAGAACCAAATGTGCTTGTTGCTACTGAGGGGTTCCTGCCGTTGGTCCCCTCGGTAGACAGTACAAAGCAAAGTACCTGTTCACTAACCTGTGTATACAGTGTATCAGTAACTATTTCTACGTGGCGCCATCTGAATGTATATTAAGCTCAACAAGAGTTCACAATGATCTTTCCAATTGTAAACCATTGCCGCGTGGATCATTCTAGACTTCTCTGCTTGTTTATTTAAAATCTCCTACTCCAGGGACACAAGGGTGGCTCAGTTGGTTAAGCATCCAACTCTTGGTTTCAGCTCAGGTCACAACCTCTCGTTTCATGGGTTTGAGCTCCACAATGGGCTCTGTGCTGGCAGTGCAGAATCTGCTTGGGATTCTCTCTTTTTCTCTGCCCCTTCACCGCTTGCTCTCTCTCTCTCTCTCTCAAAATGAATATACATTAAAAAATAAAATAAAATCTACTCCAATAATGAGAAGGTTGGCTTCCACCATAACTATCCATTTACTTATTGTTCAATTCAAGCAAACACATATAGTGGTATGCCTTTGTTTTGACCAGCAATTCAATGTGTAGGAATTTGTCTTACTGAAAAACTCCCCCAAGAATATACAGATGCTTGTGGGAGGATGCTGATTGGTAGACTGACTTCCTGCCAATATCTGACTCCCTTCCCTGTGGGAGGATTATACTTCTCTGCCATTTGAAACCAAGATTGGTCCTGGGACTTGTTTGGGCCCCCATGCCCTCACAAAAAAATGTAAGCAGGTCACATGTGTCGCTTCCTGTCAGTCGCTTTAAGCCAGTGTATGTCTTGTCACCTCTTTTTTTTTTTTTTTTTTCTCTATGCTATGCTGTCCTGCAAATTTCAGATAATGGCTGCTCCATCAGTCTGGCTCCTGGAGCAGAGCTGACACTGGGCAGGGCTGTGGCTGGAAATAATGGAAATGCATCATGAGCAAGGAATAAATCTTTCTTGTGTTCAGTTACTAAGATTTGAAATATTAATTACAGCAGCCTAACTTAGCAGCCCATCCTAGCCCATGCGATAGAGTTTGTAACCGTGAAAACTGGGAGTGATGTGAATATCCGTCAATAGAGGACTAAGTTAATAAACAGGGTGTATTTCGATAACAGTCTATCAGTGCAGCTCTGACCACAAAAAATGTCTGCCTCTATTATTGGATTGGAAAACTGTCCACAAGCAAGTGGTGGACCGGTTTACTTAGTAGGATCGCATGCTGTAAAACAAATAATTTATGGACCGATGTTAGCATGTGCGTAGGAAAAAAACTCTGGAGGAATAAATACCAAACTGTAGCAGTGGCTGTCTCTACATTTTCGATTTCTGTACTTGAATTTTTACAAGTTCTGAGTCAAGATTCCCTCTGCTCTGGGCTGGATCTGTTTCATCTGTCAGTTGGCAGCCAGACTGGATTATGCAAATTGGCTTTCCCCTTGGATGGATTTGACAATCTACAAGGTTAAGTCTGGAGGCAAACATGTGGACTTGTTAAGTGGGGACAGGCTACTAAGTAGGGCACTTTGAGCAGAATTCCTGGAATTTTTTCCAAGCCCATCAAAAGCAAGGAATGTCATTAGCACTCATCTTAAGTCCCAGCGTAAACAATAATGATCACAAACTGATGAAGGCTTAGATCCTTTCTCCACCTCCATTTGTCACTTATGACTCTTGGGTAATTATTTTCCCAGAGGAGTTTTGTCAACAATAAGGAGACATGTTGGGAGTGGAGGGTTTTGTCTTTTTCATCTTTGAAGCCTCAGTACCTGGCTCTGGCCTGGCCCAGGATAGTTATTCAATTAATGTGATTCAGAAAATGTCATTTTCAATAATTATTTTTTTAACATCTATCTTATTTAAAAAACTATCGTGCAGTAAAATTGACCTTGTTTGGTATGCAGATCAATGATTTTTAACAAAAGTTTTAAATGTTCATTTATTTATTTTTAATTTTTTTTTTAATGTTTAGTTTTGAGAGAGAGAGTGAGACAGAATGTGAGTGAGGGAGGAGCAGAGAGAGAGGAGGGACACAGAATCTGAAGCAGGTTCCAGGCTCTGAGCTGTCAGCATAGAGCCTGATGCAGGGCTCAAACCCATGGGCCGTGAGATCATGACCTGAGCTGAAGTTAGATGCTCAACTGAGCCATCCAGGTGCCCCAGTGTTTATTTATTTTGGAAGGAGAGCGCAAGTGGGGGAGGGGCAGAGAGAGAGGAAGACACAGAATCCAAAGCAGGATCCAGGTTCTGAGCTGTCAGCATAGAGCCTGATGTGGGGCTCGAACTCATGAGTTGCGAGATCATGACCTGATCAGATCATGATCTGATCATGTGATCATGACCACAATCAGAATACAGAACGGAATTCTATCATCCCAGAAAATTCCGCTGTGTTTTTCCTTTATAATTACATTCTGTCTCCCTCCCCATCCCTAACTCCTGGCAAACAATGATATGGTCTGTGTCACTATGGCTTTATCTTCTCAAGAATATCATATACATGTGAACATACACATTAGATAATATTTTGAGATTGGCGTGTGTCATTTGTTTTTTGTTTTTTTTTTTAATTTTGAGAGAACACAAGCTGAGGAGGGTCAGAGAGACAGTGGGACAGAGGATCTGAAGCAGGCTCTGGCTGAAGCAGCAAGCCCCATTCGGTGCTTAAACTCATGAGCTGTGAGATCATGACCTGAGCTGAAGTTGGACGCTCAACCAACTGAGCCACCCAGGTGCCCCTGTCATTTGGTTATTTTTTTTATTGCTGAGTAGTATTTCTCATTAATATACCTTTTTCTTGAGCACCTACTATGTGTCAGGCTCTGTGCTAGGTATTGGGGATATAACAAAAGACAGGGCAGATATGGTCCCTATTGGTAGGGAGCTTACAGACAGCCTCATAGAACGTTCATAGAACATCAGAGTCCTGAGAGGGCCCAGAGATAATCTCTCAGCTACTGAAAGTGTGGCCTTGGACCAGGAACATCAGCATTCCCTGAGAATGTGTTAAAAATGCAGAACCTCTAGGGGTGCCTGGGCAGCTCAGCAGTTAAGCGTCCCACTTCGGCTCAGGTCATGATCTCCCGGTTTGTGAGTTCGAGCCCTGCATTGGGCTCTCTGCTGTTAGCACAGAGCCCACTTTGGATCCTGTCTCTCCCCCTCTCTCTCTCTCTCTGTCCCTCTCAAGCGCACTCTCTCACTCTCTCTTATAAATAAAAATATTAAAGAAAAATGCAGAACCTCTTACACCTGAAACTAAAGTAACATTGTATGTCAACTATTCTTTTTTTTTAATGTTTATTCATTTTTGAGAAAGCGCGAACCGGAAGGGGCAGAGAGAGATAGAGACAGAGAATCAGAAGCAGTCTCCATGTTGACAGGAGGGCACCTAAACTGGAACTCACAAACCACAAGATCATGACCTGAGCAGAAGTCTGATAATGATCAATGGAAAGAGCCACCCCGGCACCCCCAACTATTCTTGAATTTAAAAAAATGCAAATCCTCGGGCTGCATTCCAGACCTACCAAATTACAGTTTATATATTAGCAGGATCCCCAGGTGGTTTCTTTGAACATTCAACTTTGAGAAGTCCTACTTTGCCCTCTACAGAGCACAGAGATTTCTACATCCTTGCCCAAGACCCATTCAGTCTTTGCGTGACCGCCTCCAGCCAGGGGTCTTATTTTGCACTCCAGCCACCTGATAAGCAGCTCAAATTATTTGAATCCTTCTTAGTCTAAACAGAAATTCGCTTTTGTATAAATTCCACACTATGATTCTAGTTCTGACTTTTGGGTCAATCCAAAACACATATTCTTTCACCTGATACCCCTTTGGTTATTTACTGACTTAGTGTCCTTTTCTCCAGCCTGGATACTTCCAGATGCTACAGTCATCCTTTGCATCCTTTTATTCACCCACCTAGTCTATTTTTATTGTTACCTACTACATCTAGTCACTGAACTTGACCTATGTCCCCGAAATCTGGACATAGTTAAAATGGGTTCACTGGATATTATAGTTCTGCATATTCCTGATAAGATTTAAATGAAGGAAAGAAAACCTTTAATGTGGGTGTTCATGATTGGAAGACACAAGCCCCCAAATGCCAGATAGGTAACCAAGATATGCCACTTAAAGGAGGGTAGTAGCTGCTATCAACATCAGCCTATTGTTCCTGCCTGGGAGTTAAGTCCCACTGGTGCATCATCTTCTGGCTTTTCAAGACAAGTCAGAAATGTGGGATTTGATGTGAATTTTTGGATTTTCAGATGTGTACAATTATACCAGTCAGGGTTATCAACTGCTAACAGAATTCTCTCTGGTTGGCTTAAGTAGACAAAGGGTTAATGGGAAAGGTATACCAGTTAGCTCGGAAAATTGAACTAAAGGTGGGGAGCTGGGCTCAGGAGACCAGGCAAGAACCATGAGAGCCCCAGCAGCCGGGGACAGAGACAGGTTGTGCCCAAGGAGGTAGCTAGTAAAAGGCTAGCATTGGTAGGTACCACTGCCCTTGGGACTTTGGGCAATGCTCCCCTAGCCTATCAGTCCCACTGCCCTTGATGTCTTCCAACTGCCACCTCCATTTGAAATGCCAGGTGTGCTATGTAAGTTGCAGCCTCTGGGGCACATGTCCTGGAATTCCTGTTTTTGAGAGTTTAAATGCTGGGAGGTTAGAAAAAAAAAATTGAGCACCACAACCATATTAGGAATGCCTTCGGCTGCAAGTTACTATAAACAACTGAAAACATAAGGACAGGGATGCCTTGCTAGCTTAGTCAGTAGTGTGTGTGATTCCTGATCTCGGGGTTGTGAGTTCGAGCACCACACTGGGCCTAGAGCTTACTTAAAAAAAGTATATATACAACAAATAAAAATAAGTTGCAAACAGAATGCCCTTCATCTCTACACATTCCAGAGTGTATTTCCCTAGTACAAGTTTCTTCCTCCATGTAACCACAGTAGAATGATCAAATTCAGGAAATGACACATCAATACAAAGATTTGGCTTTTTCCAATCTCCAGAGTGGATGACTGGCAGAGAGAAAGGAATTGGGAATAGCCATGAGGGTAGCCAAATACAGCAAATAATTTTGAAAAAGTCCCACCATATAGAGTGTCTATGGACTGTGTCCAGCCTGAGAGCCACCCACTGACTTGACTGCTTTAAACTTCCTGCTGAACTATCTCTTTTGATTAGAATAGTAAGAATATATGATATAAATTTCCACTTTTCATATTGATATCATTTACTTTCTTTTTTTTTTAATTTACTTATTTGAGAGAGAGAGAGAGAGAGAGAGAGAGAATCTGAAGCAGGCTCTGCACCTGTGGAACCCGATGTAGGGATCAAACTCATGGAACTGTGAGATCATGACCTGAGCTGAAACCAGGAGTTGGACATTTAACCTACTGAGCCACCCAGGTGCCCCAATGTCATTTACTTTCTAAATAGTGTTGAAAAGAATCTATTGGAGGTAACCAGCAGGTGTAGGGACAGAGTATTATTTTCTCCCAATTTTTACTGAATAGATAAAAAATGAACAGGTTTTTTCTTTTTCTTCAATTTCCTTGTCATGTCAATTTCCTGAAAACCTTCCCTAAATGATATAATTATGTTGCTTTAAGTCTTACAATTTATAATGCAATCAGAATAAAAGAGGGATATTGAGAGTTCTTCCTCATCTCCTAGAAAAATGAAATTCAAATTGTGCTAGAGAGATAGGAAATGGTACACATGGAATATTTTTATATTATCCTTTTTAATGAAATGGAGGGTAGGAAGTATTTTGTAAAAAATGGGTGCTACAGGGGCCTGGCCTCTGGTCTGCTTGGGGGTGTGGGGAAGATTATGTGGGGCTGGCTAAAGGGTGAGTCAGAGATGGGAGAGCAGTTAAGACAGGAGGAGGGAGGCAATGAGGTTCCACTTGGGGAGAAGGAGAGACATATTGACTGTATGCAGCCTTTTCTTATCTCCAAACTGCACCCTCTCTTGCCATTTTTTCATCTTTCTTTCCAGAGGTGCCAAGTCCCAGACTAAAGGTTTAAGCAGAGAATGTCAAAGAATGGGCTATAAAACAGCTGGTTTCTCCACTCTGACAGGGAGGGAGTTCTTTTTTTTTATTAAATGTTTATTTGTTTTTGGGAGAGAGCAAGCATGAGTTGGGGAGGGGCAGAGAAAGAAGGGGGCAGAGGATCTGAAGCAGGCTCCAAGCTCCGAGCTGTCAGCACAGAGCCCAATGTGGGACTCGAAGCCACGAACTGTGAGATCATGACCTGAGCCAAAGTCAGATGCTCAGCCGACCCAAGTGCCCCCAGGAAAGGAATTCTTATTGGAATTGGGGTCTCAGGGGTTTGGCAGACCTGAGGGTCTGGGAAGGGCAACACAACCAGGTTCCCACAGTGTCGGACCAGAAAAAGAGTACCAAGAATTGGGTTCAAGGAATGACCTATGGCTGGAAAAAAGAAAATTTAGGAAGGCACAGAATTTATCTGTATTGGAGGCATTAGTATGGGACAAAGACTGCGTAGTACGTGTGGGTATGGGAAGCCTGTGGTGAATTGCAGGTTTTGGGGCTAGTGGCAGGGTGGGGTGGGGGGTTGGGGAGAAGGGAGAGTTTGTGAGAGGAGGGCTTGCCAGATTAAAGAAATGAAAGATAGCCTCCCTTTTCCTCATTCCATTGTTTCTGCCTTCTAAAACTATTCTTATTTGTGTTGACACGGAAAGAAGCATCAAGAGAAATATTAGATGAGTTAATCTTTAATTAAGTCAAGCTGAACATAGGTGTTTGGGACAAGATGATTTAAAAAATTTAGTTATGGGGCGCCTGGGTGGCTCAGTTGGTTAACTGACTCTTGATTTTGGCTCAGGTCATGATCTCACAGTTTGTGGGACTGAGCCCTGTGTTGGGGTCCTGTGTCACAAAGGGGGGCCTGCTTGGGATTCTCTTTCCCCCTCTCTCTCTGCCCCTCCCCTGCTTGCATGCATGTATGCATGCACTCTCTCTGTAAAATAAAAAACTAAAAATCTAATTTAGGAGTTAAAGAGCATAGGGTTTGGGATTTAGATAGACCTGAGGTCTA
Organism: Panthera pardus; assembly: GCF_024362965.1. NCBI lineage: Eukaryota > Metazoa > Chordata > Mammalia > Carnivora > Felidae > Panthera > Panthera pardus. The sequence goes on from NW_026526980.1 coordinate 10,411,941, forward strand.
TCCCGGGTCTTCTATTCCCTAGCTATGTGACCAGAGATAAGTTACTTAACCTCTCTGTGCCTCAGTCTTCCTTTACAAAATAGGAATAGTAAGAAAATCTACCTTGTTGGGTAGTAGTGAGAATTACACAAGACAATGCATGCTAAATGCCTAGTACAGATTCTGGTGCATACAAGGTCATCGATACCCCATGGTTTCTCTGCTCCTGGTGACTTTAGGGACATCATTTAATCTCTTGGGGCTTCTGGAGTTCGTTGTATGGAGAGATTAGACAAAGGATGGGAAATTGCCTTTAAAAATTACAAAATGTATTTGTAAACAGAAGGTTTTAAAAAATCATTCAAGAACACATAAATAAAGGGATACATAAGCCAAAGGGATTTTGCTGGTTGCATTGAAAGCCAGGGGTCTGGAGGTCACCCAGAGGCAGCAGACATCCATGTTGACAGAAGCTAAGATCTTATTCATGACCAGCTTCGAGTTCCCCAATGGCTTGATGATAGGAAACTGTGTGCAGGATATCATGAAAGATACTGTTAGTTGCTACCTGGTGGACATTTCCCTTTCTTTACTTTTCAGCCAAATTCTGGTTTTGTTCAGGTATCCTGTGGTCATGAGCTTTAAGGAATCTAGCCATCTCCTCATCCCCACTGAATGGGGAGTGTAAATCCTGACTATTTCGAGCCAATCACAGTAATTCTGCTTCCTTGGCCAGTGACTGTTTCACAAATGGGCATGTGATACCATCCTGGCTAATGAAGGAAAGCCTAGGGGGTTAGGCTTCTATGAAAGTTTTCATATCTTATATATGGACACAAGGAAGAAATATGTCCTCTTTTCTTGCTCTGGCCTTTGGATGTTGCTTTGTGGAGCTGTGATTTTTGGACCTGTGTCAGTCATTGTGCAACCATAAGAAACAACACTACATCTGGCAATGTGGAATGCTCTAGATAACTTAGGTATTTGGTGATATTGTTAAACAATTAAGGGCACTCCCCCCCTCCATTCAGGCATCTTGTTATATGATTATTTTGTATATGGATCCTATTCTGCAACCTTGTTAAACTCATTTGTTCTAGTAGTTATTTTGTAGTTCTTTAGGCTCTTCTATACAAATAATCATGTCGTCTGCAAATAGAGATTGTTTTACTTCTTCCTTTCTGATCTTTATGCTTTTATTTCTTTTTCTTACCTTATTGCAGTGGCAAGAACTGCCAGTACAAGGCTGCCTTGTTTATGATTTCATCTTGTTAGATGAGATTGTACTTTTATCATTGCTTAAGCCAGTTAAATTGGGTTTTCTGCCAGCTTCAATGCTTCCAGCTGAAAGCACTGTAGCTGATGCTATTATTAAAGGAAAGATTGGGGCACCTGGGTGGCTCAGTTGGTTAAGCGTCTGACTTCGGCTCAGGTCATGATCTCATGGTTTGTGAGTTCGAGCCCCTAGTCGGGCTCTGTGCTGACGGCTCAGAGCCTGGAGCCTGCTTCGAATTCTGTGTCTCCCTCTTTCTCTCTGCCCCTCCCCCACTCATGCTCGTGCTCTCTCTCTCTCTCTCTATCAAAAAATAAATAAACATTAAAAAAAAATAAAGGAAAGATTGATCCCAGAACACTTGGTTGAATGCAGATTGGAATTGTGAGTGATACAGACAAAATAGTAACATCTCAGGTTACCTCTAGCTGCAGACCTGTTGGGTTCCATTTGAAAATATAGCTTCTTAAAAGAAAGGTTTTTTAAGTTTATTTATTTATTTTGAGAGAGACAGCATGACTGGGGGGGGCGGGGAGCAGAAAGAAAGAGGGAGAGAGAAGAATCCCAAGCAGGCTCCACACTGTCAGCGTGGAGCCTGATGCAGGTCAACTAACCCACAAAATATGATTGGAAACCAAGAGTCCAATGCTTAACCAACTGAGCCACCCAGGCGCCCCTGAAAATATAGCTTCTTTACTCCTGGGGAACCAGGCTATTCCCAGTGATGCCGAAAACTGGATTTGCAATAGGGTGACCTGATAAGGCCAAGATCTGTCTCATGGAGAAGTCTGGCTGCATTCCCCACACAATCGAGAAAGTACTTTTACGGCCATATGTTTCTGTGACAGGCTCCCAGTCTCCCAGGAGGAAGGCTGGAATTTGAGCTCACTGTTGCCAATTATCCAAAAAGGATGTGATCCAGGAGCACGATAAGGATCAACAGGGCTCAGCTGGGATTTGGCCTTCTCCAAGAGGAAGGAATAAAATCTTTGATCGGCTCTGAAAACAAAACTAAACAAAATCTCAGGCAATGGCAGACACAGTTCTTTGCTATGTATAAGCTTTTTTTTAAAAAAGAAAGTTTAACCAAATGTTAAGGTTTTCCTATGTGGATCTCAGACGCCAGCGTTTACTCTGAAACCCAGCATCACGTTCGAAGTACCTGTAGGCCATATGCGCTCCAGCAAGGGCTTCGGGGTTGTCAGGTGGTGCCAGTGGGCATGTTTGATCCCCACCTGCCGCCACACGAATGCCCAGACCCAGAGACTGCCAGTGGCTTTCTGAACAGTCACTGAGAAGCCTTGCCAAAATATAATGATGCCAAGTAAGATGAACAGAGGGCGCTTGGTCTTTCCCTGCAGCGGCCGGCTTTCTAACACCGGAGGCTCCGAGGTTCTCAGTGCCAAAAGCCATGCGGCAGCTCTTAACCTGGAGAGAAGGCACATGGGACAAGTGGCGTTCTTCCAAAGCCTTTATTCGGTCGTTTTGGATAACCGCGTTTTAAAATGCCGGTGCTTGTCATGTTCTTTCCAGCCTGACATTTTGGAGAAGGCGTGTCTAACTTTATAAATTTATGATGCAGCATGAACCATGGAGAAATCATTTCAAAGATGTATTCAGGCAGCTTCTAAAGGGCCACTCCCACGGCTGCTGACGCAGGTCATCCACAGTGCATGGATGGGGGTTATGAACAGTCAGGCCGTTTTGGGTTTGCCGTGGTTCTGACGAGAGCGGAGCTCTCTCTGGCCATATTTACTTACGGCTCTGCGGTCAGTCAAAAGGACACGTTCACAAGACTGCAGGCTGGGAAAACTAGTCTCTCCTGCGTGTTCAAATAGCTCCGTATGGATAGCAATATCCTTTGTATAAGACAATAATATGAAACTCACAGGGGCATCTGGGTGGCTCAGTCGTTTGAGCCTCCAACTCTTGATTTCGGCTCAGGTCATGATCTCACAGTTGTGAGACTGAGCCCCACATCGGGCTCCATGCTGATGGTACACAGCCTGCTTGGGATTCTCTCTCCCTCTCTCTGCCCCTCCCCTGCTCTCTCCCCCCGCCTGTCTCAAAATAAATAAATAAATAAATAAATAAATAAATAAATAAATAAATAAACAAATAAAATATGAAGCTCACAGATCACCTATCATCTGTCCAAAATAGTCCAGACTGGGGTACCTGGCTGGCTCAGTCAGAAGAGCATGTAACTCTTGATCTTGGGGTTTTGAGTCCCACATTGGGTCTATACCTAGAGATTACTTAAAAATACATAACCTTTAAAAAATTCCAGATTCTGTGACACTGTTAGGATGAACAAATGAATAGGTAGAATATTGTGGTAAATCACACAACATAAAATTGGCCATTTTATACTAAATGTCACTGAATTATACTCAAAATATCCACTCTATTACTAATTGCTTTGTTGTTCTTTTAAAACATTTTTTGGGGGCACCTGGGTGGCTCAGTTGGTTGAGCGACCAACTTCAGCTCAGGTCATGGTTCGCAGTTCGTGAGTTCGAGCCCCGCATCGGGCTCCGTGCTGACAGCTCAGAGCCTGCAGCCTGCTTCAGATTCTGTGTCTCCCCCTCTCTCTGCCCCTCCCCTGCTCATGCTCTGTGTCTCTCTCTCTCGCTTTCAAAAATAAATAAATGTTAAAAAATAATCAGGGGCGCCTGGGTGGCTCAGTCGGTTAAGCGGCCGACTTCAGCTCAGGTCATGATCTCACGGTCCGTGTGTTCGAGCCCTGCGTCAGGCTCTGTGCTGACAGCTCAGAGCCTGGAGCCTGCTTCCGATTCTGTGTCTCCCTCTCTCTGACCCTCCCCTGTTCATGCTCTGTCTCTCTCTGTCTCAAAAATAAATAAATGTTAAAAAAAAAAATTAAAAAAAAAATAATAAAAAAAAATTTTTAACGTTTATTTATTTTTGAGAGCGAGGGAGAGAGAGTGAGCACAAGCAGGGGATGGGCAAAGAGAGGAAAAAGAGACAGAGACAGACAATCTGAAGCAGGCTCTGCACTGTCAGCACAAACCCTGACGTGGGGCTCGAACCCATGGGCCCTGAGATCATGACCTGAGCTGAAGTCAGATGCTCAACCAAATGAGCCACCCAGGTGCCCCAAGTGCCTTGTTGTCATAGCATTTAGTTAAAAGTAGTTCATCCGGCAGCATCTTAATTTCCATTGCCAAAGCCAAAGTCAAGGTTGAAATGGACATGTAGACTTTCTGTTATTATGATTTTAAATATTATGTGTATTTAGCGTATACTGGTGTCTTAAACCTTTATCGATTTTAACTAATTACAAGGTGGGTATTATCAGTATCCCCCTTTACAGGGGTGAGATCTCTGAGGTTAACTGACAAACCTGAAGGGCTATACAGCTTTGAACCCAGATAGGCTCTAGAGTCCGTGTGCTTAACCAACAGGTTAAATTGGCAATAATTACTGCTGTGTCACTTTTGGTACTGGCATTGATTGAGGGCTGACTGTGTGCCTTATACGTGTGTGTATGTGTGTGTGTGTGTGTGTGTGTGTAGACTGAGAGAGAGAGAGAGAGAGAGAGACGTGTCCAAGGTCATAGGCTTGACAAAGCCAGGATTTGAACTTGGCTCCTCTGCTCTGGCTTCTTGCATTACTTCATGTTGCCTCTGTTGATGGAATTAGCAAGTGCAAAGTAGGAACTCAAGCCTTGCCAGGGAGCAGGAAGTTGGGAACCAGGAAGATGGCTGGGCCTGGTCTGAAACCCAGCATCACTACACATCTGGGGACCGATTCAAAACCAATTCCAGAGAGGGACAGATGTTAACTGACTTATTGTCTTGTCTTCTGCGGAAGCTATCACCAGGGAGGGATCGACCAAGATGTGTGGGCACCTGGACGGGCAAATGATGTGGTGTCCCGTTGACTCAGGTGGTCAAGGTTAAAAGTCTGGCTCCATCACCTACCAGGTTTGTGACCTCGAACAAGTTCCTAGAGCTCTGTGCCTCAGTTTCCTCATCTGTAAAATGGTAAAAATAAATAGTACCTACCTTACAGGGTTGTAATGAAGAGTCAGTCATCTGTATGCATAGCGAGAGCCTTGTAAGTCACTGTAAAAGATAATGACAATTTTATCTATCTGGTTGCATTTCCAGGGATGTTTTTTAGCACCATCCCTGTAATTTGGCTTGGGCTGTCCCATCCCTTAATTCAGTTTGGACCCAAGTCCGAGCCACTGTGCTAATCAGGATCTTATCACATCTCAGTCAGTCCTCCCCCAGAGCAGAAAGGGAGCCCCTGGGTCCTGCTGGTCTCCTGCCACTGTCTGCATGGCCCTTTGCTGGGGAGACAGAAACCAAATCCTTCCCAAAGATGCTGGGAAATTAGTTTAGCACCGTCTGCTGGTGTGCAGTGACTCAGAGGCTGCCAACGTGGTGGGACTCATGGGCTCGGGGGTTTGAACAAGATCGATGTTGTCATGAATGCAAAGCAGGCCGAGTTTGCCGTGAGGCTGGGAGGCAGGGAGAGCCTGGGCCTTCTGCTTGCTTGCAGCTCTCTTTCGAGGTGAGCTGAGGTTTTGGGCTGCGTTGGCAGCTCTCACAATGATGGCAGAGAAGCCAGAGGGCCCTGAGGAGAGGCACTGGGGTGCCAGGGAAAGCTGGCCGTTGGTTGGACTAATCTGAGGGGGCCTCCATCTTGGTCACTTACTGTGTGACCTTGGCAAGTAGCTTAACCTCTCTGAGCGCCCTCTCCTTGTCAGTCAAGTGGGGTTGCGGGGAGGAGGAGTGGGGTGACGGATGTGAAGGGCAAAGCTTAGCACAGCACACAGCAAATGCTCAGTCATCACACCAGTTCCTAAGGTTGGGCTTTATATGCTCCCTGTCTCTTCCTTTCCTCAAACGTCCCCATCCCCTTTGGACCCTTCAGAATGACTTTCTGAAGGCAAACGTTTACCAAAAAGGTGGAGAAGGAAAGGACTGGGGGGAAGTGTTGTGAGAATGTGTATGTGTATGTCTATGAGTGTGTAAGTGTAAGAAACAGAGGAAGGCACACATAAGGCAACACACACACATACACAGACATGCACGTACACATAGAGACACACAGACACACATAGAAAGGGGGGTGGGCAGAGGCAGACAGGAACCCTAGCTCTGCCACTCATGAGCTGTGTGACCAGTCACCTAACTTCTTGGCCCCTCACCTTGCTCACCAGTGCAACAGGGACCCTACAACTCCTTTATAGGGTTGATGTGAATGGTTCCACATAAAGCAGTTAGAGAGCCTGGTACGTAGTAAATGCTCAGTGAATTGTGGCAGGCAGGATTCCAAAATGGAGCCCACGGTGAGCCCTCCCTATCCAATCCCTTCCCCTGGAGTGTGCGGGAGGGGGGACACGGGAATATAGTGAGGCATCACTGCCGATTCGGTTTCATTATATGGCAAAGTAAAAGAGTGCTGTGGATGTAATTAAGGTCTCTAACAGGTTCAGTTTACCAAAGGAGAGATTATCCTGAGTGAGCCTGATTTAGTCACCTGAACCCTTAGAATGTAGGTCTAGAGGTCAGAGACAGAAGAGATCAAGAAATTCAAAGCCTCAGCAATGCTCTCCAGTTGGCCTTGAAGGAGCCAACAGCCGTGTGTGGTGAGGACTGTGTGGCAGAGAACAGTGAGAGGCCTCCAGGAGCTGAGGCCTCAGTCCCACAGCTATAATAAAGTGAGCTCTGTCAACAACCAGTGAGCACTGGAAGAGGACCCCGGCTTCAGAGGAGACCTCGGCCTCACCTTGACTTTGGCCAGGTGAGACCCAGACCCATTATGGAATCAATTTATTCTTTAAATAATTTTTCTTCTTTTAATGTTTAGTTTTGAGAGAGCACACACGAGCAGGGGAGGGACAGGAAGAGAGGGGGACAGAGGATCTGAAACGGGCTCTGTGCTGACAGCAGGGAGCCCAAGGTGGGGCTTGAGCTCACAAACCGCGAGATCATGACCTGACCTGAGCCGAAGTCGGACACTCAACTGACTGAGCCACCAGGGCGCCCCTGGAATCAATATATCCACCCATTCTACAGCTGATAGATGTTCAGGTTGTGTTCAGTTCCGGTTGGCACTTTTACTTTGCCCTGCAAACTTTTTTTTTAACATGGACAATATAAAGCAGGCTGACGGTGAGAAATCCTGCCACATGGTGTTCATACTATGGTTTGGTTATACTTGGGTAGGAACTTCCGCTGAAGCCACCTACACTGCGGCCCTGCCCTTGAACGTGGAGCTGGAAGGAGAGATTACCACCGGCTCCATCATTCCATGGTTGGCAGAAAGTACAAGTGACCTCCCTGAAATGACAGAGGAAAGAAATTACAGGGTAAGTTGACGGTGGAGCTGGCATTAGGTCCAGGTGCCCCAGAAAGAGCAAGAGCTTTGGACTTAGACGGACATTGGTTCCAGCCACTCACTAGCTACGCGACCTGGGAAAATGCCTCAAAGCCTCTGAGCCTCAGTTTCCTCATCTATAAAATGGGGGACGCAGTAACGCTTTGCAGGAAGGGTTAGTGAGGTAATACTTTATGTGCCTGGCCCTCGGCAAGCATTCAGGAAGGGGGCTCTGATAGCCACCCCCCCCCCAAGTCTGGGGTACTTGCCATGCACCTTGCGGTCTCCGGAATAACAGGGAAGGGATCCCATGCTCTTGACAGCTTTTGGCAGAACTTCATGAGCACCAGACTCCTCCCAGCCACTTCCCAGAGATAACTATCTATTCGTCTGGAAAGATCTATCTTGACTTCACTGCAACGAGGAGCATATTATGCTCCTGTAACATTTCTCTTGGTGCAGTACAGGCAAGAGATAGTTTTCGGCAGGAGGTGGAAGGAATGTCCCAGAGAAAGGAAAAATCAAGAGTGCTGCCCACACTGCCCCTGGTCACTTTCTTTTTCTTTCCTTTTTTTTCCCTCTGTCTGCAGTCTCTTTCTTCATTAAGTCTTCTTAGGCCAAATAAGAATACTCTTTAGTATCTGGGAGTACACTCAAATTTTCAGATCTCTTCAACACGTGTTTTTCTTTTTTCTTTTGTAAAGTTTGTTTTGAGAGAGAGAGAGAGAGAGAGAGAGAGAGAGAGAGAGAGAGAGAGAGAGACTGACTCCCAAGCAGGCTCTGTGCTGTCAGCGCAGTGTCTGACGTGGGGCTCGAACCCATGAACCATGACCTGAGTTCAAACCAAGAGTCGGACACTTAACCGACTGAGCCACCCAGGCACCCTGCTTCAACACATTTTATGTTTTTTAAAAACATTTTTTAAAATGTCTTACTTGGGGCGTCTGGGTGGCTCAGTCGGTTAAGCCTCCGACTTCGGCTCAGGTCACGATCTCGCGATCCGCAAGTTCGAGCCCCGTGTCGGGCTCTGGGCTGATGGCTCAGAGCCTGGAGCCTGCTTCCGATTCTGTGGTTCCCTCTCTCTCTGCCCCTCCCCCGTTCATGCTGTGTCTCTCTCTGTCTCAAAAATAAATAAACGTTAAAAAAAAATTAAAAAAAAAAAGTCTTACTTATTTTTGAGAGACAGAGTACGAGCGGGAGAGGTGCAGAGAGAGAGGGAGACAGAATCCACGAAGCAGGCTCCAGGCTCTGAGAGATCAGCACAGAGCCCAACACAGGGCTCGAACCCATGAACCACGAGATCATGACCTGAGCCAAAGTCGGACGCTCAACCAACTGAGCCACCCAGGCACCCCACATTTTGTCATGTTTTAACTTCACAGCAATTATGTACTTGGCACATGGCTATCACATGCTAATAGCTGCAGTCAGAGGCAATTAATAACTCATATAATTATATGATAATATAATAGCTAATATCCGTCGATCATTTACAAAATACCTAGCACTGTTTTAAGCGCTTTTATGGGTGTTAATCTTCCCAACAACCCTCAGAGGTAGATATTAACACTGATACCATTCTATAGGGGAGGAAACTGAGGCTCAGCCAGGTTCAGCAACTGGCCCAAAGTTGCACAGCTAGGAAACAGAGGAGCTGAGTGTTGAATCCGGGTGGGCACATTTTTCTCCCTTTGTCCCTTTGGATCCAATTGCTGTCCTCTGCTCCGTTCTGTGCTCTGGGACTCTGACCTCCATGACCTATTATTTCCTTGCTCTCTGGTTTCCCTTTGGGTTCAGCGGGTGGGAGGTTGGGAGGACAGGAAGAGACGAGGCTGTTTCTCGCCCCTGCCCGCCTGGCTGCAGTTCTGGACAGCCACGACTCTGGCGAGTGGCCCTCCCTCCACCGGCCTGGCTCTGGTGACACAGCCTCTCTTCTGGTACCCATCGGGGTGGTGCGGCTCCCTGCTGATGCCAGTCCTGCGTGTGATGCAACACATCATCACGAGACTCTTTTGAAATAAACCTTATACTGTGTGCCACATGTTTTCTTGGCTGAGGCACCAGGCAATCCAACCTCAGAGCCTGAACACTCAGCAACCACCTTACATGGCCTCGACCCAACCTCCCACCCGCTGAATCCAAAGGGACAAAGGGAGAAAGCTTTAGGATTCCCCTCAGAGAGGGAAGTGAGAGAGCCTGTCGTCCAATGATCTCATTTCACCAGTGAGAATACTCTAGGAGGTGCTGCACGGGGAAATGTCTTGCCCCTGACTGTAACAGATCCTGGGCTCTCATCATTCTGTACGGACCCACACCCAGCTTCTTACTGCAAAGCACCTGTAATTTTTCTGTCTGGGCCACTCTGTGGCCCCAAGAATCTGCTCACTGAGCACTCTAGCCAAGCTGCAAGCACTAGAGAACTTGTGTCCTTGAGGCAGCCTAAAGCAGTGACAGATAGAGGCTGGTGGACTAATGCCCCCAACTCCCTCACCCTTTAGGTGAGTTCTGTACAGTCTCCCGGCTGGGCTGGGTCCCAGGTGCCCTAAGTGAATGCACTCCCTCCTGAATGCACCCTGAGTTGGTTTCCTTCCCTTCCCTGTCTCACGTTCTCAGGGCCTGCTGGTGCTTCCCGGGATCACCTTCCAAGTAAACGACATGCATCAAATTCTTGTCTCTGGGGTCTGCTTCTAGGGAACCCAGACTAAGGTAGGGACCACCCAGGGTTTTCTCTTGCCCTGCACCTCCCTTTTGTTCTGAGAAGTAGACTTCCCACTCTCGGCAGAGGGGATAGATCTCACTCTCCAGCTCCAGGGCTTGGAAGTCTCCTATATCACACAGAGTACCCTGTCTGTCTGACCACAGGGATTCGTTCAAGGATGGACATATGTGATATTGTGATGTATAATAAGGAACAAATATTTGTTTTTCACCCACAGGCTCCTGGCTCACAGCTCCTAAAACCCTTGGATTTTCCTGTGATGAGAGGGATAAAGGTGTCTTTTGTTATGCTAAAGAGGGACCTTGGAAAGCATCTAAGGATGGGGGCAGGCTGCCAGGGGAGCCAACCTTGTGAATAGAGCCTTGGAAATTTCAGTCCCACGCCTCTCTCTCACCCCCATCTCTGGGGAGGGGAGAGAGGCTGGAGACTGAGTTCAGCGGCCAGTGGCCAGTGATTTAATCAATCATGCCTGTGTAATGAAGCCTCCATACAAACCCAAAAGGAAGGGTTCAGAGAGTTTCGGGGTTGGAGAACATGTGATTTGGGGAGCTAGGGCACTGAGAGAGCATGGAAACCTCACCCCCTTCGCACATGTCTTGCCCTCGGTATCTCTTCCATCTCGCTGTTCCTGAATTCTATGCTTTTATCATAAACCGGTGATGTAGTAAATACATGCTTTCCTGAGTTCAGGGAGCCTCTCTAGCAAATTCACTGAACCCAAGGAGGGGGGTCACAGGAACCTAGCTGACTGGTCAGAAGTACAGGTGACAACATCAATTTGTAATTGGCATCTGAAATTGGGTGGGGGGGAGGGGGCAGTGAGGATCAGTCTTGAGGGAATGAGCCCTTAACCTGGGGGATATGATGCTATGTCCAGGTAGATAATGTCCCAACTGGCCAGAAGTGTAGTTGGCAACCACAACTAGGACTGGGTACAGAGTCTTAGCATGTCACCCAAAGCCCTGCTAATAGCGATCAACTCTAAGACTGCTGGTGGAGCCCTCCTTCCATGGGGGCCACCCAACTCCAAGGAGAAGGGCAGTGGGACTGCTAGCAAACCCCTGCCACCTCTTAGGGAAAGCTTGTCTGTGAATGAAGCCGGCAGCAAGCGAAACAGGGCTGAGAGACAGAGAACTTCCTGAAGACACTGTCTGCATCCCGGTTTTATTAGTATTTAGGGGTAGCAAGGCCAACAGAAGAGGTGATTGCCGTTAAAAAGATAACTTGTTATGCTCCCAGACCTCAAGAGAGAGTACATGTCGCAGGATGGGGGGACAGTCAGGGAAGTACCAGGGTCGGTCATGAGGTGGAGGTGGGAGGAGGGTCTGTGGGTAATAGCCTTTATTGTGGTTTCTGCAGGAAAAACAGGTGAGGCAGGGGAAGCACGTTTGGATAACTTCAGTGGACTCTGGGGCACTGGGGCTGTCCCTGATGGTTGTCACTGGCCCTGGGGTGATGCGAGCAGGTATATGGTGGCCCGGATGTGAGAAATGGATCAGGGAGGATGCTGAGGTATAGACTCTGGATTGGGTGGTTTGTACCCAAAAAGTGCATTTGGAGGGGTTCACCTGAGGAGTGAGGGGGGACAAAGGAGGCAGAAGGCCCAGGCGAGGTGACGGGGAACTCAGGCCTGTTACTGGGTTGTGGAGAACAAAGTGTGTCCTGTCCAGCTATGCACGCAGAGCAGACAGTGAGGCAACGAGTTTGCAAGATAAAGAAACACAGTGAACACAGTCCCTGCACCCAGCCGTGTCTCGATTTTGGACTTCGTCACAGGAGCCGGTAAATTCCCTATTCTCTTGCAGAAGCCAGTTGAAGGTTGTCACTTGCCAACAGATAGAATCACACAGCTGGAGGCAGGTTTGGGAGTAAGAAACCAGGTATCTATGAGGCCAGTCTTGTTTTCCACTGTGCCTCTCAATGTGCTTGATGTGTTCCAAACACATGCCAGGTGACCCCTGGATTTCAACAAACGATGTGGGTGACAGGACTCTGTGGAGATCATAATGACATCTGGGTGATCAGCCACAGCCCCCATCTCCGTGTTGACAGGAGAACAAGGGAACAGAGGTGTCCAGCGGGGGCAGTAAGTCCATGAGCAGAGGCTCCTTCACTGCAGTCTCCCCAGGACGACAGATTACAATTCCAGAAATGTGCACCTGCTCTGTATTCGGGAGACTGTTTTTTGTGCATCAAGAGACCACTTGAGGCCCTGTGAGCGAAGACGTAATGGAGCTGAGTCACAGTCTGGGAACGTGAGGAACTAATGTCCTCAGATGGAGGTGACTTGAGGGCATTTACCAACAAAGCAAATGCCACCAGGTAGTGATGACATTGCAGTTAAAGGGTGCCTTCCTGGGGCGCCTGGGTGGCGCAGTCGGTTAAGCGTCCGACTTCAGCCAGGTCACGATCTCGCGGTCTGTGAGTTCGAGCCCCGCATCAGGCTCTGGGCTGATGGCTCGGAGCCTGGAGCCTGTTTCCGATTCTGTGTCTCCCTCTCTCTCTGCCCCTCCCCCGTTCATGCTCTGTCTCTCTCTGTCCCAAAAATAAATAAAAAACGTTGAAAAAAAAAAAAAAAAAAAAAAAAGGGTGCCTTCCTAGGGCACCAGGGTGGCTCAGCCGGTTGAGCGGCTGACTTCGGCTCAGGTCATGATCTTGCTGTTTGTAAGTTCAGGCCCCGAGTCGGGCTCTGTGCCGACAGCTCAGGGCCTGGAGCCTGCTTCGGATTCTGTGTCTCCCTCTCTCTCTGCCCCTCCCCTGCTCTGTCTCTCTCTCTCTCAAAAATAACATTAAAAACAATTAAAAATAAATAAATAAACATTTAAAAAATTTTCAAGGGTGCTTTCCCATCCTTCAGGGTCTGCTACCAAAACAAAGCAGATACTCTGCCTCTCCAGAGGGTTTTATCCAGAGACCAGAAGTTCTCTGAATGCAGAAGAATTGGAAATAGCATATTGTGTTGGTTAGCACAAGGGGTTGACAGCTGTATCCAGGACTCAAAATAACTGTGGCTCTAACAAGATGAAAATTTGTCTTTCTCAGGCAAAAGTCCCCAGCTCGTGTGGTGGCTGGGGGTGCAGGGTCCCCCATCTTGTTGGCCTGCCTTCCCTGGGTGCTGCCCCATCTGTAAGTTCCAAGATGGCCACCAGCATGTCCAAATTCCAGACATAAGGGAGGGGGAGAAGAGGAAGAGGAGGGGCACACTGCTTCCTTTGAAGTCATGATACAGAAGTCGCTCCTATCGCATTGGCCAGAACTTGGTCACAGGCAGCCATTATTCTAGGCAGCCCTGTGCTCAGCTAAAAATTGTGACCCTGCTCCTACAGAGTTGAGTTCCTCAGCCTTGGTGCCATTGGCATTTTGGGCCAGATAATTCTGTGTGTTGTGTGTGTGTGTTTGGGGGGGGGGGGGGGGAGGCTGTCCTGTGTGTTACAGGGTGATTAGCAGTGTCCCTGGCCTCCACCCACTAGATGCCAGTAGCACTCCTTCTCCACACTGTGACAACCCAAATAACGCATCTCCAGACAACAAGATTGTCCCTGCTTGAGAACCACTGCCGCAGACGAAGGGGAGGGCGGATATTGGGGGACAGCTAGCCATCTCTGCCACCTACTAGCTAAGAGTTTTCATTTCTTTCCTCCTCACAAACAGAAGAGAGTGGTCAGTTAGGAGCACAGCCACACGAGGCAAATGGACGTGAGTTCAGATGCCACCTCTGCTGAGTACGAACCTGTTTCCGCCTGAGGAAAACCTGGCTGGTTGCTGGGCGCATGGACAGGAGATGATGCACGGACAGTACATAGCACGGGCCAGTCACATAACGAGCACTCAGCAAATACTAGCTATCTACATGGAGGCTGGCTTGGTTTTGGCAGGGGTGGGGGAGGAGTCTTGGTGAACTTTTCTAGACGGAAGGGACGCTTGGGTTGTGGGAGTTTGCAAAAGAGGAGGGAGACTGATGGACCATTACTTGATGGGGGAACAAAAGAATTACAAAGAGCCAGGTGATGGTTAGAAGGTGAACAGCAAGAATATCAACACTTTCTTATATAGAAGACAGAACTGGGGCGCCTGGGGGGCTCGGTCAGTTAAGCTCAGACTCTTGATTTCAGCTCAGGTCATGATCTCACGGTTCATAGGTTCGAGCCCCGCATTGGGTTTTGTGCTGACAGTGTAGAGCCTGCTGGGGTTCTCCCTCGCCCTCTCTGCTTCTGTCTCTCAAAATAAATAATTAATAAACTTAAAAAAAAAAAAAAAAAAGACAAAGCTGGGACTAGGTCCCTGAGTTCCATGCTAGTGTTTTGTTCTTTATCGCTACAATGTGACTGGGTAACAGTGGTACAGCCGTTGATCCTAGGCTGATTCCTCTTCCAGGAGCAGCCCTCACTGACCTTCTGAATCAGGACTGGGTTCAGCTGCATAAAACGGCAAGCCCAATTGATGGTACTTTATAAAGATAAAGCGCGGTCTCTCACATGAAAAAAATGTCTGGAGGTGGGTGTCCAGAGTTGGAAAGACAGCTTGGCATTTTCAGCAGGGACCCAGGTTCCTCTCACTTTCTGGCCCACCATCATAAGCATGTGCCTTTCAATCTCAAGGCCATCTCATGGCGGCCATAGCCACTGCTCTCCCATCCACGTGCCAAATGGCAGGAAGGAAGGGACAGGTGCAAAAGCAAGACTATCATCTGAGCCAGCCCCTTTTGCTGGACAGTGTTACCAGAAACCCTAGCCAGCAACTTCTACTTCCATCTCATTGGCCAGAATGCTCCCTGAAAGGGATGCTGGGAAGTGTAGTTTTTTAGCCAGGCACATTGGCTCTCCAGGTGTCACCAGAGCTTTCTGGAAAGGAATAAGGGGTGGAATGGATGTTGTGTAGGCAACTAGAAATTTCTGCCTCACCTTCCAAGGTGGGAATCTGTGAGTGATCAAAGGAGAGGGTGATGGGGTGGGGGGGGGGGCATGAGCCAAAGAGAGGGAGGGAAAGAGAAAAAGGAGAGAGAAGTCATCGCTGAGTCACATTCTGAAAGGAGGAATCGCTCCTAGGAGCTCTTTGTGCTGGGTCTTCTCCAAGTGGAGTAAGATGTCAGCAGGGACCATGTCAGGGTGCTTTCATTGTGGGATTCTAGCTAACTTCAGAAAAAAGGCCATTTGTTAGAAAGAAATAAGGAAGCCTAAAGAATCATTAAAAAAAAAAAAATCAAAAAGGATCCTCAGGTGGAACAAATCAAGAGTCTTGTCAGTTCAAACCATGTTGCTGTTGTTGGTAGGTCCTTTGACTTCAGACTCTAAGTCCTGGGAGAGAGCATGCGGTTCGCCTTACCTGCGAACTGTAGGACACTACAGAGTCTGTCTGTAGTGGGGGGAAAAGGGCTCCCCTAGAAAAAATTGGGATGTTGCAGCAGATAGAAAAGGATTTAGAGATCCGAGGGCCAGCACGACCAGTATCCACTAGCAGAAGTGATGGGAAGAGAGACTATTGTAGTTTATTAAGGGCGGGAGCGTAAGGGCCATGTTCAAGGAACATTCAGTTGGCCAGGGGTGAACAAGCAGGGGTGCAGACGGTGGGAGGGGGACAAGGCTAGCGGGGTAGGCTGAAGCCAGACCATAGAGTTCTTTGATAACCAACCCGAAAACTGTATATTTTTTATCAGGTGGGTGAGAAGTGTTTTTGCACAACAGGGCAAAGCAATCAAGTGTGACCCATGCTATACAGATTGATCTAAATCGTCACATAAATGTGGGGAACGTCTCTCTGGGTTTCATGGACACTGGATTAGGGACTCAAATGCCACCAGATCGCTCTCCCCCTCTTTTCCTCCCTCCATCCCTCCTTTCCTTCTCACCGCTTCTCTCTCGTTGGCTTCATTTTTCCAGAACATCTTCCTCACGTAGTTGAACTTCACAC
This sequence comes from Panthera pardus, assembly GCF_024362965.1. Classification (NCBI taxonomy): domain Eukaryota; kingdom Metazoa; phylum Chordata; class Mammalia; order Carnivora; family Felidae; genus Panthera; species Panthera pardus. Next base: position 10,428,173 of record NW_026526980.1, read on the forward strand.
AGCACCTATCACCTCCCTCAACTCACACTCAGCTTTAACCATGTGAGCCCTGAGCCTTGCCTCCTCGGGTGCCAAATGGAAGAAGTTAGAGAGGGGTCCTGATTGGTTCAGCTCAGGTCAGGTGACACCCCCAAGCCAATCAGGTCCAAGGAAGCCCACCTGAAAGGAGAGAGCCTCTCCCATCAAAAGCCCCCCGCGGGGCACCTGGGTGGCTCAGCTGGCTAAGGGTCAGACTTCAGCTCGGGTCGTGACCTCATGGTTCGTGAGTTCCACTTCGGCTCCGTGCTGACAGCTTGCAGCCTGGAGCTGGCTTCAGATTCTGTGTCTCCTTCTCTCTCTGTCCCTCCCCAGCCCACACTGTGTTTGTCTCTCAAAAATAAATAAACATTAAAAACAGCAACAAAGATGCTGGAAAAAAAAAAGCAAGCAAGCACACCACAAGAGCAGGGTAAAGAGCATTTCCCAGGAGGAGGAGTGTGGTGGGGCCTTATAGAGATAAAGCAGCGAATATCCACTTTTCCTTCTTCCTGTTACTGTTTCAAGGGCATTTTGAGCACCTACTATGAGCCAAGCACTGTGTTAAGTGTTTTATATGGCATATCCCATTTTGCTCTCTCAACAAGCAGGTGTCGTTATTACCCCATTTTATATTTGAGCAAACTGAGTCTCAGAGAACGTTAGAAAAACTTGTCTAGGTTAGGCAGCCAGTCTAAGTGGCAGAGTAGGGATTCGACCCCATTCTGCTGAGCTCTGAACTATCCCATTCTGCCGAAGATCCGCTTTGGGGCCTCCCTCACCTTCCTACGCAGGGAAACGTTTGGCAGGGTCACCACTAGCCCTTTTGGTGCCTTTATTAAATTAGAAAAATGCTCCCCTTCTTCAGGATGTGTTGCTGTCATCTGCTGGAAATTGTCACTGCAGATATACAAATCTGCCCCTCTGTGACGTGAATGATGCCCCTTTAGATGAGCTAGACCTTGCGTCGTTCATAAACCACCCAGCTCTGGGTGTTAATACAGGAGGCACATTGAGCCGGCCACGTCATTCCCCTAGTGGCCCGTGGTGGGTGTTTCTGTCTTCCCGTGTCCTTCAACTGGGATGCCACTGAGCCTGCCCTCTGACTGCATTTCGTATCTAGCTCCCAACCTTGGTGTCTGCCCTCTCTCGGATTCTGATTCAAATTTGTTATCCCATAGTGTGTGGAGGGGCTTCTCCGTCCCAGTCCACATCCAATCATCTGTGATGATACTAAATAAAACAGAGGCTCCTTTGTGGGTAAGACCCCTCACTCTGAAAGGTACCTTAGCGGGGCATGTTTCGTTATTTGAGCATGACCTTTGACAGAGGGGCATAGTGCGGTCTCATCCCGAAATATCACTGTATTTTACCTAAATAAATGTAGTTAAATTTTATGCAAACTAATGTATTTCTTATATAAATATAGAAAGATAAAGATGAATTTTCCTACCAGCTACTGAGACTGTAACAAATAACACTCCCCCTATGCTGGACACCGTTCGAAGTGCTTCACAAATATTAACTCATTAAGTTTGCCAAAACTTGCCATTTGTAAGGAACCGAGGCACAGAGAGGTTAAGTAAAATGTCCAAGGCCGCCCAGCTATTAATGGGAGAGCTGAGATTCACACTCTGTCAGTGCGACTCCAGAGCCTGTAATATGCTCAGCCACTATGTCATTTCTCTTTCCCTCGTTCTGAAGGAAGGAACAAATAGAGATTCCTTTTGTGCTTGCGCTCTCCTAGGGTGTCTTTGCATTTTGAACGATGTACAAATTAAGTCACGAATCCAATTAAGGGTACTGGCTAAACGTATAAAATAGAAATGGCCCTGTCTCTAGGGCAGTGGCTTCTCATGGTCGCTCTAAGGAAGTGATCAGAATTTGGGCACCTTAGTGGGAAACCCCGGGAGGACAGGTATGTTCCAGCGGGGAGGGTGCTGGTTTTGGAGTTAGCCAACTTGGAGCCAGAATCTTGACTCTGCCAATTACTAGTCATGAGACTTTGGCCAAGCTACTTAATGGGAATACTATTGCTTAACCCACAGAGTTACTGGAAGGCTTAGCCAAGACCACACCAATCCAGTGCCTGGCACACAGTGGGCTCACAAAAAGCGCGGGCTCCCGGTATCATCCCTCTATTACAGTATGCGTCCCGCTCAGCTTTGAGTCCATTATTTTTATGTAAATACGTTTCTTCCATACCGGACTATAAACCCCGCAAAGGTTCAGGCTGGATATAATCCAGTGTTTTTAGAGGCACACCAGCCTGGTAGGCACAAGAACACGGTGATAAAACAGCGTACATTTCTTTAGATTTGTCGCATCCTGTGCTATGAGGGTCCAGATGCTCAATGCCTTCATGACTTGTAATGGGAGTCCCAAGGCACAGGTGCTCAGAACACAGACCTCTCAATTGTAAGGCCACTTCTTCCATTTGCTCTTCCTTTAGTGATGGGCTCTTGGGAGGAAGTGGCTGGGACCAACTCTCAACAGAAGTTGCCATATTGCCTCCACAAAAGCTTCACAACTTAACCTACCCACCAGTGTGTGAGGATGTCCATTTCACTAGAACATCTCCAACATCAAATCTTTCCTTTTTTTTTTTTTTTAAACTTTTTGCCTATCTGAAGGATAGCATGTGGTATTTTGCTGATGTTTTGGTTCCCCTTACCTTACTATGGAGTCTGAGCATTATTTCGTAGGGTTACTGGACACGTGGTTTTCTAGGAGACACCTTTCAGCAGTAAGGGGGCATGTAGCTCGGATGACCACATTGGGACCTCTTTTTCATGTTTTCAAGTCTCTGCCTCAAGGCCTACCACAGGGCATGGGACAAGGCTGGAGTTCATTTGTGTCTGTTGAAAGGCATTGAATCTTTTTGCAGTCAGCAATGGTCTAACTAAGCTGTTCCCTGGGGTTGGAAACCCTCCAGCTCTAGACATATACAAAAACAAGTTGCAGAGAGTGAGTGGAATAAGTATTTGAGCATTTCAGAGCCATGGTGGCCTTGATTGTTAGGCTGAGTGTCTTGCTGAGGGGCAGATATCTAGATTGATGGATCACAGGCTGTGGAGCCCTTGATGGGCTGGACCCGCTGTGCTATTTGGAAAGTGTGCCCCCCCAAAGATTCATTTGGAAGGTACAGAGTGAATAGTCCAAGGCTACTGCAGGAAGTGCTGCCTCATGGGACATGTGCTAGATGTGACCTGCTATGTGAGTCAGAGGCTTCTTGGCTGCAGGGAATCCAGAGGGACCAAGAGAAGCCTACCCTGACCACCAGCCCTCCATGTCATGCCCTTGTCAGCCAAACTGCCCATAAAAATTACCCATGACTCCCTCAGCCTGGCCCTGGGATCTGGCTCTGGTTTGGCGCCTGCTACCCGCGCCACACCCCCTCCCCAAACCCCCAGGCCAGGTCCCATCAACTGTTCTGTCCATTCCCTGCATCTTGAGTACAATTGTTCCCACTTTCTTGGCTGTGAGCACAAAGTTTGAGATCAGAGACCTCTGCAGTCAAGTAGTGGTCTCACGATCACATCCTGAGTGCTGAGGGCGATGCCCGGTATGGAAGAAGAACTCAATAATTAGCTTAAAAATAAATGACTCCTTGCCACTCAAAGCATGGTCCCTGGATCAGTAGCAAAGGCATTGCCTGGGAGCTTGTTAGCAATACAGCATCTCGGGGCCCTGCTCCAGACCCTCTGAAACAGGATGTGCACTGTAAAAGACCCCCAGGTGATTCATATGCACCTAAGAATTTGAGAAGCACTGGCCTAATTCATAGACTTGTCCTGAAAATTAGTGACGTCAGGTGTGTACGTGCTCAGCAAAGAGCTTGGTATATTACAGATGTTCAAATAACATGAGTCATTTCTTTCTGTGTCCCTTCTGCCCTAAAGTGCAAAATCTCTGAAGCTAGAGACCATGTCTCATTTCCCCTGAGATCTCTAGACAAGTTTAGCATGTGGCTTATAGTCATTCTCAGTAAGTTTTTAAGTGCTAAAGACTTAGCATGGCTTCGTACAGTGATTTTTTCAAATTGCAGGTTGCAATCCATTAGTGGGTGGGGAAATAAATTAAGTGGGTTGTAACCATTTATTTATTTTTAAAAATTTTTTAAAGGTTTATTCATTTTTCAGAGACAGACAGAGCGTGAGCAGGGGAGGGGCAGAGAGACTGACACACAGAATCCGAAACAGGCTCCAGGCTCCGAGCTGTCAGCACAGAGCCCGACGTGGGGCCTGAACTCACAGACGGTGAGATCATGACCTAAGCTGAAGTCGGACGCTCAACCGACTGAGCCGCCCAGGCACCCTGGGGTTGTAACAATTTAAAAAAATAATTAGGGGGCACCTGGCTGGCTCAAACAGTGGAGCACGTGACTCTTGATCTCCGGAATGTGAGTTCAAGCCCCACACTGGGCATGGAGATTACTTAAAAATAAATAAATAAAAAGTAAAATAGAAGAGAATAGAAAATGTCAAAGTGCATCACATGTAATAAGAATAAGTTTTGGAGGTACCTGGGTGGCTCAGTCATTTGGGCAACCAACTCTTGATTTTGGCTCAGGTCATGATCTCACAGTTCGTGAGTTCGAGCCCCACATCGGGCCCCCTTTGGGTCCTCCCCACTCATGCTCTCTCTCTCAAAAACAAATAAACATTTAAAGTGTATTTCTTCCTGAGAGTCACAGTCTAACTTGGTCACACTTGGCCAAACTTAGCGATTCTGTGTGCAGTTTCTGGAATCATGCCGGTGGATCTAAATCCCACTTCTCCTATTTATTGACTGTGTGACCTTGGGCAAGTTACTTAACCTCTCAGTGGCTTCCAACTATGAACAAAGTTGTTATAAACATCCATGTGCAGGGTTTTATGTGGACATAAGTTTTCAAACCCTTTGGATAAATACCAACAAGTGTGATTGCTAGATTATATGGTAAGAGTATGCTTAGTTTTAGGGTTTTTTTTTTTTTAAGTTTTTATTTAAAGTCCAAGTAGTTAACACACAGTGTTATATTAGTTTCAGGTGTACAATATATTGATTCCACAATTCTGTACAACATCCAGTGCTCATCACAACAAGTGCCCTCCCTAATCCCTATCACTTATTTCACCTATCTCTGCCCCCAACGCCCTCAACCAACCTCCCCTCTGGTAACCATCCATGTGTTCTCTATAGTTAAGATTCTGTTTCTTGGTTTGCCCGTCCCTCTCTCTTTTTCCCCTTTGCTCGTCTGTGTTGTTTCTTAAATTCCACATATGAGTGAAATCATCTGGTATCTGTCTTTCTCTGACTTATTTCGCTTAGCATTATACAGTCTAGCTCCATCCATGTCGTTGCAAATGGCATAAATATGCTTAGTTTTGTAAGAAACTACCCAACTGGCTTCCAAAGAGTCTGTACAATATATTTTGCATTCCCACCAGCAATTAATGAGAGTTCCTGTTGCTTCACATCCTCGCCAGCATACATTACCGTCAGCATTCTGGATTTTGGCAATTCTAATAGGAATATGGTGATATCTTACTGTTATTTTTTTGTCATTCCCTCATGACTTCTGATGCAGAGCAAGCATAATGTTTTCAAGGTTCATCCACGTTGTAACATGTCAGAACTTCATTCCTTTTTATGGCTGAATAATATTCTCAATTATAGTAGAAGAAATAAAGGGAGTAGGTCCTGGGTTGTTTTTTTTTTTTTTTTTTAACTGCTTCAATAACCAAATGGGGGGAAAAAAAGTCACTTGTGTATAATTTTCATGAGGGTGACATCACCTCCCCCGTACAAAGAACTGTCCCTAACCAAGCTGTTTAATGGCCCTAATATGCTTCCAGTTAAATTGGCTTTGCTGCAAAGAAGTTCTTTGGGTTTTGTCCCCACTCTCATTGGGCTGGTAACTTGGAGCTGACAAACTGTGTTGAATTTGCGTTATATCAACTTAGCTACGGTGGAACTGCCTTTCTCAGAACTCCCTTCCTCACAGAGTTCCCTGTCGGCACGGGTTGCAGAAATATTTGTGCAAGATTTGGAAGCCAGAAGTGGACTGGCAGTCATGTTGCTGTCCACACTATGGAGATTTTACTATGTTTTCGCTGTCGTTCTTCCGGTGTAGTTGTGTCCTTTGCTCTCCAAACAACTGATCACTCTAGTCCAGGGAAAAGAGTCAGATTTTATAGAATCTGTTTGAAAATATGTTTTGATGAATGTAAAACTGTAACAAAACATATGGATATTCTTTCCAAATTTGAAAATAAACAATAAAGAGAACAAATTGGAAATGTATGAATCGCCAGATGAAAGGATTAATTATTCATCTTCCCGTATGAATTCTTCCTGTGAACACTCCCTCAATAAGTCACTTGTTCATATGTCCTTGTCTTAGGTTCTGCTTCTAGAAAATGTGACCTAAGAGATCAGGAATTTCTGGATGCCTCGAATGTGTACCTCCTAAGTGCCAGTCTGGGGGTCCTGAATAGACTGGAGATGATAACAGCTCTCACCCACCTCTTCAGGAATAGGTGCTTGTGTTTCCCAAATGCCAAATTCCAACATGTCTATTTCATAAACCCCAAACGTCTCCATGGCCCTTAGATGTTTCTATACTATAAGGTATAGGAAGGCAAGGGAAACAAAGTGAGGGGTGTTATGGCACCTTATAGTGATGTCATCCCCTACCCCTCACCTTAGAATTGTATCAAGAACATGGTGGGGAGGCGGTGGGAGTTGGAAGCAGGAGAAACATCATGGACTTGCATGAATATTTCAGTGCACTGGAATTCTGATTTTGGGACTTGGGATTTGTCCTGCATGCTGGCAGCAAATTGTGAAATCCCTGGGTAGGCAATGCTTCTCTGATATATTGATATGTTTAAGCTCCTGACTCACCTATAGTTAAACAAAAACAAAAACAGCCCACTTGACCTACAGCTGGGGAGTTAGGGGTGATGGCCAAGGGGCGTGTGTTTCCTTTGGAGGGTAATTAAAATATTCTAAAAGTGATTATGGTAATGGGTGCACAAATCTCTGAATGATCTAAAAGCCATTAAACTATACACTTTAAATGAATGACTGTTATGGTGTGTGCTATAGACTGAACACTTGCGTCCTTCCCTGGCTCCCATTCGTGTATTGAAACTTATCCCCGGTGGGATGGTATCTGGAGGTGGGGTCTTTGGGAGGTGGTTAGGTCATGAGGTGGAACCCTCATGAATGGAATTAGGGAAGATAATAAAAGAGACCCTTGAGAGTTCCTTCATCCTTTCCACCATGTGAAGACACAGTGGAAAGTTGGCTGTCTATGAACCAGGAAGCAGGTTCTCACCAGGCACTAAATCTTTTGGTGACTTGATCTTAGAATTCACCTCTAGTACTGTGAGGAAGAAACTTCTGTTGTTCACAAACTACCCAGTCTATGGTACTCCGTTATAGCATTGTGGACTAAGAAAGTGAGTGAATTATATTTCAGAAAGCTTTTTGAAAAAGAAACCCTCCCAGATTTCTTTCCAGCATATTCTAGTCATGATGGCAGCGCTGGGGTGTAGTGTGGGCCACTTGAATGTATGTGGTTAGCGGTCTTTCCCTAATCTATTGGAGAGTGACACCAATAATAACCAAAATACCACCCAATTCCCAACATACTCCAAAGCCCTCTTGGCTGTCACATTGGTCTTTGCCCCTCTCCACCCCATTCCGTCTAGGCCAACATATATCAACCTTCAAGGTAGACCAGCAGGCCAGCTTTCCCCCAGCCACTCCTACCACCACTAGATCTTGGTTTCCTCTATCTGCTAGAGCGAGAGTCCTCCTCATTCCCTGAGCTTTGTGAAAGAGCTTTCAGATCTTCAATTCTGAGAACTCCTGAGAAGAAAGTGGCTTTCTAGACCATGAATTGTAGATCATTATAGATCACTGAGTCTCTATTGCCTAACTATCTTTTGGTTCCAAGTGTTAAGAACAATTATCCATGAGTTTGAAAAAGAGTAAAAAGATGGCTGTATAACTTTTCAAACTTAAATCAGAACACTATCTACTTAAAGGCTATCTGATTTTCTAGGGGATGTAACTGTTTGACTTTGTTATTGATTAGGCCCCAGTTCTATAAAGGTAGGTGTTAACTTGTAGAAAATTGACAAGTTGCAAATGATTTTTGTCCTGTGGAGAAGGTAATCTCAAAGATCATTGACATAATATTAGAGCAGGGCTCAGCAAACTTCTTCCATAAAGGGCCAGATGATAAATAGACTTTGTGGGCCACACATTCTCTGTTGCAACTATTCCACTCTGCCATAGTAGTGTGAAAGCAGCCACAGACTGCTATGAATGAGCAGGGCTGCGTTCCCATAAAACTTTATTTATAGACGTTGAATTTGAATCTTATGTCACTTTCACATTATGAAATACTGTTCATTCTTTTTCCAGCTGTGTAAAAAAATGTAAAACAAAAACAAGACTCTACAAAAATAGGTGGTGGGTTTGGTTTGATCATCAAGTCATAGTTTGCCAATCTTTGGCCTAAAGGTTTTATTGTCCCGCAGGTCTTTAGCTAGTTTCATATTTAACTTGGAAACTTATTCCAGAATTCTTTTTTTTTAAAAAAAGATTTTATTTTTTAAAGTAATCTCTACACCCAATACGGGCCTCAAACCCACAACCCTGAGATCAAGAGCAGCACGTTCCATTGAATGAGCCAGCCAGGTGTCCCAGCATCCTTTTTTTTTTTTTTTAACTTTATTTATTTTTGAAAGAGAGAGACAGTGCAAGCAGGGAAGGAACAGAGAAAAAGAGAGACACAGAATCCGAAGCAGGCTCCAGGCTCTGAGCTGTCAGCACAGAGCCCGACACGGGGCTCGAACTCATGAACCGAGAGATCATGACCTGAGCCGAAGTAGGACACTTACCCAACTGAGCCACCCAGGTGCCCCAGCGTTCTTTTTTCCTATGAAATGTATGTGAGTGTGGATGTGGGTGTATATTGGTGGCAGCATGTATATATTAGTTACTTCTATCCTCTGAACCAGTTTTGCCATCTAGCTGGTTCCTTCATTAATAAATTAAAAACATCTTTGACACATGTTCGCCATATATTTTCAGTTCATTTTGAATGTGGAGTCATTCGGCTATCTCTTCTCTTACCTGGGCTCCTCTCCTCTCCACCAAGTGTTTATCAAGATGTTTCCCTAAATAAAGTCAGGTCTATGAGAAATTCTGATGCCTACAACTTCCTCCACACCTCTATTATTACTATGAGGCCCTTTTTCCAACAATATCCTTCTTCATGAGGCCAGCTGCTGGGGCTGGCAATGGGCTGGCCTGTATGGATGAAAGATACTGAGTTAATGACACTGATAGTGGCTGATGCGCAGTGGGGCTTGGCAATGAGTTGGCAGTGAACTTCAAGCTGCCAGGGCCCACGTGGAGGAGAGCGGGGCGTGTGGAGCCTCTGAAGGCTCCAACAGGGCTTCCCCCAGCTCCCCCTGCATCCATGCTTGCAGCACAGCTGGAGACTCATTCCTGAGGTATCATTACTATGAGCCAGGGCTCCCTAGAAGACTGGCTCTGACAGGCCAGCGTTATCGCTGGGGACTTTCTATTGTAAGACAAATAGTAATGACTCCAGCTGGGCGTGGGGAGAATCATAGGCTTCTTCCCAGGGGAAGTTCCCGGAGTGCCTGGTTGTTGTTTGGTTGGGGGGGGGGGGGGCGGGTAGGGGAGGCAGGTGTTAATTACACAGTCCCTGGGTGGTGGGAGGGAGCCATTTCCCAGCTGAGGAGGACTGGAAAATCTGGCACCTTCCTCCCAAGTCAAGATTGCTGAGACCACTATGATCAAATGCTCGTCCTCAGTGGGTGGTAATCAAAGGATTATTTATTTGGAAAGTCAATACCAGCCATGAGTGTTATTATTTTTGTCATCTTTGCATAGATTGGGGTGGAAATTGGTATTACCTTCTTGAAAGTATTTGACAATAAATATATTAAACATATCAAAGTTTTGTCCCAATTACTGCAGCTGGGCCTGGGTCTGTGGCCAAGTCAAACCAACCCTAGGGGTTATGAGAGAGAATAGGCTGAACTTAGCATAGTTTAGAAGCATCTACATATTTTTAACTACACAAATGATGCGCGTGTATATGATCACTGTGTGAAATCAAACATTACAGATAAAGCTGACATTCTCCCATGGGACCATCGCTCTCATCTCTGAGGTCCACAATTTTATCAGTTTTGTGTGTATCTTTCCAGCTTTTTTCTGCCATATTTACAGATACACGTGTCTATAGAAATATGAGGTATAATTCTATGGGGGAGATTGTGGATATATAAATGATATAATATTTTATCCATTTTTCTACAACTTGCCTTTATCACTCAACAATATGCCTTAGACATGTTTTGTGTCTGTACATAAAGGCTACATAGTGTTCTAGTGCATAGTTTATTTAACTGACGGTTTCTTTGAGGGCAATGGTTCTCACCCTTGTGTACTGCCCATCTTCCCATGCCATAGATGATGAAAAATGTTCACATTCATAACACGCTGCTCAAGAGATGCATATTAATTTGTAATAGTCTGGGAACCTCTGTCCTCACTCTGTCCCTTCCTTTCTCTTTTGAGAATGCATATAGGAACGCAAGCCAAGAGTTAGTGTCATTATAATTGGAGTAATCTTGAACTCAGTCTTAAAAAATGAGTAAATCACTGTCAGACCTTCCATTTTAATTACTGTTACTATTAAACAACTTGGAACATCTGACAACTGGTCTCCGTGTGCTTCCTTAGTCCCATCCAGCTGGAAAGAGAGAAAACCCACTCCGTCCACCATGAAATTGAGTGCTTCCTTACATAATAGGCCACTGTGTTATTCTCACATAGGACCCTAGGCTCCCTTTGCATAGAAGAAAAAATAGCTTTTCCAGGGGCCCATCCTAGCTTATGGAAGAGTATAAGGGTGAGCCTTAGGAGTGAGGGAGTGAGGGGTAATTCTGCTTTTGGTGTCTGCAAATTAAGAGAGAGGACAGGGGGACAAATAATAAACTTGACACTGAAGGCCAAATAAAAAAAGAGAGACAGAGGGGGGACAGGGGGTATTCCAGGCACAGGAAGTGGCCAAGAATGACGAACACCTCGGGACCCAACCACTCTGGCCCATGTCCCAAGTTGAAATGCAGAAATGAGTCCACGCCATGTGTGGCTGAGTTCCGAGAAGACAGCATGACTGAGCAGGCCTTGCGTGGGCAAAGTGCTTACTCTCATTCACTGCAGAAAGCACCTGCCCAGGGGGCTCTGTCTCAGGTGAGCAGACAGCTGCCTTGGTGCCAGGTTCCAGCAGAGGTGTGTGCCTGGGTCCCCACCAGTGGTCTGGCAGTGGGGAAAGAGGTCAGCTCAGGATCACTAGTGTTTCAGCAGTGACATTAACACGAGCCAAAAGGACCAGGACCCGAGGGCTGCCCATGTGCCTTGAAAGGTTTCTTCCTTTGCGGAGATAAACAGGAATGAACATCCCCTAGGGATCACAAATTGTCACAGAAGGAAGGTCTGTGGCAACAAAGACAGTCTCAGGTTCTCACAATAGGTGCAAAGTCATCCAGGTTGAATACTAAATGGCGGTGTCCTGTCCTTGTCCTAGCTGATGAAGCGGGAATGCCAATCACCATAATGACAGCGAATGTTTATTAACTGTCTACTATGTGCCAGCCACTGTGTGAGCACTTTTCGTGGAGGGTCTCACTCCATCCTCACAGCGTCATAGGAATGTTGGCATTTCCATCTGCATTTCCAAATGGAAGCCTGGCGAGGTGAAGCAGCTTGGCCAAGGTTACACGTTGCTGCAGTGGAGGATTGAGCCACGCATCTGACCCAGACCCACGATCCTCTCACCTTGAGGCTCAGCAGAGCCCCTGTTGTGGCCTTGTTGGGAGGACTGCATCGGCTTCCACGGCTGAGGTCCCTGACAGTCGGTGGATGTTAGGAAGAAGTGCTGTGCAGCCAGCCCTGGGTTGGAAAAGAAAGCCGTGGAATCTTCTAACATGGCATGTTTGTGAGGACTGGCTTCCTCAAGAGAATTCCCCAGCTGGTCAGAGTCGCCTTGAAAAAAGATGGACACTGGGCTGTTGACTTCGAAATTTTCTTCAAAATAACAGGGGCCTGTTTTTTTCTTTTTTTAGTATATGTGCTGCTGAAGCGAGCACTGTTTTTTTCTTTTTTTAATGTTATTACTATTATCCTTCAAATTGGGCAAACCACTTAACTATGCCCCATGTGTTTATTTTGACAGCTGATACACCTCCTGATTCTTTTTTGCAGCACCACAGGGAATATCCTACTTCTTTTTTTTTAAGGAATAACATTTAACAATTTTTTTAAAGTATTGTGTTGTCTCCTTTTTAAATTATTTTTTTAATTAATTTTTTTTTTTAATTTACATCCAAGTTAGTTAGCATGTAGTGCAACAATGATTTCAGGAGTAGATTCCCTAATGCCCCCTACCCATTTAGCCCAGCCCTCCTCCCGCAACCCCTGCAGGAACCCTCAGTTTGTTCTCTGTATTTATGAGTCTCTTCTGTTTTGTCCCCCTCCCTGTTTTTATCTTATTTTTGCTTCCCTTCCCTTATGTTCATCTGTTTTGTATCTTTTTTTTCTTTTTTAAAATTTTAATGTTTATTTATTTTTGAGAGAGACAGAGACAGAATGTGAGTGCGTTAGGGGCAGAGAGAGAGGGAGACACAGAATCTGAAGCAGGCTCCAGGCTCTGAGCTGCCAGCACAGAGCCTGACACGGGGCTCAAACTCACCAGCTGTGAGATCATGACCTGAGCCGAAGTCGGACGCTCAACCGACTGAGCCACCCAGGCACCCCGCATCTGTTTTGTATCTTAAAGTCCTCATAGGAGTGATGTCATATGATATTTGTCTTTCTCTGACTAATTTCACTTAGCATAATATACTCTAGTTCCATCCACGTAGTGGCAAATGGCAAGATTTCATTCTTTTTATTGCCGAGTAATAGTCCATTGTATATAGATACCACATCTTCTTCACCCATTCATCCATCGATGGACATTTGGGCTCTTTCCATACTTTGGCTATTGTCGATAGTGCTGCTATAAACATGGGGGTGCACGTGTCCCTGTGAATCAGCATTCCTGTATCCCTTGGATAAATGCCTGGTAGTGCCATTGCTGGGTCGTAGGGTAGTTCTGTTGTTAGTTTTTTTGAGGAACCTCCATACTGTTTTCCAGAGTGGCTGCACCAGCTTGCATTCCCAGGGAATATCCTATTTCTTATAAGCTGAGAATAGGAAACAAAAACTACTCCCTCCAAAGGCTCTTCATGGGAGTGAGCTGTGGTCTTGCTCTTCGGTGAGAAGACTGCCCTGAGGCTGCAGTTAGCTTTCTGTTTTCAACCTTCTTCCCAGTTTGAAATTTGGAGTTGGTTCCTCATGACCCTCTTGAACTAGAGATTTTTCGTTATATCATTAGTGCTTCCACCAGCTCTTTTTTGATAAAACACACCTCCAATTCCTGCTGGAAAGCCATGCCTCTGCAGTTCTCAAAGGCTTGATTGCACAGACCATGATTGGCTGCAGCAATCAAGTTCCTTTACCTCCTGGCCACAGTGATTGGTTGAATTGGCCAAATAACCCACGTACAACCAATGATATGAAAGGAGATGGTTGCTGGGGCTTCTGGGAAAAAGACACCCCTCCTGCTCTTGAAGGATGTAACTGTAGAATTACAATGGCCATTTCTGCTTTCCTAAGTGGGGAGACTGGAGCTTCAGGATCAAGCCAATGCCATGGAGGCAGAGCAGGGAGGCAGACATCTTTGGCAATATCATTTAAGTCCCTGGATCAAGCTGAGCCTGAAGCTAGATACCTCAGGACTTTGCAGCTCAATCAGTAAACCAAAGTCTTTTTGTGTTTAAGGCAGTTTGGGTTGGGTTTTCTGTCACTAGCAATCACAACAGCCTCGATGGCCCACTTGCCTCTGAGGACTGGCAAGGGAGCAGAAGGAGTATCCACCTGCTTGGAGGCTCAGTCTGAAGGTGGGGATCAATGTGCTGGCAAGAGTGCGGGTGAAGAGGGGCTCTCATACACTGCAGGTATGAGTATAAATTAGTACAGACTTTGGGGGGGGCTGTCTCATTATACTACAGGTATAAGTGTTAATCTGGGTCCTCTGAGAAGCGGGCACCAGGATGGATTAAGTGTGCAAGGATTTTAAGAGAAAATTGCCTTTGTGAAAGAAAATATGGGGGGAGCAGAGAGGGCTGGGAGAGGTGTCAGTCTGTGACACAAGTCTGCCCCCCCCCATCCCCCCAGTGAAGGACAGACAGTAGAGGCATCCTAGACTGGCCTGTAGTCTAAGGCAAGTTCAGCAAGGCCATCAAGGTGTCCCTGAGCCAAAATCCACCAACAAGGGAATGCTCTCCCCCAGAAACAGGGCTGTCTCAGGACCCTGCCTCACTTAGTCATTGCCTGGGAACAGCCTATGGAAAGTGAGGTCTCCAAGCAAACAAAATGATGGATTTCTTTTTTCTTTTCTTTTCTTTTTTTTTTTTCAAAATGATGGATTTCAACAGGAGGCCCCAAGGTGCGTTCTCATGGTGGTCGCAGGACACATACCCAGAAACCACTATTAAAAGTCAGCAGTGGTTAACTCTGGCTGGTGCGATTATGGGAGACACACACAACCTAAGACACCTTTCTCTATATACGGTTTTACAGTCCATGTCCGTATTTTTATAAAAAAAAAAAGTAATCCTATTTTAACATGGGCACACACTTTGAACAGGTAATTCCACTTCTAGCAATATACCCCCAAGAAAATAATTGAACATGCATACAGAGATGCTTATCACTGTGTTATTTGTAAGAGTGGAAAATTAGATGGTACCTAAAAGGCTAACAATAGGAGTGTTAAATACTTTTTGCTACATCCACATGCTGGGATGGTATGCTTCATTTGCAATGATCCTATGGGTGATATATATTAATTGCCATGAGCTCCAGCATCCCTGTCTGTCTGTCCATCTATCTATCCTCTAGGTGTCTCTAAAAATCTCTCTTGTTTCCACCCCTCCCTCTATCCATCCATCCACTCATCCATCCATCCACTTACCCATCCATCCATCCATCCATCATTGATCTATTTCCCCCTCTCCACTCCCCCCCCGCCCCAGATTATTCTCGGGCTTGGTTGCCTGGCTTCCCTGCCCACAGCATCTCAGCAGCAACAGTCTAGAAAAGATGGGAGATTCTGTGGGCTGTCAGAGACTGGCACAGTGACTCCCAGATAAGACAGGTGACAAAAATTACCTGAAGTAGACAAAGCACATATGACCCTGAATCGTCAAGGAAAGGCTAATCTTGTTGGATATCATCTGTTTGAGGAAGCAGGAAAATGTATAACGTGGTTAAGAAAGATTCCCATCCAAAGTAGAAAAAACAGAAGTATTTGTGACGCCTGTGGAATGAGTTTTAGTTTTCTGGAAAAGTCACCTCAGCCGAGCTCCTCATTCCCGAAAGCTGCCTGATAAATCACAGAGCTGAAGGGGAGTGTATCTCTATTATATAAAGGAGAAAACTGAAATTCAGGGAGGTTAAGCCACTTAGATGAGGTCACACAGTAAGCCGAAGTGGTGGGATCTGAATCTATGTCTTTTTGATTCCAGTTGTGATATCATAGAGATGTGCCACCCAGATCCCTCCTTCAAGGATGAGGACAGAGAGGTTTCAGCTGTCAGCTCCATCAGGGTCAGCTGCAGCCACAGAGAGGTCACATCCTTTCTGGGGAAGCCTGCATCACTGAGTGAAGTATGGGTCTAAAGTCCTGGCCACTTCAGCCCTATGTGGTCCACTCTGATGGTCAGGATTTCTCCCGGATCTCCCGGCCAGGTTGGCTGTTAATTTGCCAGACTGCACCCCAGTTCCACTCCTTCCTCTGCTTTCTCTTCCCAGGTATTGGTTCCTAATAAACAATCTCTACTCCAAACTCTGTCTCAGCAACCACTGCCAGAAAACCCAGTCTAGAACCAGTGATGCTGGGAGCAGTCTGAAAAAGCCACAAGACAGGGCTTAGGACCTGGATTGCTCCCCTGCCCCCCTCTAGGTTGGCAATCAATAGCGGTGGGTGGAACACAGCCTCTGGCACAAGGTGGTCCAAACCTCCATAGACTGAGCTGGGAGGGTGTACCAGGGGGAGGGAATGTCCTAGCAGAAGCCATGTATCAGGTAGTTGATGAACAAAGAAAACAGTAGCCCTAAGCATAACTAGGTTGGATGGCTATTGCTACAAGGCTTTGCAGGATACCAAACAGCCAAGGACAAGTAACAGGCCCTTACTCTAGGAGTGAAAACCAGAGAGCCTCTTGGGTTGCAGACAAGGAAGTTGGCAGGAGGGCAGACCAAGCCCGAGATTCAGGGTGACCGAACTTCAAAGGCAGTTAAGCTCCCAAGGAAAGCAGTGTTACACTATGGTCAGGGCCCCGACTGGGACCCTGACACATGGAATGAGGTCATCTGGGTGGTGCCCCCAAAGACGTTTCCACTTGAGGGGCCATTATGAATAATGCTGCTATGACCCCTCATGTTTGAATACCTGTGTTCAGTACTACTGGGTATATACCCAGAATTGGAATCACTGGGTCCTTTGGTAATTCTATATTTAACTTTTTGGGGAAGCACCATACTCTTTTCCAGAATGGCTTCACCATTTTATATTGCCACCAGCAATGTATAAATTTGTTGATATTTTTGGGTTTTGGGGGGAACGACTCTCCTCTTTGGGCCCACATGGTTCAGATGATATTAATTCCCACCACTCTCTGCCCCAGAGATGGGCATCTAAACAACCAGAATTTGCTAAAGTGGAATAGGCGTGTGACTGAGCCAGGCCCGTGAAATTCAACTCTGAATCTCAAACAACCTTGGATTTGTGTTGCTTACCTATATCCACCACCCTTGTTTCTTAATTAAGCCAGTTTCAGTGTGACCAAGTCACCACTCTGTATCATTAAGACTTGCTTGTTTAAAACCTCTGCCTGGGGCGGCACCTGGGTGGCTCTGTCGGTTAAGCATCTGACTCTTGATTTAGGCTCAGGTCATGATCTCATGGTTCGTGAGATTGAGCCCCATGTTGGACTCCGTGCTGACAACGTAGAGTCTGCTTGGGATTCTCTCTCTCTCTCTCTCTCTCTCTCTCTCTCTCTCTCCCTCTCTCTCTCTCTCTCTCTCTGCCTCTCCTCTTCCCTCTCAAAATAAATAAAAATACACATTAAAAAATTAAAAACAAAAATCTCTGCCCAGGAGCTTTATCTCTTCTGTGGCTTATATTTATTGAGTGTCAGATTTACACTAGATATACCTACATGATGTGCTGGAGTTGGGCTCACTTTTGACGGGGCAAGACCGGCTCAGTGAATGGTCAGAGACGCGATCTTGCAGACAAAGGGGAACTTGCGGCTGCATGTGTTATCATTCCATGACCTCAGAGCTGCAGTGAGAAGAAGCACAGAATCCGGGTGAGGGTCCACCTACCACAGTAAAAGTAACCTCACCGCCCCACTGGAGTAAAAGCCCTCTCCTGTGGCCTCATGCCTGCACTGGCACCCCTTTCTGGCTGGTGCTTGATGAGGCTGCTGTCCGGCTCTTCTCTCTCCAAGGCTGGTCCTGACTTGCTGCTGTGGAGGGGCAGGACACCCTTTACCCAGGGGCTTGGCCCAGCTCTGACTCCCAGGCTCCAGACTGGCTCCCAGGATAGCAAGTCCCTGTTCCCTACCTCCCTATTCGAATCAGGAAAAGAAAAAGGGGCGCAGAAGGAGCAGGAGTTGGGTGCTTGAATCTGGACTTTGGTAGGTCCAGGTTTGAAACCCATTTCACTACTTGCTGTGTGACCAAGAACAAATTGTTTAACATCTCTGAGCTTCCATTTCTTCATCTGCAAAATGAGAATATGAATCATTTTCACTTCTCCAGATCGGGTTGAGGAGTGATGATGTTGCTCATGCTGATGGCGGTGATTGCTAATACCACATGCAAATCGTTGTGGCCACATTATGTACATTAGCTTCTTTCCTCTTCACAGCAACCTTGTGCGTTAAGTATCATTAGCCCATTTTGCAGATGCAGACTCTGAGCCAGGAGGTTAAGGCATTCACTTTGGACCACGCGATTAATAAGGGGTGGAGCTGGGGTTCCAAGAACAGCTGGATCAGCTGTGCCTCCTATAATCCTCACGTCTGCCCTATGGGTAGAACGGTTACTAAATCCATTTTACAGAAGAGGAAGCGGAATCTCAGAGTGAATAAGTGATTCCCTGCAAGGTTACAGAGCTAGAAAGCAGCAAGGCAAGGGCTTGGACCCAGGTGTATATCCTTTTCACTACTTCCACCTCGGTGCTTCTCCAGGCATACCTCTGCTCTGATAGTGAGGAGCACGAGCCTGGGGTCGGGGCTGGCACTCCAGCGCACTGGGGAGCTGACACAGAAGCACCATCTTTTGACTACGGTCTTTGCGACCCCGCCCCCCCAATGTGCCCCATGCTTCTGCCTCTAATATCTTTTTAATCCAAGCACGGTCTGCAGGTCAACAATGCCCCGCTACCTACTGTTTAAACTGTATCCACGGCGGAGAAGGGCCCGGCCCCCCAACCCCGCCCACTCCGCCCCCACCAGCCCCCTAACGCCCAGGAAAAGGCGGGGGGCAGGCAGTCTCTCTGCCATCCCCGGCTCCTCCCCAGCACCCCTGCAAAAGCCCTGATTTCGCGGGCACTCACCGCTGGTCGGCCGGTACCATATCTGCACGCAGTCCTCTTCTGGGTCCTTGTGGACGCCGTCGTCCGGCTGGCTTCCGTCCCAGTAGCTGTAGTCATAGGAGGAGCCGTCGGTCCATTCAAACTGCCCTTCCTGGGCAATCCCATCCAGAGTGGAGGAAGCCAGTCCGTAAGAGAAAGATCTGGCATCAGAGCCAGCCCCAGCTCAGGGCTGACATTCTAACGCCTCCATATGGAACAGTGCAGAAGTCCTCACTTTGGGGGCACCTAGGGGCTCAGTCCGTTAACCCTTGGACTCCTGATTTGGGCTCAGGTCATGATCTCACAGCTTGTGGGATCGAGCCCTGCCTTCTCGGGATTCTCTCTCTCCCTCTCTCTCTCTGCCCCGCCCCCACTCGTGGGCACGCGCATGAGCCTGCACGCTCGTGAGCTCTCTCTCTCAAAAAAACCCTTAACAAACAAACAAACAAACAAACAAACAAACAAACAAACTTTTTAAAAAGTCCTGGGGCACCTGGGGGGCTCACTCAACTGAGCTTCCCACTTCGGCTCAGGTTATGATCTCAAGGTTCCTGAGTTTGAGCTCTGAGTTGGGCTCTGTGCTGAGAGTATGGAGCCTGTTTGGGATTCTCTCTCTCCCTCTCTCTCTCTCTGCCCCGCCCCTACTCGTGGGCGCGCGCATGAGCCTGCACGCTCGTGAGCTCTCTCTCTCAAAAAAAACCTTAACAAACAAACAAACAAACAAACAAACTTTTTAAAAAGTCCTGGGGCACCTGGGGGGCTCACTCAACTGAGCTTCCCACTTCGGCTCAGGTTATGATCTCAAGGTTCCTGAGTTTGAGCTCTGAGTTGGGCTCTGTGCTGACAGTATGGAGCCTGTTTGGGATTCTCTCTCTCCGTCTCTCTCTCTCTCTCTCTCTCTCTCTCTCTCTCCATCTCGCCCAGTCTCTCTCTCTCTCTCTCTCTCTCAAAATAAATATATAGGGGCGCCTGGGTAGCTCGGTCAGTTAAGCCTCCGACTTCGGCTCAGGTCATGATCTCCTGGTTGATGGGTTTGAGCCCCACGCGGGGGCTCTGCGCTGATAGCTCAGAGCCTGGAGCCTGCTTCGGAGTCTGTGTCTCACATTCTCTCTCTCTCTCAAAAATAAATACTAAAATATTCTTAAAAAGGCCTCAGTTTGATGTGAGATACTGCTATTATACCATCACTGCTAGCTGCTGTTTATGGAAGGCTCATTAGTTGCCATCAGGTGCTCTACTTATTTTCTGCCCCCCGTCGTCCAAGCAGGCATCATCATGTCTATTGCACAGATGAGAAAACTCAGACTCAGATTGGCCTAGCCAAATTCACATAGCTAATAAAGCATTGGTGCTGGCATTCAAACCCAGGTCTGTGAGACTCCGTGCCCAAGATTTAACTACTACACTTTTTTTTTTTTTAATTCAATTTACCAGCCGACTGGAGTCACCCTTCATTTCTTTCCTTTTGTCCCTGTACTGTGTATTTTTCTTGCCTGATGTGAGACTTCTCTGTCCAATTACAAGAAAACTCCTGTTGGGAATTTGATTGGTGTTAAAATAAATGTGCAAATTAACTGTGGAAAGAACTATATCCTTGCCATGTTCTGGAACACGAGCCATTTCTGCATTTATTCAAGTCCTTAGAAAAGTCTCCCCCGAAAGACTGATGATTACGGAGGTGGCATCAGATAATGGAAACAGCATGCTGCTTCTGAGAGAGAGGCTAGAGCTAGATGCTACCCACCTCCTCACTGCCATCTGGACAGGTTACTTAACCTCCCCAGCCTCAGTTTCCACACCTTTACAATGGAGCTAGTCTCTCCCTCAGAAACCTGTTGTGAGCAGTGATGAAGTAAAGGGCACAAAGGACTTAGCTAGTGTCCTGCAAGGAAGATTTTAAAAAACAAGATCTTTTACTGTATTGTTTGTTATTACTACACTTAATTATTGTAATACAAGTTCCTTAAACCCTAAGTGTATTCACAATCCTTTTTTTCTCTAAGTTTATTTAAGTAATTTCTATACCCAACGTGGGACTCACACTCATGACCTTGAGATCAAGAGTCACAGGCTCTTCTGACTGAGCCAGCCAGGCGCCCCTATAATCCCATTTAAAAAAATTCTTTCTTTCTTTCTTTATTTATTCATTCATTCATTTATTTATTTATTTATGAGAGAGAGTGAGTGGGGGAGGGGCAGAGAGAGAGAGGGAGAGAGAGGAGCCCAAGCAGCCTCTGCGCTGACAGCAGCAAGCCTGATGTGGGGCTCGAACTCATGAACCGTGAGATCATGACCTGAGCCCAAGTGGGATGTTTAATTGACTGAACCACCCAGGTGTTCCTATAATCCCATTTGAAAGTCACTATTATGAATAGAAATTTTGCGGTTCTTTTTTTTTAATGTCTATTTATTTTTGAGAGAGAGAGCATGAGCCGGGGAAGTCCAGAGAGAGAGGGGGACAGAGGATCCAAGAAGCCTCTGTGCTGATGGCAGTGAGCCCGATGAGGGGCTTGAACTCATGAACCATGAGATCACAGCCTGAGCCGAAGTAGGACACTTAACTGATTGGGCCACCCAGGTGCCCCTTGTGGGTTTTTTTTTTTTTTTTTTTTCAATTACAACTTCTATGTAGGTTCTTGCAAGATGAATTCTATTGATTTAAAAAAATATATATCCATCTCTGTTGAGTCTGGCTACTACTGTTGCTTCTGCTATTTGACAGTGACTTCTACCAGCCCTAGTGAGCTCTTAGAGTGTCCCAAGTGCCAGGCTAAGCTCATTGACTTTTCATAACAAGGCACTGTTATCATTACCCCCATTTTATAGCTGAGGAAACTGAAGCTCAGAGAGGTCAACAAAAAAAAAATTGGCCAAAGTCACCTACCAGCCAGTAAGAGGCAGGACGGGGGCTGGAACTGGAGCCCTATTCCCCGCAGTACTCTGGGGGCAGGGCTGGTAGCATACATGCAAAACAGAGACAGTATTCAGCTCACCCAGGGAGAGTCTGGGGACAGAATTCCCAGGGGGACTCTGCTGCGATGTCGCCAGGTATGAGATCTGGCCTTGCTCTTCACCATTATTCCATCGACCCCTGCCCCATTTTGCATCCCAGACCCACTTGTCTTTCAGGTCCTCGAATAGGTCATGATCTCTCACGCCTCAGGACCTTTGCTCATGCTATTCCCTCTACCTGGAATGCGCTTCCTCTGGCTGACTCCTATTTATCCATTAGATACTAGCTTAAATGTCTTTAACTTAGGGAGGCTGTGGCAACCATGGAAGGGCACTGCTTGGAACTCCCTCAGGAGGACCAGCTACAGGGAGCACGGCTGACCCACAGCCTCAGCTCCCCTGCCCCTTCGGATTCACCGCTGCGTTCACAGCCAGACCAGGTTTCCTCCAGGCTGTGCCCAGTCAGTGACTCAGCAGGTACTCAGGGGTGCTGGTGCCGGCCCATTCCTGCCCCAGGCGGGGTTCCTCTAGTGGCCATCCTTTGCCTGAGGACTCCCCACTGGCCTAGCCAAGTCTTTCTCAGAACTGTGCTATCATCACACTTATGTCCCCTCCTCTTTTTTCCCTCACAGATCTTTCTCCCTCAGAAATATTTTACACATCTAGTCACATTTTTGTGTCCACTGTTTTGGGAACTCACCCAAAGAAAGGCCTTCCCTGATCCTACTATGTCCCCGTCACATACTCTTTCACAACACTATCTTCTACCTGGGGCATCCCGGTGTCTGGTTTTTCTCCACGTGCTGGGCACGCCGCAGTGACCTGCCGTATGGGCCCCAGGTGAAAGGTCGGCTAAGTCAAAATGGCATCCTTGCTGCAGCTGCCAAGAGGGCCTGATGGCCCCTGCTTCCTTACCTGTCTGTGATCGTGAAGCCCCGTCCAGATGTCAGCTGGGATCCCAGGCACACAGCTGTTCACAAGGTCATACACAAAGACATTCTCTTCCCAGCTGCAAACGTAAGAAACTCAGTAGTGTTACTCGTTGTCTCTGTTCTTAGGACAGAGTCAAAAAGTGAAAGCAATCCTTGTTAATCTCCCTGGTTCAAAGTAAATCGAGGGTATGATGCAATCCTGTCTTTTCCTTCGTTTTCTTTTTTTTAACATTTATTTATTTTTGAGAGAGAGAGAGAGAGCTCACTCTAGTGGGGGAGGGGCAGAGAGAGGGGAGGGGAGACAGAGACTCTGAATCAGGCTCCACACTGTGAGCGCAGAGCCCCATGCAGGGCTCAAACCCATGAACCATGAGATCATGACTTGGGCCGAAATCAAGAGTCGGCCACTTAACTGACTGAGCCACCCAGGCGCCCCTCCTTCTTTTTCTTTTTTCTTTTATTTATTTATTTTTTAATTTTTTTTTAACACTTATTTATTTTTGAGAGATAGAGAGAGACAGAGCACAAGTGAGTGAGGGGCAGAGAGAGAGGGAGGCACAGGATTTGAAGCAGGTTCCAGGCTCTGAGCTGTCAGCACAGAGCCAGACATGGGGCTCGAACCCACAAACTGTGAGATCATGGCCTGGGCCAAAGTCGGGTGCTTAACCGACTGAGCCACCCAGGCGTCCCTCTTTTTCTTTCTTTAATTACACCACCCATATGTGACTGTCTTTTCATGGCCACCTCCGGATCAGATCCATGCCAGTTCAAAGCAGATCTCAGCCCCACTATTCATCCTAAAAATTTACATCTGTCTCAAACACACCAGCAAATGAGGTGGATTGTATTGACAATATCATGAAGAGACAGAGAAAGGGGTTTCTCATGCGCTCTGCACATCAAATAACTTGATGGAAATCTCCACTAGACACTTTCGTTTTCTCTCAGAAGCCCTCCTATGCTGCCAGTCCTTACATATCCTACCAGGTTTTTGTTCACATACTGCCTCCAAAATCTTTTGCCTCCCTGGAAAATTCGGCTCTGGGCTTGAACTTGCATAGCCCACTCAGCAACACCAAAGCCCTTTGGTTAACAGGCCACCCCCGCTTAGAAAGTGTCAGCCTTTTCAGGCTGCAGTAACAAAATATCATAGACTGGATGGCTTTCAAACAACAGATATCTATTTTTCACAGTTCTAGAGGTTAGAAGTCCAAGTTCAGGAGGCCAGCATGGTCAGGTGAGGGCCTTCTGGGTCACAGACTTCTCACTGTGTCCTCACACGGAGGAGGAAGGGGCAAGACAGCAATGTGGGGCGTCTTGTATAGGGGCACTAATTCCAGGGCGCCTGGGTGCCTCAGTCGGTTAAGCATCTGGCTCCTGATTTCGGCTCAGGTCATGATCCCAGAGTCATGGGATTGAGCCCTGTGTCAGGCTCCATGCTGAGCCTGCTTGAGACTCTCTCTCTCTCTCTCTCTCTCTTTCTCTTGCCCTCAAAATAAGTAAAGAAACATTAAAAGAAAAAGGGTGCTAATCTCATTCATGAGGGCTTCACCTCATGACCTAATCACCTCCAAATGTCCAACCTCCGAATATGGTCACGTTGGGCATTAGGATTTCAACCTATGAATTTGGGGGGTAGGACACAAATATTCAAACCATAGCAGAAGGCATTGGTGTCTTCTTGGGGGACCCTCACCTCCTATTTCAAAGAACTCAGAAAATACTTCACCTAACAAAAGGCATCGGTGGAGGACACTGAAAGCAGTCTGCTGCCCAGAGCGACAAAGAAATAGAGATGGATGGATGGATAGAGAGATAGACACATAGAGATTTTCCTTGGATCATTAAAATGTTTCCTGAGTGCTGACTTCCTGACAGGTACTGTGCTGCATGTTTTGCATATGTGAAGTCACCGCATTGCCTTCTTTTTGCATTGTCATATCAATGGGACACTGGGATGGACACCCCTGGTTGCTTACTCCACAGCCATCTCTGGTCTCTTTGCCTGTTGCCTACATAAGAAGTTAGGAGAGGAAGGGCACCTGGGTGGCTTGGTCAGTTGAGCATCTGACTCTTGATTTCGGCTCAGGTCATGATCCTAGGTTCGTGGGATTGAGCCCCAAGTCAGGCTCTGCGCTGAGCAGGGAGCCTGCTAGAGATATTCTCTCTCTCTCTCTCTCTCTCTCTCTCTCTCTCTCTCTCCCCCCCATCCTCTGCCCCTCTGCCCTGCTTGAGCATGCCCACATGCTTTCTCTCTCTCTCTCTCTCTCTCTCTCTCTCTCTAAAATAAAAACACCACCCAAAAAGAAGTTAGGAAAGCTAGGTTTCACTTTCTGGCCTCCTCTTCAGCCACCACTGGCCATCAACCCCAGGTGGGCCAACTGGATGTAAGCAGACTTCCGTAAGTGGCGTCTGGAAAATACTGCCCTCCCTGATAAATGGAGACAGGTGTGTGGAAAAGGCTGCAGGGTCTATCGTGGCCTTTCCTTCTTGGGTTATAGTTGAGGGTGGACCTGATGTTTGAAGCTGCTGCACTGAAGAGCCTGGGGAAGGGAACAGCTCACCCAGCGCCCTGCTACCAGAGAGCCTGGAGAACGCCATCGGCAGAGGCCAGAAGGGCAGGTAAGGGAGGTGAGGGCAATGGACACACAATAGCTCGGCTCAAGGAGCTCACAGACCCAGAGGGGCAGATCTCACCAGACCAGGGGTCCCATTTTCGGCTTCCACGTGGCATTAAGGTAGACTTCAGTATGTTCAAGAAATCTTTATCAAGTCATACTTAGCAGCCTCAGACCGAATAACTAGCAAATAACTCACTTTAAAACGGGACTCTGGTGAGGTGCCCTTTATGCTGCAACAAAGCATATCTGCTGTCATCAAGCTTCACTGGATGGCCACTCTCCACGGGCTGCCATCTTGTCTAAAATGCCCCCTATTAAATTCCCTTTGTCCTGAGGCCCTGGTAGCAAATCAGAACACCCATGTTTATTCTGCTTCATTCTGTGTTTGTGGAAGACATTGCCAATCCGTTCCAGAAGCACTCAGAATCTTTCTCAATACCGTGCTGCAGGCAATCACATTCAGGGAGTTGCAGATACAGTTGGGAACTCAATCTTTGGGTCTCCCCCAAATTCATTTGTTGAAACCCCATATTCATATGTTGGGAATATATGAACCCAAATTCCTATGTTAATACCAGTGTGATGGTATTAGAGGGTGGGGACTCTGGGAGGTGATTAGGTCATGGGGGTGGAGCTCTCATGAATGGGATTAGTGCCCTGAAAAGATGCCAGAGAGCTCTCACCCCTTCCCCGGTGAGGATGCAGCTCGAAGATGGCCATCGTGGACCAGGGAGCAGGCTCTCCCACTATGAACCTGACCAAGCTGGCACCCTAGCTTGGACTTCTCACCACCAAACTGGGAGAAATACATTTCTGTTGTTTGTAAGCCACCCTGTCTGTCGTGTTTTTGTAACAGCAGCCTGAATGGACTAAGAACCGAGATACCATTGGAGGAAATGGAAGGGAAAAAGGGTGAGTGGGGCAGGGCTTGCTGGCCCTCAGAAAGACGATCTGACATGGGAACCCTAAGTAAGAACTGGCCCCCTTGAGATGCCTAGAATTATAATGAACGAAACTATTAATGGCTCCCTCTCTTGAGCACTCAGTGATGAGCTAACTTTGTAAGAACTTCAGATGCTTGGTCTCCTTGGTCAGATGCTTGGTCTCCTTGGTGTAGGGAGGAAGTGGCAGAGCTGGGACTAGTCCAGGACTGTCTGAGTCTAGTGTCCTTGCTTCTTCCTTTGGAACATCTGCTGTTTCCATTCTTTAGGCTTCCTCATCCTTGAATATCCTGATCCAAGATGGTCCTTCCAGGAAACCTTCCCTGAATACCCCCTATCCACTCCGGACCACTTAGAGCACACATTTCTGACTTCCCAGAGGCAGGCTCGTTGGTTTATTTCTCTATTTCTTAAGGTCTGGTGTCCTCAAATGAGCCACAAGGACCACATAAACAACACCAAACCTTACTTCTACTTGACATCAGCAGGGCTCTCTTCAACATTGATGTTCCAAGAGTATGTGTTCCGCCGTGTGAGGGAATCCACTTTCTGGGGACAGGGTGTTCTTCACCCTAGTGGGTCCTTGAGCTTGGTCCTGCCCCGCTGCGTAAGCACTGGCATCCCCACACGCCTCTCTCACGCACAATTTGGGGTCTCCTACATTGACTGCTGAGCATACACGTTGAGCAGTCATCGGGTAGAGTGGCCGCCTAGCCATTTTAGCACTTTGTCATCTTTGTTCAACAGCACCTGCTTGGGAAAAAATTTCCATATTTCATTGCATTTTCCCCATAACTGGTCAAAATAACTGGAACATAGAGAAGCCCAAGGTGCTACTGCAAGTAATAAGGAGCATAGAGCAGTTGAACTTAATTCACCTCAACAGCCTCTTGAAACAAAGGCGGAAATGATTAGGTAAGCAGAAAGTATGAGGATCTTAAATTTCAATCAGATGCTCCACAGACAGACATAAGCTGATTGTGTGTTTAATTATGAAAGAAAAAAAAAAGCATGAAGAAAACACCAGAAATATAGAATTGGATTGTGTCTCAAAGACAAGATGTAATTAGGGATTTTATAATAGCGTCTAGCTTTCTGTGAACTGAACTTCACATAAAACAGGTTAAGGAGTTGATCAGATCCAACTTTCCAAAATGTTTTCATAAAAGTATCATGGACCGGGATGCCCGGGGGGGCTCAGTCGGTTAAGTCTCTGACTCATGATCTCTGCTCAGGTCATGATCTCATGGTTCATGAGTTTGAGCCCCGCGTTGGGCTCTGCACTGACAGAGTTTGGGATTCCCTCTCTCCCTCTCTCTGCCCCTTACCCACTTGCTCTCTCTCTCTCTCTCTCAAAATAAGTAAATAAACTTAAAAAAAAAAGTATTAATACCAAAATGGAAAACTACCTGTAAAAGAGAGGAAAGGGAGAGAATGTTAGTAGTACAAGAAGGAAAAGGAGGGGGCATTCGGAGTTGAGAAGACAGGAAGAAGGTAGGTTGAGGCAGCAAAGGACCAGAATTGGGTCAAGAATTGCCTGGAAACTCCCCACATTTGCCCAGAATCTTTGCTGATGCCTAGCTAAGGTTGAGGTTATAAGCACCATGAGTGGCTGAACTGTCCTGCCTGTGGGCTGGCTAAAGAGAAATTTTCACTTGGAATCATTTTAAAACGTACTCTTTATTCCGAGTATCTCATTTTCCTCTACAGCCTTGAAAGTTTTGACAACTTCTTTGATCCACCGGTGTGCGGGCCGGTCCTGTGCTCTGCCTGTATCACAGCGGATTTGCCCTGAAGACTGCCTTTCCCACGTTTTCTTGTCAGCTTCCCCGTAAGCAGCGGGAAGGGCCAGAAGAGGAAGGGGGCAGAGAGAAGCCGAGAGAAGCCCGGTATTTCTCTCCCTGCCTCGGGAGTCGCTGGCGGGGGCTGCCTCGCCTTGGTGGCTCCAGCTCTATGAGACTGGTTTGCCTTCCCATTAGGGGTGGAATTGGCTTCCTGCTGTTGTGAATCTCTAGACTGCCTCATTACTGCCTCTTTACGATCTTAGATTCCATCACTCGTGCGTACTAAATTCTGTTCTGCATGTCTGAAGTGGTTCCCATTCTCCTAATAGACCATGACTGCCTCTCATCTTCTTCAGCATCACTGAGAATACAGTGGGAGCTCTATGTATCTGTTGGCTGAATACATGGAGGATTCATTTAAAAACTAAGACGGGGGCGCCTGGGTGGCTCAGTCTGTTGAGTGTCCGACTTCGGCTCAGGTCATGATCTCATGGTTCATGAGTTCGAGCCCCATGTCGGGCTTATAGTGCAGAGCCTGCTTCTCTGTCTTCCTCTCTCTGCCCCTCCGCCACTCACGCTCTCTATCTCTTTCTGTCAAAAACAAACATTAAAAACAAAAACTAAGATACAGGACCCCTTCTCTGTTCTTAACAAAAGTCAGTGACTCTAAAGCATAAAGAACCAACTGTCTTTCTGACTTCAAGTCTCTGAGATCCTTGAAAAGAAGCCATACATCAGCAAGGCCATCGGGTGTGAAAGCAAGTCAGTTAGAGGTGATGAAGGGGCACCAGGGTGGCTCAGTTGGTTAAGCGTCTCACTCTTGATTTTGGCTCAGGTCACGATCTCACGGTTCGTGAGATCGAGCCCAATGTCAGAGCATGCTTGAGATTCTCCCTTTCCCTCTCTGCCCCTCCCCAGCTCGTGCTTGTTCTTTCTCAAAATAAATAAATAAATATAACAAACAAATAAATAAAAGGTGATGAAAAATGGGCTCCAGGAAAGGTGGGCAATGAGTGCAATTACGGTGCCACGGAGTTAGGGTGACTTCAGTGAAGAGATGGAGGAGAAGGGGATGGGAATTCCCAGCAGAGGGAACAGAATGTGCAAAGGTCTGGAGGAGTAAAACGGTTGCACCAGACCGTAAAACTTTGAGACGGTCAATGTGGCTGGGGCTTAGGAGACACAGAGGAATGCTGAAGGTGGCCTTGGTGGGTGGTAATTCGACTATTCAGGTTCAAATCCCAGCTCCACCACTTTAAAGCTATGTAACTTTGAGCAAGTTACCTTCTTGGAGGATCGGGTTCGGTGTCTGTGAAAAGGAAGATACCTACCCGATACGGTTTGAGAGAGCTTCAAAATGATGCTGTATACAAACACTCAGCAAATAGACGTCAGTTATTATTCCTCGTATTATATTCTTGGTATATATATTATGTGCATTGTATCGCAGGGTCAAGCCCCGTGTTGTCATGTGGGGCACAGCACAAAATCAGCACATGTGAAGGTGGATCCTGTAGCCGCTCTTAGCTTCCCATGCTACACGCTTCGCCTTCAACCGTTTCAATGAGAAATTGGGCTGGATTGGTTTGTTTCTTTCTTCTTCTTTTTTTAATGTTTATTTAATTTTGAGAGAGAGGGAGAGAGAGAGAGACAAAGCAGGAGTGGGGGAGGGGCAGAGAGAGAGGAAGACAGAATCTGAGGCAGGCCCCAGGCTCTGAGCCGTCAGCACTGAGCCCAACGCAGGGCTTGAACCCATGAACTACGAGATCATGACCTGAGCCGAAGTTGGACGCCTAACCGACCGAGCCACCCAGGCCGGATCAGTTTCAATGAGAAATTGGGCTAGATCAAAGTTAGCTTGAATTACCAAAGAGAAACACCAGTGAGAAATGCCAGTTTTCACTCTCTGTTCCAAAGGGGGTGCTTGGTTGGGCTATGGGGGACGGATGTCCACTCACCTGTGGATGGAGGCCAGTTTCGCAGACTTCCTGCCAATGGAGAACTCAGAACAGTAGAAGTCAGCCTCGGCCCAAGTCTTATTGAGAGGGAAAAATCGGTAGCAGTGGCCTTTGAACTCCATCCAGAATAGTGGGCACAGAGAAGCCGGGGGCAGCTCGGGCATGGCTGTGGGCAGAGAAAGAGACTGGAAGGAGGGCTGGTAGCGTGGAAACATTGTTCCTACAGCTTATGACACCTTTTCAAGAGTGAAAGTAAAACATGTCCCATTGTGATTAGTAACATTCTATGCTTGAGGTCCAAAAAATACATGCGTACCTAAAATTTACCAAATGACAAAAGTAATATATGCTCATTATAGAACACTTGAAAAATGTTACTGCTTTGGTGTGTTTTTCTTCGTATCATGCTTGAACGCAGAGATTTGTAAAAATTCTATTATTATATTGTACTATACATACCTGTCAATATTCAGAGTTCCAAAAATTAGAATATATTCCCCTCCTGTTATTATAAATTTTCATAAACATTGTTTTAAATAGCTCTTGAATACTCCACGGAGTGGTCCCCCTAGAGTTTATTTAATCATTCCCCTATTTGTGGATAATTAGACTGGTTCCCTTTTTTTAAAAATAAATAGACATAATGCTGAGATGAACAGCCTCGTACATCAAGCTTTTTTCAACATTTCTGAAGATTTTCCAAGGAGAGATTTTTAAGGCTTTGATACAACTTGCTAAATTGCCTCCTGAAAGCAATTTGTCCTCCCACAGTAATGTCTGAGAGTGCCCATCTCACAGTGCCCTCGCCAGTGCCGGGTGTTGTCACTTTAATGGCAATCTTTGCAAATTTTATAAGCAAAAAAAAGGTGCCTTGTTTCAATGTGCAACTCTGGGCTCTGTGGTGAGGGCAGACATTTCTCCACGTGTTTACTGACAAACTATAGCCAAGACTATTTATATCTGTAGCCCATCGAACTACTGGGGTTCAGGAAGCAACCTTAATTCTGAAAAAGCACAGATGGAAATCCACTTTTGAGACAATAAAGTTCCTCCAAGCCTCGACCCCCTTGAAGGCCTCTTAGGAGATATCTTTTTTTTTGGAAACCACAACTCAAGATGACTGGTTGCGAGGAAGAAGGCGCACTGAGAACCTGCCTTGAGCTATGTTAGGTAGCTCACCCACGGTGGGGGGCAGGGCTAACATCTGTTGGACTGGGACTCTGGAGGTCTGGGTCCCAGCTGCCAGCTCTGTGCCTAACATGCCAGGTGACAACGGCACATTCAGCTGTCAAACTGGTTGATCTCTGGGGCCCCTTTTGTGGACCCCCAAGGGCGTGGGATCTTTGCCTTTCAAGCCACTGTAACAGCTGGCTGAGCTCTTGAATAATAAAGTAGTGGACAACATTTATGAAGCATTTGTAATGTGTCACACACCTACAGGGAAACTGAGGCTTGGACAGGTTAAGTGACTTGCCCAAGGTCATCCTGCTCGCAAGTGGCAGGTAGGGATTTGAACCGAACCTCCTGACACCAGAGTCTTTGATCTGAAAGTCCACGTGATGCCTCATCATGGGACATCAACGGGGCTGAGAATGGTTCACTGTCTTTTAGCACCTTACTTCATAGAAGTTCGCCAAATGCTTGGCGTCCATGGATTGCTCTGTAATAGTATGATTATTAATGATTAGCTCAGGGTTTCATAGCCGGGGTTGATGGGGTTTCAGGGATCCATTGTGTCCCCTGAAATGAAGTGCAAAATCAAGAGTGTGTACGTGTGCATGCGCATTTATCTGGGGGAAAGAGTCAGATGTCTTAATCCAAAGAGCTACGCTAAGCAGACAGGTTCCATGTCTCCCATCACTGACCACAGCCACTGGGCTTTCTCATTTGACCAGAACTGCCCTTCCTACGCCCCTCCCCTGCCCCAGACAGCCACACCGTCAGTCCTGCTTTGTTCCACCTCTTGAAACCGTGGATGTTGCTGAGCTCTTTGTAGGAACTTTGTGGCACTACCTTTGAAGATGCAGAGAGACTTTAATAATTAAATGAAAGGGGCTGGAAGGGGAAAGGAGGCGGCCAGGGTTCCTACTCCCCTCTCCCCAAGGTCCAAAGGCTTCTCCTGGGTCCTAAAGCCTGGTGGATATTTCCAAAGCAGGTCTCCCTGTGGAAAACAAGCTCCCTCCTTCACCCTCCTGGTTCCTTTGATTTTGTCTACTGAACAAATGGTGGTTATGGATGCCTGGGGTGAAACATACCAGAAAATGGGGCTGTGACAGGTCACTGCTCAATTATTCCCTTTTCCACCTGGGCAGGCAAAGGCTTTTAATTGGAAGGATCTGGGAGGCAAAAAGCCACGTGTTTGGACATGGGATAATGAACTCCACCCTGCCTGGTATCCCACACCCCCCTTCCCTCTGGGATTTCTAGAAACTGAGACTAGAAGGATCTTAGAGGCCTTTTATCAGCCTGAACCCCAAAGTAGCCTTCGCTAATCCGTGTCTCTCTCATGAAGGGATTTCTATAGGTTTACAGCTTGATGAGTCAGGTAATGATGGCACTGTAACAAACAGGACCAACCCCAATGGGCTGTCACCTGAACCAGGCATGGTGTCAGGCTCTTTGTACATATCAGCTCAGTTAGTCTTCACACATCCTACAAGGTAGATACCACAATCACTCTCGTTTTACAGAGGAAGGAACCAAGGACAGAGAGGTTGAGTAACATGCCCAATATCACACAGCAGCTGAGTGGCAGAGGTGGTTGTTAAAGCCAGGCTGTATGGCTCCAGACCTAATTTAGAGATTCCTGTCGGATTTAAGCCCATTTCCTTTTGACTCAGTCTTGACGGTCTGGACATTCATTCATTTCCTTTTTCATTCAACAAATTCTATTTGAGCACCCACTTGGGCTCAGGCAGTTAGCTGGAGATACTGTGGCCAGCTACACAGAGGGGGCTTCTGATCGCTTGGGTTTTACAAGTTGACATAAAGAAAAATAAGAATGGGGGCGTCTGGGTGGCTCAGTTAAGCGTCCAACTTTGGCTCAGGTCATGGTCTCATGGTTCGTGGTCTCCCCGCATCTGGCTCTGGGCTGACAGCTCAGAGCCTGGAGCCTGCTTCTGATTCTGTGTCTCCCTCTCTCTCTGCCCCTCCCCTGCTTGCACTCAGTCTCTGTCTCTCAAAAATAAGTAAAACGTTAAAAAACTTTTTAAGAAAAATAAGCACAGAAATAAATTATTATGTCATTTGTGGATGTGGGCCATGCTGGCAAAAACTTGAGGGAGCACCCCCAAATTATTTTTGGAGGCTGGTTATTTGTTTACTCGCTTTGTCTCCCTAGTTGAACTGGTGGCCGCTCCAACTGTCTCCTCAAGGAGCTCATGGGTGATTAGGACAGGACACCAGAGCCCCCTTCCCAGATGGGGAAATTTCAGGGTGTTGCCACAGGAGCACCTAAAAGTGGCACCTAGGATTTGGAGATCTGGGAAGCTTCTGGGAGGGGATGATGTCTCAACTGAGACCTCAAAGATAAGAGTCAGGGAACATGTTTCCGGTGAGGACACAGCAGGTGCAAAGGCCTGGGGGTATGAGAGAATATGGAACATTTGGAGAAATGCAAATGGTTCAGCCAAGCTGGGAATCGGAGAGGGTGAGAAGGTAAGAGATGAGGCCAGAGGTGACCGAGGGAGGGTGGAGGGGAAGGGAGGGGAGGGGATGCACAAAAGGGCTCGTTGCTCTGGAAACCGGGAGCCTGCAGTGGTCTTTTCCTTCAATTAGCAGCACTAAAGGCCACCAAGGTCTCCCAGCTGGGGTGGGAGTCAAAGTCCTTGGGAGCTCTGAGCTTGTGAAGAAAAAAGAACACACCAGTGGAGTTCAGGCCTCATTTTTTCTCTCTCTCTCTCTCTTTTTAAAAGAAGAAATTGTCACCTTCCCACTCAATCTGGCTGCTTGCTCCCCTGGCACCAGTCCAGCCGCCCACAGTGCACTACCACGCTGCCTCCCGCCCAGATCCGCCTTGGGAGCCAGCCAGGAGGGGCGGTGAGGGAGGCTCTGGGGGCCACGTCCCAACCCCCAGCCCCACCCCCACTCCTGGGCCCCAGATGTCCCAGGAGACCGGGAAGGTGGCCTCTGGGAGGGCTGCCTCACTTCCCGCTGCCTCCCTGGTTCACACAGCCCGCTGTCAGACCGTCCTCCTCACTAGTGAGTCCTGGATCCGCACTGGTGGTCCTGGGCTTCTCATGCCCAGGTTTTGCTCTCCCTTCTCTGGGCCACTCTCGTGGCCACAAGATAGAGAGGAAAGAGCACTGGGAAATGTCTTATATTGTTAATAACAGCAGCCATTCATCGGGTGGTGAGTGTATAACTGCTCAGATCAGGCTAAGAGGGGGATCAGTATCATGCCCGTTTTACAGCTGAGCAAACTGAGGCTCAGAGAGCTGAAGTCACTTGCCCCTACAGCTAGCAAATGGTGGTGGTATCAGGATGGACTCAGACATCCCTAAACACTAAGTGCCTCCAGGAAACCTCTTTTTTTTTTTTTTTCTGGTCTTGGTTTTCTCATTTGTAAGACAAATATATCAAACACCAAATTTAACAGTTCATATGCTGAAGCCCTAACTCCTCAATGTCTTTGGACATGGGACACTTGGGAGGTGATTAGGGTTAGATAAGTTCATGGGGGGGGGGGGACCTATGATAAGTGCCCTTATAGGAAGAGAGAGAACAGAGCCCCCGACCCTCACCCCCCTCTCTCCACTGTGGGGGGAGACAGCATCTGGAAAAGAGTACTCGCCAGGAACCAAATTGCTCAAGATCTTGATTTTGAACTTCCCAGGCTCCCAAACTGAGAGAAATAAATTCCTATTATTTCAGCCTCCCAGTGTATGGTGTTTTCACCATAGGTTACAGCAGCCTGAGCTAAGACCAAAAGTTAATTAAGCAAATAATTCAATGTTTCCTGGGTGCCTACTGGGCTTTGAGGTCTCAAGTCGCTCAGTATGGAGAGAGGAACACACACATGGCAATGAAATGCACTTCAGAAATATGCAGAGGGCTCCGTGACCGTGGAGGAGGGGTGGGGAATGGGCCAGAGCGTACATGCGGCACTCTGGGATCTGACTCTATGATCCAGGCTCTGAGATGTCTTCAAGGAAGTAGGGACGTCCAGTTGCTCAGACCTCCATGCTCCAGCGTGGACTCTGGAGTCCAACGGCCCCAGCTGGACACTCAGTGCTTTGTGCCTCTGTTTTCTCATCTAAAAATGGACATGACGATAATGCCGACTTCACAGGGAAGCCATGGCCTGGCTCATGGTTGGCATCCGAGTAAGCATTAGATATTACTACTACAGAGACAGCTTGGGCCCCGAAACCTGCCTGGAGCTGGGAGTACAGTGCCAGCTTCCTGGAGGAAAGAGAAGACAGATTCCCCCTTGCCCACCCCCGGGGGCCTGCGGAAGCAGCCAGTGAGCTTCAGACTTCAAACGCTTTGCTGGAATGTCCTTTGCTGTGAAGAGTACTTGGCCTCAGGAGCCAGGAAATGAAACTTGTTGGTAACGGTTGAAGAATCATAATGGCAAATATTTATGTAGCTTTTACTAGGTGCCAGGCTCCCTTCTAAGCACTTTACACTCATTAATCCACTTAAACAATGTGATCAAAGCCAGGTTTGGAGAAAAGGTTTTACGGAAAGGCTGTAGTCTGGCTAAAGCCTCCCAAGTCTTCCAGAAGTGTCTAAAGTGATCTCAAGCAAATCTAGAGGTGTGGCTCCGATGCACTGTGTGCATATATCTTCACGTGCATGGAAGGTTAGGAGCGCTGGGATCAGTAATAATATGACCAATGCTCTTTTCTGCAAGGAAAAGTTGGGAGTATCCAGGGGAGGATAAACTAGGCCCATTCTCAATAAGGAGGGCTTTGATTGTGCCCTCAGCTTCATGGTCTGCAGGGGCCCCCTGACACCCTAAGATGAGCCCTCCCTAGTCACACATCAACATGCACACTCATACACACACACCTGCACACACGCGTTCTCTTCTGACTTGAAGTCACTTTCCTCTAGAAGATCTGTCTGCCCAGGCCCCAACTAGACTTTCTGCTGGGCTGGGAACCTGGAGAGAAGGAGAACTACCACTTGGACGGATGATGACCGTGGCAGGGTCACTGGCCTCTGTAGGCCTCGACTTCCACACCTGTAATATCGAAGGGTTGGGCTCCATGGATTCCCCAGCCCTTCCTGCCAACTTCAGTTCTGAGCTTTCCAAGGTTGCCGGGGTTTGAAGTGATCTCAGTGCCCCTCTCAGCTGAGCTGGGGGTGAGCTGGGGGAGAGATGTCTGGAAGTTCCTTTCTCCAATGGAGGTTTTTGTCACAGCAGAAAACCATCTCTGGCCATTTCTATCATCTCATCAACAACTGCAGTAACAGAAGTACTAGCGGTAAGAACTCAGTTTTTAAGCACTTACTGTGTGTTAAGCACTTCACGTCATGACCTCACTGAAGATCCCCCAATTGTTTGGTAAGCACCGCTAATTATCCCCACTTTCTAGAGGAAACTTGACGCCCAGAGATGCCAGGAGCATAAGCAGTAAGTAAGAGAGAGAGAGAGAGAGAGAGAGAGGAGACTCCCCAGTTGTTTCCACTTGCAAACTCAACCTCGGGCCCTTTCCACACACACTGGATACAAAGGAAAGACTGGAATATACAAGGCAGACTTCAAGAATATTTTGTCCATCTTCTCTCCTGCTCGCCCATTGCATGGATGCGGAAACTAAGCCATAAGAGCAAGGATGAAAGACATTATTATGCATTGAATGTTTGTGTCCCCCTGTTCCCCCCCATTCATATGTTGGAGCCTTACCCCCCAATATAATGGTTAAGTGGGGTCTTTGGGGGGGATAATGAGGGTTCAATGAAGTCAGGAGAGTGGGACCCCCATGATGGGACTAGTGTCCTTATAAGAAAAGGAAGAGAGGGGTGCGTGGGAGGCTCAGTCGGTTGAGCATCCGACTTCAGCTCAGGTCATGATCGTCCCGCTTGTGAGTTCGAACCCCGCATCAGGCTCTGTGCTGACAGCTTGGAGCTTGGAGCCTGCTTCTGATTCTGTGTCTCCCTCTCTCTCTGCCCCTCCCCCGCTTGCACTCTGTCTCTGTCTCAAAAATAAATAAACATTAAACAAATTAATACAAATAAATAAATAAAAATAAAAAAGAAGAGGAAGAGGGACCAGAGTGTGCACATGCTCTTTCTCTCTCTGCCATGGGAAGACATAACAAGAGGGTGGTCATCTGCAAACCGGGAAGAGGGCCCTCACCAGGGAACTGAACCAGGCAGCACCTTGACCTCCCAGCCTCGGAACTTCGAGAAACAGATTCCTGTTGTCGAAGCCACCCAGTCCATCGTACTTTGTGATGGCAGCCAGAGCTGACTGAGACAGATGCTCAGAGATTTTATGACAGAACTGGAGCCCCTGACACTTGCCCGAATGAACTCATCTCCCACCATCAGGGTGGCCAGATTAAGAAGGAGGCCCAGGTAAATCTGAATTTCAGATAAACAACTAATTTTAAGCCTATGTCCCACGTAATTTTTTTAAAAAATGTTTTTATTTATTTTTGAGAGAGAGAGAGAGCACGATCAGGGGAGGGGTAGAGAGAGAATTGCACAGAGGATCCGAAGCGGGCTCTGCGCTGACAGCAGAGAGCCTGAAGCAGGGTTCGAACTCACAGACTGTGAGATCATGATTTGAGCCAAGATCAAGAGTCACTCAACCGATTGAGCATTCCAGGCCCCTGTCCCACGTAATATTTGAGACATGTTTATGCTGAAAGATGACTGTTTACCTGAAATACAAATTTACACGGGCACCAGGCATTTTCTCTGGTAACCCTATCACCCCACTGTTTAAGTTGGTCCCAACACTGTAACAGCCCAATAATGTGCTCTTATGGGAGTCTTACAAGTAGTTCATTAGTCGTACTTCAATGGGGATCAAAACAGTATCTCTGCCATAAAGTTATTGTGAAGGTTAAATAAATCTATACACAAAAAAAAAGTGCTTAAAACAATGCCCGGCATATAGTAAGGGCTGTGTAAATCTTAATTGGTTATAGGTACTATTTAATTAATTAATTAATTTATTTATTGAGAGAGAAACAGAGTGCAAGCGGGGGAGGGGCAGAGGGAGACAGAGAATCCAAAGCAGGCTCCAAGCTGTCAGCATAGAGCCTGACACGGGGCTCAAACTCACAAAAAGCAAGATCATGACCTGAGCCGAAGTCGGACACTTAACAGACTGAGCCACCCAGGCACCCCATTAATAATAATAATTATTATTATTTTCATATATTTTAAACAACATTTGGAAATAACCTTCGTGGCAGAGGTGACAGGCAAGATCCTCAGCCCTGAGCAGGCTGCAGGATTCAGGAATCTTCCCACCCGGACGGGTCCCTCAGAACGAGCCCCCAGCCTCCGCATTGCCAAGAGGAGAAACTGAGCTCATTTGAAGCCCTGAGACTTTCAAGCTGGAGACTGGGACGCCACACGTCAGAGGCCGGTAGGTCCCAATTCCCAGGGACACAGAAAACCCTCAGAAGTGGGCCACAGAGCAGTGACCTCCAGGGAGGTCACGAGAGGGACAACTGGGTCCCCTCAGCCTGCTCAACGGTGGTGGCGCAGCAGCAGGTCCGAAAGCTCCCTGGGGGCAGCTGCCACAGCCAGGGTGGGGGTGGGGAGCCCAGGTGCCAAATCCCTAACAGAAACAGCCTTTCCAGATCTTCCTACGGTGCCAGGTACCAAGCATGAAGTACTCCCCCACTTTATCCGACTTCCCTTGCAGAGCAGCCCCAGAGGGTGCCACTCTCACCCCCACTGTCCAAAGGAAGCTGAGCTCAGAGAGGTTGAGAAACTTGGGCAAGGTCACACAGTTTTTAAGGTGCAAAACTGGGATTTAAAATCAGGACTTTTGGGGCGTGACCCTAGCGCAATGCCCCTGGGGCCCGGGGAGGGGAGATGGAAGGGCTGTGGGGGAGGGGGGGGCAGCTCAGCTCCCGCCACACCGTGGGTCAGGCAGGCCTGCAGCCCAGGCAGCCAGGCCTCACGGATACAACCTCAAGCATCTGTGAGGTGTCCTCCTCTCCGCCTGCTCCGGCCCTGGCCCCTATGCTCACCTGGGCTGATATTGATGTCCGTCTGTGGAAAAGCCTGTGCAGAAAGGAGGGTCAGTGAGGCCGCGGCCCACAACCCCCACCTTTGCATCCTGAGCCCCGAGGAAGCCACCTCCAGGCCTGAGTGGAGGAGAGAAGCCTTTCTGGGAGCTCTTCTGGGCGCAGGCGAGAATTGCTGGGAGCTCCGGACTCACAGGGTAGACCCCAGTCTCCTCCTCCTCCCCTCCCTTCTCTCCTCCCTCCTCCCGGCACTGGCACTGCTGGAGACAGCTCCCAGTGACAGCTTGAAGGCTGCCGGGGTCAGCCCCCTCCGGGGAACTAAGAGAAACCCGCAGCCCTGCTTCTGAGCCACTGCGTGGCCTTGGGCATGTGCTCACTTCTGTGAGACTCAGTTTTCTCCTCTGCAAGATGGGATAATAACAGAGTTTGTATCTGGGCCTGTCACAGGAAAGAAAGTATCTTGGATCCCGTAGAGGAAATACATACATACCAGAAGATAAAAATGCAAGTTGGAGCCCAGTGCGGAAGGAAGTCGGAAGTCGGAAGCCCACAGCGGGCGGGAGGCTTGCTTCGGCTCAGCTGTCCCTCCACCCCGGCCCTGCAGGCATTAGAACTAGCTGCTTGAGGGGCCTGGGTGGCTGGGCAACCGACTTCCGCTCAGGTCATGATCTCATGCCTCGGGAGTTCGAGCCCTTCACCGGGCTCAGGCTCGTTGCTGTCAGTGGAGAACCCACTTTGGATCCTCTGTCTCACTCTCTTTACCTCTCCCCTGCTTGCGTGCAGTCGTTCTCTCAAAACTAAATAAACATTAAAAAAAAAAAAAAAAAAAAGAACTAGCTGCTTGCCTAGGAAGACCTAAGTGAGTTAACCTCCTCCCCATCCCTCCACCTTTCAGGGTTTCTTAGGGGTTAAAGGAGGTGCCTGTAGAAGGTTCTTGACACAGAATAAGTGCTCAACAAAGAGAAGCAAAAGTTATCATTCATGCATAGTTCTAGTGTGTGGTTTGCCCGGGCTTAAGTGTTTTTTTTACAAAAAGCAGAAATGAACTACTGGGACCTCATCAAAATAAAAAGCTTCTGCACAGCGAAGGAAACAATCAGCAAAACTAAAAGGCAACGGACAGAATGGGAGACGATATTTACAAATGAAATATCAGATAAAGGGTTAGTATCCAATATCTATAAAAAGCGTATCAAACTCAACACCAGAAAATAAATACTCCAGTGAAGAAATGGGCAAAAGACATGACTAGACACTTCTCCAAAGAAGACATCCAGATGGCTAACAGACACATGAAAAAATGCTCAACATCGCTCATCATCAGGGAAATTACAAATCAAAACCACAATGAGATACTACCTCACACCTGTCAGAATGTCTAACAGTAACAACTCAGGCAACAACAGATGTTGGCGAGGATGCGGAGAAAGAGGATCTCTTTTGCATTGTTGGTGGGAATGCAAGCTGGTGCAGCCACTCTGGAAAACAGTATGGAGGTTCCTCAAAAAACTAAAAATAGAACTGCCCTACGACCCAGCAATGGCACTACTAGGCATTTATCCACGGGATACAGGTGTGATGTTTCGAAGGGACACATGCACCCCCGTGTTTACAGCAGCACTATCCACAATAGCCAAAGTATGGAAAGAGCCCAAAAGTCCCTTGATGGATGAATGGATAAAGAAGATGTGGTATATATATAACGGAGTATTACTCAGCAATCAAAAAGAATGAAATCTTGCCATTTGCAACAACATGGATGGAACTAGAGGTATTATGTTAAGCGAAATTAGTCAGAGAAAGACAAATATATGACTTCACTCATATGTGGAATTTAAGATACAAAACAGATGAACATAAGGGAAGGGAAGCAAAAATAATATAAAAACAAGGAGGGGGCCAAAACATAAGAAAGTCTTACAGAGAACAAACTGAGGGCTGCTGGAGGGGTTGTGGGTAGAGGGATGGGCTAAATAGGCAAGGGGCATTTATTTAGGAGGACACTTGGGATGGGCACTGGGTGTTATATGTAGGGGATGAATTACTGGATTCTACTCCTGAAATCATTATTGAACTTTATACTAACTTGGATGCAAATTTAAAAAGTGGCTAACAATTATGTTTGTTCACTAAATAGGTCCAAGAATTTAATAAATATTTATTTCCTAAAAAAAAATACATGTTAAAAAAATTTTTGTAATGTTTATTTATTTTCGTGATAGAGACAGAGCATGAGTGGGAAAGGGGCAGAGAGAGAGGGAGACACAGAATCTGAAGCAGCCTCCATCCAGGCTCTGAGCTGTCAGCACAGAGCCTAACGCGGGGCTTGAACTCACGAACTGTGAGACCATCACCTGAGCCTAAGTCAGGCGCTTAACCGACTGAGTCACCCAGGTGCCCCTAAAATAAATGTTTTCACATCCACTGGTGTTTTCACTGGGAATGTCATCGCGTTTAGGAATTAATGTCTCTAAAAACTGGAGTCTTTCACTCCTTCACTTTGTGTATTGTCAGGCAAGTCACTTTGCCCTTCTGAGGCCTCAGCTTCCCCCTTAATAAAATAGGGGACACCAGCAGAACCTACCCCACAAAGATTGAATGAAATTATTTGTTCGTTAAAACTTAGCATAGATGCTGGCAAGTAGTAGATGTTCAATAAATGATAGCAAATGTTGCTAGGATTATCACTGAGCCAGTGCCAGCCCTTTCCTGGCAGGGGACCCTGCATACTCCCCACTCCCCACTCCCCACTTCCTCTCCTGAGATGCTCCATAAGGTACTCTGACACTTTGTGTGGCTGGCACTCACAGGAGGGAGTCAAACCAGTCCCAGTCGCTGGTTTTCTCTCTGGAACACCCGCGGCTGTGCCTGTGAGGCATAACTTCTAACTTAGCTTGTGCCCACGCAGCGTGCGTGAGTTGCCCTGCTGGCTCTGGGCCGGGGGGGAGGGGGGCGCGGGGGGCCTGTCAAAGCCTGACTCAGGCTCCGAGCACAGCTTAGGCTCAGTTTCAGCCTACAGCATGCCTCATATCTACCAGTTGCCTCATAACCGGGTGCTGGTGCACATCCCAGCGCAGGCACATGTATTTATTTAGGAATGACATACATTTATTATATAAGTGATGTGTGTGGATTACTTACTGTGCTAATATATCAGGTCTTACAGAATACTCTGCCCCCAAATTGAGAATTTTAAAAAAAGTTTTTTTATTTTTGAGAGAGAGACAGAGACAGAGAGAGACAGAGATAGAGCATGAGCAGGGGAGGGGGAGAGAGAGCTGGAGAGTGAGAATCCAAAGCAGGTTCCAGGCTCCTAGCTGTCAGCACAGAGCTTGACGTGGGGCTCGAACTCAAGAGCAGTGAGATCATGACCTGAGCTGAAGTCGGACGCTTAACATACTGAGCCACCTAGTCACTCCAACAATTTTTTTTTTTTTAAGATTGATAACAAAACATAAAGTTTGGATAATTTCTCCTTACTCTCCGTCATCGGGTGCACTGCACTTCGGGGCCCCTGCTGTCACGGAAATCAAGCACGTTCAGAGTGCGAACCCACTAGGTGGGGAGGAGGGTGGTCAGACACAGGCCACTGGAAATTCTTTTGAAACATGAAAGATACTGGGGCTCCTGGGTGGCTCAGTCGGTTAAGCGTCCGACTTTGGCTCAGGTCATGATCTCACAGTCCGTGAGTTCGAGCCCCGCGTCGGGCTCTGTGCTGACAGCTCGGAGCCTGGAGCCTGCTTCAGATTCTGGGTCTCCCTCTCTCTCTGCCCCTCCTCTGCTCATGCTCTGTCTCTCTCTCTGTCAAAAATGAACATTAAAAAAAATTTTTTTAAAACTTGTATGTATTTAAGGTATGCCATGTGATGACCTGATACACACATACACAGTGAAATGATACTACAGTCAAACTAATTATCATCTCCTCACATAGTTACCTTCTTTTTGGTGATGAGAGCACCTGAAATCTACTCTCTTAGCAAATTTCGGTATTCGGTGCAGTGTTATTTACCTATATGCATCATGCTGTACATTAGCTCTCTAGACCTACTCATCCTACATTACTATAACTTCAACTTCTGTAAAGAGCCACAGGGCAAGTATTTCAGGCTTTGCAGGCCACGGGGACCCTGTCACAACTACTCACCTGTACCAAAGACTAGGAATGGGCCTGGTCGGATGCCAATAAAACTTCATTTACGAAAATGAGCAGTGGGCTTGTTTGCCAAACAGTAGTTTGCCAACCTCTGCTTTAGACCTCAATATACTGACCAGAAAGTAGGTAATTTCCTTAACAAATACGATCTTTGCTGTCTTTTGGAGGTTGTAATAGAGATCTCATCATAACATAGTATATATATTTTGTCTTCCTAAAGCTGTATTTATTGTGTGATGGCATTACTGCCCCATCCCCACCCCGGCCACTCATACACACATTCACACACACTGTGCTCATGGTGACCCGAGGACTCAGTGAAGATTGTCCCCTCCCCTCCCCTCCCCTCCTTCCTTCCTTCCCTCCCTCTTTCCTTCCTATCTACCTACCTACCTATCATCTATCAACCATCTCCCTTAGTTTCTTAGCTTTTATTTATTTAAAAATATTTTTTAGTGTTTATTTTTGAGAGAGAGAGAGACAGAGAGAGAGGGGAGAGAGAACAAATGGGGGAGGGGCAGAGAGAGGGAGACACAGAATCCGAAGCAGGCTCCAGGCTCTGAGCTGTCAGCACAGAGTCTGAGGTGGGGCTCAAACCCGTGAACTGTGAGATCATGACCTGAGCTGAAGTCGGACGCTTAACCGACAGAGCCACCCAGGTGCCCCTATTTTTTTTAAAAGATTTTATTTTTAGGTAATCTCTACACCCACGGTGGGGTCAAACCTACAACTCCAAGATCAAGAGTTGCATGCTCTACCTACTGAGCCAGCCAGGCACCCCAATTCCTGAGTTATTTTAAATGGTCTTTTTGAACAGGAAAAAGGGCAGGTACCCCACTGGCAGTAGAAGACAGGTCACCCAGAAAGGAAAGGAATCCTTTTCTTCATTCCCCTGCAGTGATCCCAGCTTTCTAGAAAAAAATCCCCTATCAGTGCTCCAAATAGACCTTCCTGGCGCCCCGGCACTCATCATGTCTGAGCAGGACTGGCACAGGTCACAGCACATGTCAAGTCCCAGGGGGTGGGCTGAAATCCTAAGAGGCTCTGGGTCCCAAGAGCCGAGAGGACTCAAGGACCGGGAGTGGGAAAACAGACTCGGCTTCTAAACTTCATAGCACTGCTCCTGCCCTACCTCCTCCCCTTGAACTTGGGTCCCCAGGCCCCAAAGAGGGTGTGTAGGTGGCCCGTGAATCTCCTTTCCCACCTTCTCGCTGAGGAGGAGGAAGATGCTAACGAAAACAAATGGGGAGCCCCGGCCAGGGCACCTGGGGCTCAAGTTTTATAGAAACCAAGTCATTCCTTCACCTTC
This sequence comes from Panthera pardus, assembly GCF_024362965.1. NCBI lineage: Eukaryota > Metazoa > Chordata > Mammalia > Carnivora > Felidae > Panthera > Panthera pardus. Next base: position 10,472,801 of record NW_026526980.1, read on the forward strand.
CAACACATTTCCCTCGTCCCTGACAAACTCTCTCCTCGGAGACGTGGACGGCTCTGACATCCGTCCTACAACCGTCCCCTCAGGTCAACCAGCAAACGTCGTCTGACTCATGCCTCCTGGGAAGAGCCAGCACGCACCGCATGCTTAGGCTGTGCGAGCATCGTCCAGGCAGATCCTCGCATGAGCCCTACTGGGGGGGAACTGTCACCCTATTTCAGACAGGACAGCTGGTGGTGCCCGTAGGCCACACACCCGGCCGATCACATGCCCCTCATTCTCTCTGCCTGAGGATTTCTTGGTGCTACTGAAGCTTTCTGAGCCCACATGGGACCATCCTAAAGTGCCAAATGTTTAAGGTCTCCAGCGACAACCCTCGGGCCCTGAGGGATGAGGGTCAGTAGTTAACTATTCCAGTTTCCCTATCGCGATCGTTCTCAAGTGTGTTCTGTGGGGTCCCCAGCATGACTGAGCCCCAGCTGCCTGCAGTGCCCGTCGATGCAGCCTTCATCAGCTTTTCTCCTCTTACTCTTCCACTTAGGCTTCCGGGGCGGTCACCACCCCAGCGCCCAAGCTGCATCCAAGCCCTTGCTTTGAGGTCTGCCTTTGAGGTGATCTCAACTAAGACAACGAGGAGACCAAAGCCCAGAGAAGTCGTGAGGCTTGTAGGACACGTGGCTAGGGAATGGTGGGCCCACGATTTGAACTGTGGCTTCTATGGCTCCAAAGCCCAGGGGCCCGAACACAGTTATCACCTCATCTCTAGTGCCGAACGCCTGCTGTGTACCCACCTTCCCTCACTCCCTGTTTCTCTCATGCTTTTACCCTCTTCTGGACAACCATGGGAAGAAAACCATTTCACTTCATTTCTCCAATGCATTTTTAAAATGTTTATTTATTTATTTTGAGAAAGAGACGTAGACAGCGAGCAGGGGAGGGGCAGAGAGAGAGAGAGAGAGAGAGGGCACGGAGCCTGACACAGGGCTCACACCCATAAACCGTGAAATCCTGACCTGAGCCGAAACCAAGAGTCAGACATTTAACCAACTGAGCCACCCAGGCGCCCCAAGGAAGTCATTTAATAGAGAAGGAAAGTGCTCTTTTTTCCTCCTAAGAAACTTAACCTAGCCCTCCTGCCTTTTGTCCTTGACCTCCAGGCCATACCAGTGCTCTGAATTGCTGGGATGGTTTGTTACACAGCAGTAGTAACCAAAACACCCTCGCACGCTTTATGCCCCGTGTTCATGAAGAAAGAGAACTCAAATGCATGGCACAAATAAATAATCTTTAATTTCAATAAATAGCTCCCCATTATGCCAGACAATAGGCTGTGGGAAAGATACAGAAGCATCCAACGGGGAGAGTTCTAGCCTAACTACACTAACTCCTTAGCATGAGAAAAATGACTTTGGTTCACACACAAATACAGAGAGATCCTCGGAGTATGACAAGGAAGAAGTCATCTTGGATGGGGGTGCGGTGGCCATTTTAATCCGCGTAACTGTCCTTTGCAGGTCTTCTGTGTGTCACTGTTACCAGGATTCGGTCAAAGAAGGTTACTTTTGCTCTATCATATTCTATTTACTTGACATACGCACATGCTGTTACTGAAGGTGGGGTCTTGACAGACGGGAGGACACTGGGTGAAATTTCACAGGGAGAGGCAGAGAGAAGGGAGAGCTCAGGACAGAGGTGCTCACCAAGAGGACACACGGGGACACACACACACGTTCACCTGTGAGGGCACCCACATGAGAACATCCACACACGTACCCACAGGGGGTCCCCAGGAATAAGCTAACACAAGGACAAATTCAGTTAAGCCAGGGAAGTTTCTTACACTGGAATATTTTTTGTTGCCATTTGTTTTCTCCAAATAGTCTAATCTATCACGTCCACTAAAGAGAAGGCAAAGTACTTACACTTTGGGGGGAAGGTATCAGGTTGGAAGAACCCCAGGGATCAGCGGCCTGCTCAGAAATCACCCAGTCAGCGGGTGTGCATTTTGGACATGGGGGTCGGGCCTCCCACACAGTGGCCATGCTCTTGCAGAATTTCGTCTCAAAGGAGGCTGGCGCCCTTGAGGAGGCCCTTTCTCTGGCCTGAGGGTTGAAAGTGCATTTTGAGGCAGGGGTATCAACAGGAACAAACACTGCCAATGAGTCTCACGGCAGAGCCCAGTCAGCTTGTGACATATAGATGGGGTTTCCAGAAAGTTCTCAGGCCTTGCTCATTGAGGGCAGCCATTTTGTGTTCAGTAGTCAGCTTCCTCTCTGTTCTGAGAGGATTTAGGGTGTGTGTGTGTGTGTGTGTGTGTGTGTGTGTGTGTGTGTGTTGTGAGTGTATAAGTGTGGATGTAACAGGCATGTGACACATTTTTTTCCGTCTTAAATTTTCTTCCTTTTTTTTTTTTTTTTTTTTTTAAACAAACAAAAGCTGCTTTTCCCGCAGCCCTCAGGTCACCTCCAGCGAGGCAGGGGACACACGGTCACACTCAGCCCGGGACCTCAGGCTGTGCCACTGCTCCACGGCAGTGCGGTGAGTGTTGAGCATCCGTCGCCAGTGGTTGGACTCGGAGGGGCCCGAAGAATACTGGCCGATGACAATTCTTCCGATGAAGTCGTTGCTGCTCTTCATGTTGTGGCCGAACACTGGGGAGCCAGAGGGGCGGGGGTGGCAGGGGGGAGGTTGCGAGGAAGGAGAACGGAACAAGGGGGCAAGAACAAGACACAGGTCGTTAGTCTACACGGTCCTCAGCTGCAGACACGGGCTCCTGCTTTCGGGCACCGTCTGTTTCTCTTATCGGTGACAACTCCCCACGTCCCTCATCTCCTCTTCTCGTGGTCCCTTCACTCCCACGGCACCAGGTGGCCCTCACCACGCCAGGCATGTTCCCGCCGCTCAGCCTTTGTCGTGGCTCCACCAGACAGCCGCATACCCTCCAACGTGCAGCTTCAAACTTACGGCCGTCGCCCCACCCCACCGTCTGCAGAGCACTACGGGTGGGGACTTCTAGCGGGACAGTCAGCCGTCACTGGAGGCTGGCCGCGGAGTTAACCCGGGGCTTCTCATTCGTGGCATTGCTGACATTTGGGGTCGGGTAATTCTTTGTCATGGGGGCTGTCCTGTGCCCAGCAGGATGGTTAGCAGCGCCTCAGGCCTCTACACACTACATGCCAGGAGCCGTCACAACCCAACGTGTCTCCAGGTGGGGCCAATGTCCCCTGGGGGGCCAGTTCATGCTGGATGAACCACTGCGGGCCACGGGGCCAGACACCCTGGGCGATCATTTGGCAGCTCTAGGACCCTGGGACAAATGCAGACTGAGACTCGGTTTCTTCCTAGATGAGACAGGAACCTTTTCTTTTTTTTTTTGGTAAAGAATTTTTTAATGTTTATTTATTTATTTCGAAGGTGAGAAAGGGAGTGAGCAGGAGGGAGGGGCAGAGAGAGGGAGAAAGAGAATCCCAAGCAGGCTCTACTCTCTTAGCACAGAGCCCGACCTGGGGCTCAAACTCACGAAGTGTGAGATCTTGACCTGAGCCAAAATCACGAGTCAGACGCTTAACCACCTGGGCTGCCCAGGTGCCCCGCAACAGTAATCGTGATAGTACCTGACCTCACAAGTCACCGTGAGGTTTCAGTGAGATAATGTGTGGAATGCTCTCAGCACACAGTACCTAGATAAGCACTTGATGAATGTTATCCTGCTATTTTGATCCCAGATTTCTGTCTGTGGGCCTTTAAAAAAAATTTTTTTTTAATGTTTATTTATTTTTGAGATAGAGAGAGACACAGCATGAGTGGGAGAGGGGCAGAGAGACAGGGAATCCGAAGCAGGCTCCAGGCTCTGAGCTGTCAGCACAGAGCCAGACGTGGGGCTTGAACTCATCAACCACGAGCCCACTACCTGAGCCGAAGTTGCACGCTCAACTGACTGAGCCACCCAGGCGCCCCTGTCTGTGGACCTTTTATAAAAGAGATTTTATGTTTCCTCTGTTCCAGGCCATGAAGGCAAGTTTCCTGAGAGAAACGGCCATGGCAATGTCTTCTACCCCTTGTTGTAATGTGTGTCTCTTTGGAAGGCTTCCCTGTTAATTCTAATGCAAGCTTAATTTGTGTCTTTCAAGCCTAATGAGATAGTTAGCTTGATTTATCTTCTCGGCCAAGTTCCGCCTAATTCTTTATCTGCGTGTGGGTAGTCCGGGCATGCCATCTCGCTAACGGGAAAGCAGGCTGAGTCTGTGTTATAAATGAAGGACTGCAGAATGGGAAATATCACAGATTCACCCAGCATGAGCCGAGCAAAAGCGGGCTGGATCCCAGGAGGGATGCCGATTATCAAATAAACCAGCTAAAATATGCAGCCAAAAACAGAACTTGAATGCTAATGAGCCTCTGTTCTCCCCTGTGAGGTTCATACCAAGAATTCTAAATGATGAAAATTGGGGAGGGGGGGAATGGGAAGAAAAAAAGAAAAGTGGAAAAACAAAACCCCAAAACCCCATCCATTGTCTAAACACCAAAAAGGCCCAGGATGAACGAGGCTAGCCTGTACCAATCAGGTCTAGCACCACTCAAGTGTCCAGCACCTGTCAGTAACGTGGACGAAAATTGGACCACGTATATTTTTTGTAACTTGGTAAAGTGTTCAGTATGCGTGGGTAATCTTGTTTACGTGAAGATCCCTTACGGAAGGGAGAAATCAGGACTGGAATCTTTGTTTAATAAGACATTACTAAGGAGTTCTCTGATGCATTTATGTTTGTTTTTTTTTTTTTGAAAAGGTAACACTCAGGATTGTTTTGAACCATGCTTCGTGGGCAGTGTAAGGTTTGATCTCACCAAACAAAAACAAGTTACCAGAGTGTCCTTCTCTGTGGGCCTTGGTAAAGCAAGATAACTACCATGAGGCCACTCCAGGCATTCCTTGGGGGCAGAATGTTCTACCTTCCTCTGCCTCTCCAAAGCTCAAGAAGGAAAATGCAGATACACCCTAGTAAATGGAATGTAGGTTTTCCTTGGGAAACGGGTTTTAATAAAGAAAGGAAATCTCAAACACTCCCATGCACTGTTGGTGAAAGAGGAAGTTGGTTCAACTTTTGGGAGAGGTTCACAGTATCTACTCAAAATAAAAATGTTATAACTTGTGATCCAGCAGTTCTATTTCTAACAATTTATCTCATAGATTTATCTGCACAGACAGACAAAGATATACATACAAGGGTATATTCTGGATATTAGATATTGGATAATGTCTGGATATCAGAGCCTTTAAGCCAAATCTGGCCTAATACCTGTTTTTGTAAATAAAATTTTTATTTATTTTTTTGAGAGAGCGAGCATGTGCCAGTGCATGCAAGCAGGGGAGGGGCAGAGGGAGAGAGAGAATCTTAGGCAGGCTCCACACCCTGCAAGGAACCCGATGCAGGGCTTGATCTCATGACTGTGAGATCCTGACCTGCATGAAATCAAGAGTCAGACACTAAACCGACTGAGTCAGCAGGTGCCCCTGTAAATAAAGTTTTATCGGAACCCAGTCAAATCCATTTGTTTACATAATGTCTGTGGCTGCCATTACACTACAGTAGCAGAGCTGAGGACCTGCAAAAAAGATTGTGTGGCCCAGAAAGCTGAAAGTAGTTTGTCTCATGCCCTTTCTGGAAAAGTTTGCTGACTCTTGCTCTAGAGCATTGTAAGAATGGAAAATGGAGGGGCATCTGGGTGGCTCAGTCGGTTGAGCATCAGACTCTCGATTTCGGCCCAGGTTGGGATCCTAGGGTCGTGGGATCACGCCCCATGTTGGGCTCTGTGCTGAGCATGGAGCCTGCTTGGAATTCATTCATTCACTCACTCATTCATTCATTCATTCATTCATTCTCTCTCCCTCCCACCCCCCATCCCCTGCTCCCGCACTCTCTCTAAAATAAAATAAATAAATACATTTTAAAAAGAATGAAAAATGCAAATAATCAAAATGTCCATGAAGAAACATAGCTGAGGCTGTGGTCCTCTGTCTACCCCCTCGGCCCACCCTAGAGGCCACCCAAAGCCTCTGTGGGTCGTGTCCTACCTCAAGCACCCAGAGCCCTCTGCCTGGGCCATGCCAGTCTGTGCTAACTATGATTTCTGGTGGAATGCTTGGGCCACTCAACAGCAGGGGCTGGAGACTAGGGTCAGCCAGCCACTGGGATGTCTATGTGACTGATCCCCTAATCAGTATCCCAGACATCAAGGCTTGAGTGAAATTCTCTGGTTGACAACCCTCCAAGTGTGTTTCCACTTAACTGGGACAATTAAGTGCTGTCCTTACAACTCCACTGGGAGAGGGCGACTGGAAACCCTGGTCTGGTCTCTCCTGCACTCTGCCCTGTGTGCCTCTTTCCTTTGCTGACTTGAGTCTGTTTCCTTTTTCTGTAATAAACCATAACCGTGAGTATAATAGCTTTTCTAGGGCCACCTCAGTGGCTCAGTAGTCCAAGCATCCGACTTCGGCTCAGGTCATGATCTCATGAGTTCGAGCCCCACATCGGGCTCACTGCTGCCAGCACAGCCCGCTTCAGATCTTCTGTTTCCCTCCCTCTCTGCCCCTTCCCCGCTCACACTCTTTCTCTCTCAAAAATAAATAAACATAAAAAAATAATGGTAATAGCTTTTCTAAGTTGGTGAATGCTTCCAGCCAATCACTTCATGGTCTTAGGGACCTCCCAGGCTGCAGTTATCCACTTACCAAATGTCCCGATTGGCGTGCCTCCCTTTTCTGCCTCACTTCCTCACTTTCCTGTCAATACTTCCTGGGATCACCTCCTTAGTAGTTTACCTGAACCCAAGTCATTGTCTTCCGATCAGCTTTGGGAGGCATCCAGAGTAGGATTGGAGGAGACTAATTAAATCATTCCTGATGTAATAATGCCATGGAAACCAATGTCACTGTTAAAAATGAGATAGACCTATATATATATATGAGATGGAAAAATCTCCAAGGCATATTGCTAGGAGACAAAAGAAGATGCAAATAGTATACATAAACACACTCTTTTTTTGTTAAAAAAGTGTTAATATATAGAATAGAAAACAATCTGGAGGAATTTCACCAAACTGTTGAGAGTGGCTCTCTCTAGAGAGGGAAAACAGGGAACTTTTTGCCTTCTGTATTATATAAGTATGTACAGTTTGCACTTCTTCCAAGTACATATTGCTTTGGAAAGAAAACAAGAGAAAAACAAGTTGCCATTAGAGAATCCACATCTAAATCGCCAGAAGGGGAAGAAGACTAAAAGGAAGTCTAATATCCTACGCTCCTTATCCCACTTTGCAAAGTAACTTGGCTCCGTGAATCATTTGGCCCTCGAAAGGCAGGCGCTCCTCAGTGATTCAGCCTTTCTGACGGGGAAACAGTAGCTGCCGTGACCATCTGAGTTAACTGGCAGGCTTCAGCACTCGCACACCATTGGGTAAAGTTATGGCAATCTTAACAGTCTTTTAGAAATCGAACATTTAAAATGCAAATGACAGTAAGCCAGAGCGGAATAAAACTAATGACTTCGATTATAAAAAAGTGGCCTGGGAGAGTATCAAGATTTGCTACCACTGTAAATTCTAGGGAGCGTGTTGTTGGAGAAACGGGGACGTAAGACCAGATACACGTAGAATCCAGAAAGGGGCCCAGAGACAGTGGGCTGGATACCCCAACCCCTCCATTTTACAGATAAGGAAACCAAGTCACTGAGCTCGTTGTGACAAAACTTGAATATTTGCAGCAAATACCCCGTGAAGGGAGCCAGTTCTTCGTAACTAGATCCCTACTTTCTTCCTCTTTAGGAATAATCACAATTGGCAATGTTGTTGTAAGGCATCCCCAAATATTCCTACTGGTTGTTCTGGGGACTCATTCTACTACAGTCACTAGTATTAGTGGACGATGTACCCTAGTCATCTGAAAGCAACTTTCCAATGACCTGCACGGTGGTAGCACAAAGGCATCACAATAGTCAGAACAGATTCCAAGCCCGTGCGCCAAACCCATAGAGAGGGCTCCTCACATATTCTCTAAGAATCTACTTCCTCTTCGTGGATTTAGACATACTCCGAATAAGCTTGGTCATCTGATTTCCCGATGTGCAGTAATTTAAATTAATTTAGTGGATTGTGACTAGCAGACAGATACAAGAACTTTAAAAAGTACAGCAGAGGGGCACCTGGGTGGCTCAGTCAGTTAAGCGACCGCCCCTAGACACGGCCTCAGGTTGTGGTCTCGCAGTCGTGAGATTGAGCCCGGCATTGGGCTCTGCACTGAGCGTGGAACTTGCTTGGGATTCTCTCTCTGTGCTCTCTGCCCCTCCCCCACTCGCTCACACACACTCTGTCCCAAAATAAACAAATAAACATTTAAAAAAAAAAGTACAGGAGGGGCACCTGGGTGGCTCAGCCTTGGTTAAGAGCCTGGGTGGCTCTTGGTTTTGGATCAGGTCATGGTTTCGTGAGTTCGAGCTCTGCGCTGGGCTCTGCTTGGGATTCTTTTTCTCTCTCTCTCTGCCCCTTCCCCATTCACACTGTGTTTCTCAAATAAATACACAAACTTAAAAAAAAAGTTATAAAAAAAAAAGGTACAGGAGAAGGGGGCCACTTGGTAAAGGGGCAAACAACCCTGTACGCCTTCATCCAGCCAAGGGATATTCACTTTGTAACCATTTATTTTTACAGCTATGACTCCGAATCAGTCAGAAAGTTCAGTTTTCCAGTTAGCGGGTCAAAGAAAGTATGAAAAGTTTTCTATTAAGCACAGTTAAAATTTTAAAGCCTTTTTTAAAGTCAAAGGGGAGAGGGTCCAGTCAGTGGAAGATTTACTCACACAAAACCCCTTCAGTGCCCTTTTCCCCCATGGTTATAGAGTAGAGCCACCACCTTGCCCAGCAACATGCTGCCACCTGTCAGTCACACTGTGTTCTCTCCCTAGCCTTGACAAATCTCAAGCACCCTGATGCTTCTGTCTCTGGGGACGGTCCTCTGTGCAGACAGATGAGCCACCAAAGTCCAGTTCCATCCTCAGACAGGGCTTGGGTACACCTGGCACGTTCCACATCCTAGAATTTTAGGCTCAACTTATCTCTAAAGAATTATCAACAAATCTGTCTGCCTCTGTGGCACCACTCACCATGGCAATTCAGGCGAGGGAAAGAACTCTGGCAAAGCCAAAGCATGATGAGAGGCACCCACTGGGCTCAAGGACCAGGCTTCGAAGGAGCATGGAGAGTAACGCCCCTTTATTAAGCACCTACCATGTGCATGGTCCAGGGCTAAGCACATCATGTGGATTAACTTGTGAAATCTCCTATCACCCCTCTAGAGTGAGGCTTCTCACCCTTACCACTAGTGACATTTGGGACCAGATCTTTCTGTCTTGTGGGGCTGTTCTGAGCATTGTGGGATGCTCAGAAGCACCTCTGAGCACTGGATGCCATTAGCAAGCAGTCCCCTCCCCAGTTGTGACAACCCAAAGTTATCTCCAGACACTGTCACACATCCCCCAGCAGCAGCATCCAACCCTTCTCCATTGAGAACCACGGCTCTGAGGCAGTTGCTATCACTGGCCCACTTTACAGCTGGGGAGACTGAGGTGCAGGGAGGTGCAGGGAGATCGCCCACCGCCCCAGTCAAAATCTGGGTGCCCTGAGTGAGTCAGGAGCAAGCTAAGGCTTTCACATGTTGATATTTGCTGTGAAAATGAAGCTGTTCTACCCCCCCAAGAGCTAAACTCTTTGGGTTGTTAACTGAGTTTGCCAAGGCAGCCGGTCTGGAAGGGAAGCTGGATGACTTAGCGTGTGGGTGTCATAAACACTGCAAATTAAAAGGAAAAAAAAAAAATCTCAACAGCTCCCCATTTTGCATGTATGGTTCCCAAGGTGATACCCCATGTGCAGCCTCAAGGCTGACAGCACAGTGCAGGGGTGCTCTCAGGTCACGGTCAGAGCCCCACCTCGTCACAGACCCTGTAGTCCACCTGTTGGGTGCTGAGTTGAGCTGTTCCCCCACTTCTGAAAAAAAAAAAAATGCGTGAAGCCAGCAAAACCCATTCTGGGCTGTTTTCCAGTCCTCCCTAATTCCTCAGCACGGAGGGATCCCCAGACTTTGTCTAGATGTTCAAGAGTTACCTCAACCCTCAGAGAAGCCCCAAAGCAGTCACCCTGGCCCTGTTTCCTCCTGTCTCTCCTCCCCACTGGCCAGCTCTGATGCACCCCAACAAAGATGGTGCCCATTCTCTTGTCAACCTTTGCAAAACTTCCTCAAACTATAGCACTCCCTTTTGTTTCTTTTCCTCTCTGAATGTTTCAGATGTTTCTTCAAAACTAGGTAAATCATATCCCTTCCCTGGGCCTCAGTTTTCCCATTTTTACGACGGGTATGTCTATTAAGGTTTTAAGACCCTTTTCAACTGTAACATTCCTTTGGTTCTAAGAAGTTTCATCCATGACTTAAGGGTGAGGTTTCATTTTGTGATTCATAGCAGCTATTCAAACAGCACGTTCTTCTCCATGTTTTTCCTTCCGACAGTCACAAGGACAATTTAGATAACAATGTTATTGTAATTAAAAATCAGCAATACCAAATCCTGAGTCCTGTAGCTAGGCACTGAGAAAAGTAGTTTATATACATTTTTTGACTCAATCCCCACCACAATCCTATCAGAGAAGGTACTGTTTATATCCCCATTTTGCAGACAGAGAATTAGAGGCTCAGAGGGGTTAGGAGGTTGAGCACCCAAGGTCACAGAGCCTGCCTGTGGCAAAAAGGACGGACATTCAGAGCTCAGCATCACTTCTTCTCTTAGAAGGAAAAGTCTCACCCATTCCCCCTTCCACGGACCCTGATATATGACAACAAGATTGGGAGTAGAAATATTTTGCATGTGAATGTGTTTGTAGGGGAGTTAGGCCCTCCAGCTGGTGTGTGAGGAGCCATGTCGGAGACCTTCCCATCATCTCTCTGGGCTTCAGCAGGTCTGCCTCCAGCATCTGAATGGCTACTTCTTTAGGGAGGCAGCAGACAAGGAAGTTGTCTTATGTCTACCGACTATCGATTCGAAAAACAGTGCATATGGTGTGTCAGCCCCCGTTCTATGGATTCGTGATGACACTAAATGATTTCATCCCCGCAACTCTATTTACAAGGTGAATACTATTATTGTCTCCTCGGGCCCACACACTACCGTCATGGCCTGCTTTCCTGAGGATGCGCTAGAGAGAGCCCTGAGCGTGCGGTGGGCATGTTACCTTGACTCCTTGGACTTGCCTTCAGACCTCTCACCCCACTGAAAGCGCGAGGCCCAGGGGCACCTGGGTGGCTCAGTCGGTTGAGCATCCGACTTCGGCTCCCGAGTCTTGCAGTTCGTGAGTTTGAGCCCCGTGTCGGGCTCTGTGCTGACAGCTTAGAGCCTGGAGCTGGCTTTGGATTCTGTGTCTCCCCCCACTTTCTCTGCCCCTCCCCCACTCATGCTCTGTTTTTCTCTCTCTCAAAAAGAAATAAACATTAAAAAAAATTAAAAAAAAAAGCGCAAGGCCCAGGGTGGAATTCCCTTTTGGCCAGGTCTACAGGATATATACAAGCTTAACGAGTTGTTCAATTCCTTTCATGCAGTGATTCTCAGCTGGGCCTGTTCTGTTCCCCAAATTTGGCAAAGTTAGGAGACATCTGGACTGTCACAACCAGAGGGGGAATACAGCTCAACACCCTACTGTACTCAGGACAGCCTCACAACAAAGGATCATCTGGCCCCAAACGCCCGCAAGCACTGAGAATGAGCAACCCTGCCTTAAGGGAAAAGCATGTGGCCTGGGGTTTCCCTTCATTAATCCGCAAACCTGGGAGTGGAGGAAGAGGCTCTGAGAACTGTCACTGTGGCCTTGGAATTAGGTCTTTTCCACCTTCCTCAAGACATAGGACTCAAGACTGAAATCCCCTTTGAAATTCCTTTGGACCACGGCTGGTCCACTTTTTCACTCCTCTGTGCGGAAACTGAGCCATGTGGAGCCTGCATTTATAAAGATGGCATATGGGTGGAAGAATCACTTTCAGTTCTGCGTGTGAATCACACCGTCTAGGAGGAAGCATTTAAAGGTGTGACTATAATATAATGTGCTTGTTTTTTACACGAACAACCACAATGTATGTATCTGAAAGAGGATCATCTTTGTACACTTGTTTCTGAGCTGCTGGCATCCCTCTGGGGGAAATGTTCGCTACAAACTGGCTTCAGAGCTATTTGCAAAACACCTGCTGAACTTCCAAGGGGGTAATTAATCGAATCTTCCCCTCCCAGTCTTCAGAAATAATTGAGAAACAATTGAGAAAATAAAGGAGAAATATGGCAGACATGTGAGTCGCTTGGAAGGCTTTGAAAAAGCCTAGTGCCCAGAAACTCAGTCCAAGAGATTCTGTTGATTGGTTTAGGGTCAGGGGCTAGATTCCAGGGTTTTTCAAATGCTCCCCTGGCGATTCTCATGGGGCCGGGTTAGATACACTGTGTTAGATGCAGAACAAAACAGTGGTTGGATTGGTAGTTCAGCTGGACCGTGGGAGGAGGCCTGGCCCTATTAGTTGTTCTGGAATTAAACTTCTCTGACCAAAACCAGTGGAGGCCTTGGCCCTGCAGGGCCAAGCCTGAACAGCAGGTGCCCTGAAGGAGCTACAGAGAATCCCACCCCTCCCCGCCCATGGTAGGCAGGTAGGTCCCAGCGAGAGGAGGGCTGGGACCCACCTTAATCCCATCCAGCAGAAGGCTGTGGACCTCCAGAGGAAAACTGTTCCCAGTCAGGTAAGTCAACTCTTCCCTGGGAGGAGTGGATACAAAATAACAGAGAATAAATCAAATAATAAGATGAATGAAAGAGAGCCCAGAGGTGTTACATCAGGGGAAGGGTAGGCAGACTTTTTCCATAAAGAGCCAGACAGTAAATATTTTAGGCTTCAAGGGCCAACTGTAGTCTCTGTTGCAACTACCCCACCATTGCAGCAGAAAGCAGCCACAGGGGCGCCTGGGTGGCTCAGCTGGTTACGTGTCCAACTCTTGATTTTGGCTCAGGTCACGGTCTCACAGTTCATGAGATCGGGCCCCACGCTGGACCCTGGGCTGCCAGCACAGAGCCTGCTTAGGATTCTCTCTCTTCCTCTCTCTGCCCCTCCCCTACTCTCTCTCTCTCTCTCTCTCTGTAAACAAACATTAAAAGAAAGGAGTCACAGACAATATGTAAATGAATGCACACGAAGTGACATAATAAAACATACATATTTGGTCTCTGCCGCCACTTCCTGACACAGAGCTCCTAAAACCCTTGTAATTTCCAAGTGAAACGGATGATAGGAGCATCTTTGATTATAATATTTGGTCTTAGTCCCTGGTTCACGACACAAGAGCTTCTAAGACCCATGGAATCTTCAACTGGTGAGTGTCTTCTTGTATACTAATGATATGGCTGAGGTCTCCAGATGGTTTCAGGATGGGATCTAGCTGCCAGAAAGCCCAAGGCATGATTAGAAGGTTGGACCTTTCAGCCCATCCCAACCGCCCAACGTCTGGAGAGAGGAAAGGGGCAGAAGACTCACTTAATCACCAATGGCCAGTGATTTCTTCATAAGTCACGCCTGTGTAACGATTTTCTGTATGTCAAGCTTCAGCAAAAAGTCAACTTTAAACAACAAATGAATGGGAACTAAAGTTTGCCACTGGTCTCGAAAGGCATGGAAACAACATGAATTGAGAGATACACAGAGAGATGGTTAGACGTGTGACAAAGCAAACAGCAAAATAGTCATTGTAAAATCTAGGTGATGGGGATACAGGTGTTGACTGAATAATTCTTCCAATATTTTCTTAAAGGGTCTCAATAAAATGTTGAGACAGTAAAAGACAAACACACAAACTCAACCGTTTTACTTTCATAGCCGTTAACTTGCTTCTTTCTGCCCCAGAAATCTGTTTCCGGGTCTGTGCGGCTACTCCGTTCACAGGCTGGTCACAGGAGGGAAGAAGGCCACAGTCCCCGGAGAGAGGCCGAGGAGCTCCCGGTGGGTCCCGCCAGGTTATCCCAGTGACCACAACAACCAGACCACACATGGCCAGAAACACCATCCTGGGCCTGAACAGAAGGGTCCAGCACCCTGATGTGCTGTCTAATCACAACAGCAAATGAAAGATTCAAGTCTACTTTTGACCCATGAGCACGCTGGATCCTGTTCAAGGCGCATCCCTGCCTTAAATGCCTTTCCCCTTCCACAGGAAAAGCTCATGACAGATGTTCCATGCCACGAGACTCCCAAGAAATGCAAATTAAAATCACGTCCACATATTTTATTAAAAAAAAAAAACACTGGGGCGCCTGGGTGGCTCAGTCGGTTAAGCGGCCGACTTCAGCTCAGGTCATGATCTCTCGGTCCGTGAGTTCGAGCCCCGCGTCAGGCTCTGGGCCGATGGCTCAGAGCCTGGAGCCTGCTTCAGATTCTGTGTCTTCCTCTCTCTCTGACCCTCCCCTGCTCATGCTCTGTCTCTCCCTGTCTCAAAAATAAATAAAACGTTAAAAAAAAAATTAAAAAAAAAAAAAAAAAACACTTATGGGGCTCCTGGGTGGCTCAGTCAGTTAAGCGTCCGACTCTTAGTTTCAGCTCAGGTCACGATCTCCCGGTTCATGAGTTTGAGTCCCATGTCTGGCTCTGCACTGACAGTAGACAGCCTGCTTGGGATTGTCTCTCTCTCCCTCTCTCTCTGCCCCTCCCTCGATTGTGCTCTCTCTCTCTCTCAAAACAAATCAATAAACTTAAAAAATAAAGAAGTCATTAAAAATAAAAAAATAAATAAGATAAAATTAAAAATTAAAAAAAAATTCTCTTCGGTTTTATTTACTAAAGTATTATTTTCACAGAATAAAATCCATTTTAAGAACACAATTGGATGTATACTGATTATTGTATACGAACACGTAACTACCACTATAATCAAGATACATAGTTCTCTCTCTCCAACAAAGTTCCTTCTTTTCCCTTTCCCTTCCATCCTTTTCCCTGACCCAAGTGGGCTAAGTTTTGCTTACGCCAGAATTTCATAAAAATGGAATCACACAGTATATAGTCATTTGCATTATACCATAATGTTTTTGAGATTCATCCATGTGTATGTGTATTAGTATCTTTTTCTTTTTTATTGCTGGGTAGTAGTCTAATGTATGATGTATCATAATTGGTTTATCCATCCACAAGTTGATGGACATTTGGGTTGTTTCCAGGTTTTTGGCTGTTAACAAATAATGCCATTAAGAACATCTGTGTGCATGACTTTTTGTGGACGAATGTTTTCATTTCTCTTCCACTCCTAGTGGAATGCTGGTCTGTATGGTAAATGTGTATTTAACTTCAGAAGGCCATGCATACTGTTTTCCAAAGTGGTTACAGCGTCTTGCATTCCCACCGGAAATGCAGTAAAGTTCTAGTTGCCCCACATCCTCGCCAACCCTTGGTATTTTCAGCCCTTATTTTTAAATTAAAAAAAAAAAATTATTTATTTTTGGGACAGCGTAAGTGGGGGAGGGAAAGAGAGGAGGACAGAGGATCCAAAGCAGGCTCTGTGCTGACAGGCTGACAGCAGTGAGCCTGACGTGGGGCTCAAACCCACGAACTGCGAGATCATGACCTGAGCAGAAGACGGAGGGACACTCAACCTACTGAGCCACCCAGGCGCCCCGGTATTTTCGGCGTTAGCTGTGCTAGTGGAGGCGCAGTGGATCTTACGGTGGTTTTACTTTGCATTTCTGATGACTAAGGAGGTAGAGCATCTTTTCTGGTGCTGCTTTCCCGTTCCTGTGTCTTCTTGCAAAGGGCGTCTGTTCAAACCTTGGCCCGCTTTTTACTGAATTGTGGACTGTTGTCTCGTTACTGAGCTACTAGAATTCTTTATGTATTCTGGATACAGGTTCTTTATTGGTTATGTTTTGCAAAAAATTCCTCTTTTTTTAAATTTATTTTTGAGAGAGAGAGGAGACAGAGCGAGTGGGGAAGGGGCAGAGAGAGAGGCAGACACAGAATCCGAAGCAGGCTCCAGGCTCAGAACTGTCAGCACAGAGCCCGACGCGGGGCTCGAACCCACAAACCGCGAGATCATGACCTGAGCTGAAGCTGGATGCTGTACGGACTGAGCCACCCAGGCGCCCCCAAAAAATTCCTCGAGGTGTGCCTTGCTCTTTTGTTTTCTTAACTCTTTCAAAGAGCAAAAGTTTTAAACCTTGATTAAGTCCATGTATCCCTTTTTCACACAGTTCACTTCAAAATAAAATAATTGCACACCCTGGGTTCTGGAAGCCAGCAACCAGTGTGGAATTGCTTTGCCGAGGGCAACTAAGAAATGAAAAATTAATCTGAGGCAGATCGGGGTGGGGGGGGCGGGGAGGGTGGTGCTGATTGCCTGTGATTATTTTTCTGTACTTTTCCATATATTTGAATTATTACATAATATATATTAAAAATCAAAATGCTTTTTAAAGGTAAAAAAAAAAAATCACCTCGTAGCTGTTCAGCACTTCAGAATCTTCAAAACTTGTTTATTTCAGCCTTACAAGAATCCTTTTTTGGGCGGCCAGGAGTTGGGGCCTCCCTGGGCCACAAAGGTGCAAAAATATTTGCCAAAACCATCTGTTTCGTTTGCAAGGAGACAGAAAAGAATAAAACTGTGCCACTTTTTTTTTTGGGGGGGGGGGGTTGCAGATTTTGACACTAGCTATCAAAACAGACAAACATCTATGCTTCGACCAAGCAATCCCATGGCTGGGTTTTAGTTCATGGTATATTTGGACACATCAGCAGAGACGCGTTGAGGATGCCAACCCCAATGATTCTTCTAACTGCAAAAAAAAACCTGGCATTAGTCCCAATGGTACCAACAGGGGACTAATTAAATAACTTCTCCAACTCCTGGACTTAATGAAATATCACGTGGTTGGTACAAATAATTAGGGGAATCTGTGCTCCGTGTCAGCCATGCTGGTCTGCCTGCTATCTCTCCCATGTAAAGGCTTCTACACTTGCTATCCTTTTTGGCTGCAATGCTCTTCCCACACTCACTCACATCCACGTGGCACATCTCCGATCTCCTCTCTGATTGCCTTCACATCCTGGCTCAAATGTCCCCTTCTCCATGAGGCCTTCCCCGGCTACCTTGGAAAAACTTGCAATCCTCACTCCAAAACTCACTATTCTCTTTCCTTCCTTCTGTTCCTCCTTAGCACCGAACATCATCTCTACATGGCATCATATGCATTTGTTTTGTTTGCTACTTGTCTTCCCATGTTCAAGTAGCCATCTAATGAAACTGGGACTTTTTTTTAACATATATTTATTTATTTTGAGAGAGAGAGAGAGAGAGAGAGCAGGGGAGGGGCACAGAGAGAGAGGGAGAGAGAGAGAATCACAAGCAGGCTTGGAATTGTCAGCATGGAGCGTGATCCGGGGCTCGAACTCACAAACTGTGAGATCATGACCTGAGCTGAAATCAAGAGTCAGACGCTTAACCGACTGAGCATCCCCCAGGTGCCCCAAAACCAGGATTTTTGTCTAATTTGTTCACTAATGTATCCACGGCGCCTGGCTCTCCTATATATAAGTACGCTAATATGAAAAAATGCCCAAGAACCATTATGTGAAAAGAGCAAGTTGCAGAAAAGCATATATATTTTGGATACTCACAATAGCAGGTGGACACACACACACACACACACACTCATGTACATCTGCCAGATATATAGGCACATACATGTGCACATACACATAAATGCATATATTCCTAGAAAGAAGACTTGTTAGGAGTAACCACCTTTAAGCAGGGAGAATTTTTACTTTTTATTCTACTCTCTCCTAATGGTTGTATTATATACACATACATGTGTGTATAAATATATATCCTTTATAATTACAATACTGAAAAGCCATCAGAACTCCTCTTCCCTTGTGAACCCTGCACATCACCACATGCAAGTGACACGTACCCATAAACCACAAGGTGGGGAGGAGCAGAGACCGGATTTAAAAATACCCTGCTCCTCTTCCTGAGAGGGCCCCCCACCCCCTCGCCCGCAGAGCCAGGCTGCACTCCATCTGTCCAGGTCATACCACCTGGGAAGGCGGCTTGTTTGCAGAGCATGCTTCTGTCTGCCCACATTTTTATGGGTGGAAGCAAGGAAGCCATTTGAAAAATCTGCACAGATGAGCACACATTCACCCAAGAGTTTCTACCCCTGAATTCTTCACACTCAGGCAGCCAAAGAAAAACCACTAAGAATGAAGAGAGCTTAAAATGCCATAAGGAGAAGAAACATGTCTCTAACAGGCACCTAACTGGAACAGACTGGCTCTGAGCCGGCACCCGCCTGCCCTTCACAGAGGTCACCACCTCACCCCGCAAACTCCAAGACCAGCAGATCCACCGCTCTGGTTCGGGGGTGTCTCCACCTCAGCACTATCGTGGGGGGCTGTCAGTGCATTGTGGGATGCGAGCAGCATCCCCGAGCCCTACCCACCAGATGCCAGTGGCACCCCTGGAGTTGCGACAACCAGAAACACCTCCAGACCCTGCCAAATGTCTGCTGGGAGACAACATCAGCCCAGCTGAGAACCAGTGGTCAACTCCTTTCGTACGTCAGCAGGTGTCCAGGGCTTGCCAGCCAAAAGGTATCTGGCGAATTCACTACAGTAACTGCTCTCGTTGGGCTGAATTCCCTGAGCCTGGGGTTCGGTGAGGTGGGATCCCCCCAACACTGACACTTATGGGGAGCTCAGAGGCAGCAGGTGCTCGGGGAGGCAGGGGAGCAAGCTTGTTCAGGGCCCAGGTTGGCTTTTATTTGCCCACTTGGGCCCTTTTGGCAGAGATGGCCGTGAGGTCACCAAAGCCTTTTCTTCCTGGACGAGCAGCAGGACTGTTATCTCAGCCTCCCCCTCGCGGGGAGCTGGAGCCAACGGAGTCTGAATGGAAGTGAAAGTGATATTTGTAACTTCCAGGCTTGGCCTATTAAAACTTCCCACACAATCCTCAACACTTTCTCTTTCCCAACCACCAGCTAGAGGTGAAACCCTCCACGGCCTGAGGAGACGGCAGAGCCACAAAACGGAAGGGGCCTGGGTCGCTGAATCCTTGCACAGAAGGCTACTCATGAAAGAGCCCACAAACACCAGTGTGCAAGCAAGAAAGAAGCTTCTACCGTGCTAAGCCCCACACAGCGTGGCTGGTCTACTACAGCAGCCTTCCCCTCCCTTAGTTCATACAGTGACTTTAAGCAAATCATCCGAGCTCTTCCTCCTCTATAAAATGGGGATAACAGTAGTACCTCCCTCGTCTGGTTGTTGTGAGGGCCAACTCAGATAGTCCTTGGGGCGGTGCCTGGAATCCACTAAGCCTTAATGAAGGTTGCCTCTTATTAAGAGTGGGAAGAGGGGCGCCTGGGTGGCTCAGTCGGTTAAGCGGTCAACTTCGGCTCAGGTCATGACCTCGCGGTCCGTGAGTTCGAGCCCCGCGTCGGGCTCTGTGCTGACAGCTCAGAGCCTGGAGCCTGTTTCAGATTCTGTGTCTCCCTCTCTCTCTGCCCCTCCCCCGTTCATGCTCTGTCTCAAAAACAAATAAACGTTAAAACAAATTAAAAAAAAAAAAAAAAGAGTGGGAAGAGAGCTACCACTGAGTTCCTGCCCTTCCCATTATCCCCTCTGTGACTTCTCTTGTGAGGCACCCTCAATAACCTGGGAAAGAATGATTTGCCCCAGTCCTCAAATGCCTCAGGAATACCCTGGGCTTTACAGAAGCTTCTTGTAGTAAGGCTGGGGACCCTCATTTGATCACAGAGTTGTCCATGCCCGCCTGAAGTGTCCTGACCCCTCCTGACCCAACACACCACTGAGAGGGCCAAGATGACCCTGAACCAGGATGGAAGAGGATCCCAGCCACGAATCATCCATAGGCTGCCTCTCTTCTGCTTCTCCAGCCCTGATAAAATTAGGCAGAATAGAATCTAAAAGCAGACACGTAATGAGAAGTTTGGTGCCCAGCCAGCGGACACCTTCCTGGGCCTGTGTAACTCAGGATCACAAAGAAAGCAGCCGTGAGGTAAGCCGCAAAGACCCTCCCTCCCCCGGCCGGAGTGGGGCACCAGCGCCTAAAGACAGAGGGAAGGCCTACCCCTTGTGCCCGCTCTGCTCATTCTTCACCCACCTGTTGGCGGGTGAAGAATGCCCTTGCCTAAGGCTGTCTCCAGAAACGATTGCCATTATAAGCCAACTACATCCTGCTTTCCTGTGGGGGCTGGGGGTTAGGCAGAAACCTAGGGGAGCAGCTTTCATGTCAGCTTACACACATGGAAAGAGAAAATTACACCCACTGAGCATCTGTTATGTGCTAAGTATCCCTACACGCACATCATCTCACTCCTTCGGGAAGGCAGAAGCCACATCTGTCACGTTCGCCAGTTTTCTCAGTGCCTAACAGTCTCAGGGGGGCGGTTTGTGAGATCAGGCCCCGCACTGGGCTCTGCACTGGCGGCACAAAGCCTCGTTGGGATTCTCTCTCTCCTTCTCTCTCTGCCCTTCCCCTGTTCTCGCTCTCTCAAAATAAATAAACTTAAATAAAAGAGAAAGAAATACTTGTCATCTAAGCTTAACAAGTAAGCTTAAGCTACTTTTGCTCTGACCTCTCGTGTAACTCACTCCCCTCATTAACTATGCTCTGGCCACTTTCACCTTCTTGCTCATTCTTGCCTCAGGGCCTTTGCACTTGCCATTTCTTCTGCCTAGACTGTTCTCCCTGATCTTTGCATAGCCAGCCCTTTCTAAGCTTATATTACCCAGTTTAAAGTGATGCTCCAGCCCCTGTCACCATACTCTGTAATTATTTAGGTGTTTCTTTGTCTCACTCCAGCTAGCATACCAGTCTCATG
The DNA here is from genome assembly GCF_024362965.1 of Panthera pardus. NCBI lineage: Eukaryota > Metazoa > Chordata > Mammalia > Carnivora > Felidae > Panthera > Panthera pardus. The sequence goes on from NW_026526980.1 coordinate 10,493,749, forward strand.
AAAGGATTAATTATTTCTGCCTCTCTGCTATTTCTCCGGCAACTAGCACAGCACCTCAATATAGTAGGGGCTTGATAAATATTTGAGGCTGTGTAACTCAGTGACCGAGAGTCCAGATTCTGGACCCAGAAGACCTTGCGCACAGTACTTCCCCAATCAGTGCCTCAGTTCCTCCTTCATAACATAATTGCAATTCCTATGTCACAGTGCCATGAAGATTAAATGAGTTAATTCACGTGAAGCACTCAGAGCAGTGCTGGGCACACAGGAAGTGCCATGAATGTGTTTGCTATCATTGCTAAAGACGGAATGAGCTACCTCGAGGTAGACCTATGTTTTTGTATTTTCATTTTATTTATTTTATTTTATTTTATTTTAGGCGCAAGCGAGCAAGGGGCAGAGAGAGGGGGAGAGAGAAGTGGGGCTCACCCAATGTGAGGCTCGAGCTCACCCAATGTGGGACTCAAACTCATGAACTGTGATATAGTGACCTGAGCTGAAGTCAGGCGCTTAACTGAGCCACCCAGATGCCCCCTCCAGGTAGATCTTATTTAAATCTGACAGGTGGAAAATGGAGGTTCAACATGAAAAGGTCCTACTTGAGATGATTCAGTTACCACGCTCTTTGGATCTGGTTCTCTGACTTCTAAGCCAAAGCTTGATCCACAAGGTCTCCCCGAGATGCAGGCAGATAAGGGACACTCAGCCTGTGCCCCAAAGTCCCTAGTGTTTTAAAGGTTAAGCCTTCTCCCGCACGAGCAGCTCTGGGTTGGTGCAGTCAAGACAAAGAATGGACAGAAGGACTCTCCGGAAAGGATATTCATGGTGTCTGGTTTATTCCACCAGCAAGCCTTCGTCTTACAGCCACCAGGTGCTGGCCTTGGCTGCTGAGCCCGGCGGCTTCTCGCCAGCACTGAAGCACAAGGCAAGGCTGAATCTGGCCTTCACTGGCTCTCCTTTCCCACTTCTTGCTGAGGTTCTGCAGGGACACGTGTGGTTGAATAAATCCCCAGCCCCCTGATGCTTTCCCCCATGGAGATTTGCCTGGAATGAGGTTCCCTCCAAAGGCACCAAACACATTAAACAACCATGCAAATGGAGTAAAAATCCCCAGGAGCCCTGGCAGCTGGCCTGGTCTTTAAAGGCTGCCACCAGAACCCAAAATGAATGTTTAAGATCCAGCCAAGTTTTACCACCTGGGTGGATGGACTCTGGCAGCCTCAAGGAGCTCTCCGGAGGAGAAGTGAGGTGGGAGTGCTCTGCCAGGAGAGCCAGGCATCTGCTTCCATCTGCTGACTGCCTATGCTCACATCCAGGCTCAATGTCACATCCACCGAGCCCTCACTAAGGGCCAACTGCTGTGCTAATAACATTACGTACATCATTTCCTTTTGTCCCTATGGCACTCTAAGAGTTGGGAGACTGAAATCTACAGACAAGGAAATGTTCATTCAGAGGAGTTAAGGAGCTTGCCAAGATAGAGGAGTGTCCTTTACATCTACACCATGAGCACTTTCTGTTGACTCTGCCTCCTACCTTAGATCTCACTGTTACTTTTTTGAACCCCCTTTTGCCACCTCCGTGGTCCAAGCCACCATCACCTGTCCCTTTGACCAGCACTGTAGCCTTCCAGAAGGTCTCTTGGCTCCCCCTCTTGCCTTCTGACAACACCATCCTCCATTCAACAGCTGGAGTGATAGTTTATTAATTCTTTTAAATGTTCATTTATTACTTAGAGAGAGTGCACACAAGGGAGGGGCAGAGAGAGAGGGAGACAGAATATCAACCAGGCTCTGCCATCAACACAGATGTGGGGCTTGAATCCACAAACAACTGTGATCATGACCTGAGCTGGAATCAAGAGTCGGAAGCTTAACTGACTGGGCCACCCAGGCGCCCCTGGACTGATACTTTAAAACATGATCATAGCACTTCCCTGGCCAAATACCCTCCAAGGGCTTCTCAAGGCACTTAGGAAAAAAAAGTGAGCTTCTCATCCTACAGCCTCTACTTGACCTGCCCTGTGGTACTTTTTCCAAACTCACACTGCCTTCTGTGCCCTGGACATAATGGGGTAAGCTGGGAGAACAGGTGAAGTGTCTTCCTACTATTCAAAGCGTGGTCTTCAGGCCAGCATCGGTGTTACGTGGAGCTTATTAGAAACACAGAGGCTCAGGTCTCTCTCAGACTTACTGACTCAGGATCTGCATTTTAACAAGATCGCCAGGAGATTCACACGGTCATCAAAGTGTACTTGGTTAAGAGTGAGGAAGACTTGGGAACCAAACAACTTGGGTTGGAAGCCTGGCCCAACCATTCACCAGCTGGATGACCTCGTGGCCCAAGTGACCAGTTATTTCCTACGTAGTAAGGAATTCATTGTGTCCACAGAGTGATCTGGTCTATGTCCTTGGCTCCTGGGAGGTGATCTCCGGGCTTCTGGAATATCCTGCAGGGGCTGTGTTTGCCTCAGGGCCCCGGGCACTGGACAATGTGATTTATGGGGAGAGCTTTGGGTCTCCTGGAGGAACTGATGATGAGAGGTATTAGCTGGACCTCTGGGAGGTGCTGGAGGCTGAAGTTCACCTGTCAGAGAGTGCAAGATGGAGCTCCAGTACAAGTTCTGGACACCAAAGGCTCGGTGAACTCCCCTAATCGGTAACATTCTATGCACAGTGCACACCTAGTGACCAGGAAGAGGCAGCGCCATCCAGGACTCCTTGCGGAGAAAATGACCGGAGGCTCCGCATCTGGACCCCTTCTGGACTCTGCCCTGTGTGTCTCCTTCCTGGGCCGATTTTCATTTGTGTCCTTCTGCCACCATGAGACTGTAGTCTTAAGTAGCACTTTCTGGAGTCCTGTGAGTCATTCTTGTGCATCATTGAAACTGCCCGGTCACAGGGACCCTGACTTTCTACCCGGCTGGTCTGAAGTGAGAACAGGGCAGTCTTGTGGGGACCATTCTCGCAGACTTTGCAGTTGGCTCGACTCACTGCAATCCCTTTCTCTGAGCTTCAGTTTCCCCAATGAATAATGGCCACCTTATAAGTTTATTGAAAGACCAAATGAGACAATGAACTCACAGGGGTTTCACGATAAATATAATGTCCCCACTGTTCAGTCAAGGCAACTGAGCCTCACCAAGGCAAAGCCACTTGCCCACAGTCATGGTCTGAGGCCAGGGCTGGCTGAATTCAACCACAGCGCGATACTGCCTCCTCGTGACTTGCTAATGCTTTCTGGGATGGGAAGGACAGTCATGGGGCCCCTGAGCTAGTGGTCCAGCAACCTGGTAAGGAACTCATGGGACGTCTGGGGGGTAAGTCCCCCACTCCCATCCTGATGGTCGCCACCATACTTCTCTCTTTTCCCCTTCTGTTCCTCTTTCCCTCTAATCGTTTTACTCTGCTGATCACAGTACATCATTTCTCTTGATCTGTCTGTAAGTTCACTCTTTCCTCCATCATCTCCATTCTGCCTTTGCGCCCATCCAGTGAATATCTGATTTGTCATTCTACTTTGCCGTGCAAAAATTTCCACTTGGTTCTTTTTTCTGTTTCTCTACTAACCTGCTACATTCTCTACTATACCATTCTTTCCAAGAGGATTCAGGCTTACTTCTTGGAGCATGGTTGTAAGAACTTCTCTAAAGTCTCTGTGTGATCATTCCAATATCTGGGTCATCTTGCAGTGGGTGCCTGCTGATTATATTTCCTCTGACAATTTGCCAGACTTTGCTGGTTCTTTGTGAACCAGGTCATTCTGGAGTGTATCCTGGACATTTTGAATATTATATCATGAGACTCTAGGTCTTGTTTAAATCCTTCTAAGTAGGGGCGCCTGGGTGGCTCAATTGATTAAGCGTCCAACTTCAGCTCAGGTCATGATCTCGTGGTTTGTGAGTTTAAGCCCTGCATCAGGCTCTGCAGCCTGCATCCAATCTTCTGTCTCCCTCTCTCTCTGCCCCTACCCTGCTCCCACTCTCTTTCTCTCTCAAAAATAAAAATAATAAAAAATTATTTTAAAATACATAAATAAATAAATAAATCCTTCTAAATATATTGGTTTTTCAGTTGCATCAGGCAACTGACTAGGTTAGGTTCAGACCACATGTTCTAACCCGCCTTCTATATGCTGTTTTTCCAATGTCAGTTAGTTTTCAAGGTCTTTTCAGTGTTATTCCTATCTGTCCCCAAGGGGCCAGCTCCAGACCCGGGTGGTAGTCTACACTTTGTAGTTCGGTTCTCAACGTCTCCCATGTACTGCTTAGGGTCATATCCACTCACGAGCAGCTCGGGGTGAGCCCAGGAGTTCATATGTAAGTTCATGGGCTTCCTTCTGGGGCTGCCTTCCTCTACTGCAATCTTCCCCACACTCTGGCCCACAGGGGCCCACTTTCATTACCCTCTGTCCAGAAAGCGGAGGCTTTGGTCTCCACGTTCGGCCGCTCGCTTCCTGTGACCGGATCTGGGTCTTGGCTGGAGCCAAGCGCCTACCACCGGGTCCTCCCACACACTGCCAACCCCAGGGCACTTCAGGGAGCACAAGCCGGTCTGGTTCTATGGCTGAGTTGGCACAGCTTTCGTGTCAATCCCTGGCTCGTGGACACTGTACCAGCTGGCAGCTTTGGGGTGATGATGATTAGGTGAGGGAGCTAGGCTAGGGAGACAGCCACAGGCAGCCGGGCCAAGCCGTTAACCTTAAAAGTGCCAGCATTTCAACTCTTACACACTGGAATTATTCAAATGACAGGCATGATTTTCCAAGGGGCTATTTCTGGGGTGGACAAGGCCACATGCTGATTTGCCTTTACTTCCCATCATAGGAATAATTTGCTACATTTTACACAAGAGAAAGTCCAGACTCAGAGGGGTGGAGTCCTCTGCTTGAAGTCACACAGCTGGCTAACAGTGGGGCCAAGATTCAAGTCCAAGTCTGTATAACTCCAGAGTCCGTCTGCTCCTCTATGGCAACATCCGTCATCATCACCGTCACCATCACATTGGTGTTCACGGAGCACGAACTGTGTACAAGGCACCGTGTAAAGCTTTTTATATGATGTACTGAGGTTGGAAGGGTGTAAGAGGAGGAAACTGAGGTTCGGGAAAGGGACGTCCCTGACCCAAGGTCACATGCACTTGCTACATGGTAAGGGTGTCATGTGAACCAAGCCATATGTCACCCCGATCCATACTCTGAATGGCTGTGCACCCGTTTCTCTAGGAGGCAGAGCTACGCCTGGTGCCCAGTCAGTTGGGCAGGGAGAGGAGACAGAGGCTGTGGGGAGGCTGGAGAGGAGGCGTGGCAGAGGTGGGCTGAGGCCAGATGCTGGGGAACATCTGTGGCCCCGAACAAGCCCACAGCATCTCTCCATCTCGAGGGAGTTTCTGGCTCTCGCAGAAAGGCTCTGCCCCTCTCAGACTGGCCTCCTCTCCTCTCCTCGGCTGGAAGCCCTCGGCTTCTCCAATGTCCTGCTTCCCAAACCCCAACACTTTTTCCAGCGGGTCCTCCACTGCCCGATCAGCCCTGAAGTTTTTCCCAGGCGCGAAGGTAGCAGCATCACTCCAGACCTTCTATCTCACCCTCCACCACGCGACCCCGCCCACCTCATCATACCAGCAGATTCAATGAACCAATTTGATGCTAGAGCCTCAGAAAGCCAAGCAATTATGGAAGCAGACCAGGTGCCTTGGAACTCACTCTTGAAGAGAGGCCTGGGAGGCCTCCAAGCAGACAGTGGGGTGAGGAGGGAGGCAGAACAGTGTGGGCGAATGCTGCTAACCCAGGCTGTGCAAGAGAATCACCTGGGGGGGGCGCCTGGGTGGCTCAGTCGGTTAACCGTCCGACTTCGCTCAGGTCACGATCTCGCGGTACGCGGGTTCGAGCCCCGCGTCAGGCTCTGGGCTGATGGCTCAGAGCCTGGAGCCTGCTTCAGATGCTGTGTTTCCCTCTCTCTCTGCCCCTCCCCCGTTCATGCTGTGTCTCTCTCTCTCTCTGAAAAATAAACGTTAAAAAAAATTAAAAAAAAAAAAAGAGAATCACCTGGGGAACCGTGAAACACATACCCCCTTCTCCTTCCCCAAACACAGATGCTCTGGCTCATACAGTTGCTCTGGCCTGGGGCCTGGGCCTCAGGATTTTTTAAAGTCCCAACATAATATATGTAATTTTTTTTTTCAAAAAAAATTTTTTACATTTATTTATTTTTGAGAAACAGAGTGAGACAAAGTGTGACTGGGGGAGGGGCAGAGAGAGAAGGAGACACAGAATCTGAAGCAGGCTCCAGGCTCTGAGCAAGCGGTCAGCACAGAGCCTGATGTGGGACTCGAACCCACGAACCATGAGGTCATGACCTGAGCCAAAATCGGATGCTCAACCGACTGAGCCACCCAGGCGCCCCAATATATGTATTTTTTAAGTGTTTATTTTATTTTTGAGAGAGAGATAGAGCACCAGCAGCGGAGGGGCAGACAGAGGGAGACACAGAATCTGAAGCAGGCTCCAGGCTCTGAGCTGTCAGCACAGAGCCAAACGCAGGGCTTGAACCCATGAACCGGAAATCATGACCTGAGCCGAAGTCGGACACTTAATCGACTGAGCCACCCAGGCGCCCCTATAAAATAAGTTTTCCTTCCCTTTTTGGGTTTTCCACAGAAACTCTGACTTTAAGTTTAGCAAGTGGGTAGAAAATATTATTTATTTGTGTGTACTGCCCTGCTTTCTTTCAGAAAAGCCTTAAGGTGGACCTAGCTATATAAATATGGTGTCTTCTGGGGCGCCTGTGTGGCTCAGTCGGTTAAGCATGTGACTTCAGCTCAGGTCACGATCTCGCGGTCTGTGAGTTCGAGCCCCGTGTCGGGCTCTGGGCTGATGGCTCAGAGCCTGGAGCCTGCTTCCGATTCTGTGTCTCCCTCTCTCTCTGCCCCTCCCCCGTTCATGCTGTGTCTCTCTCTCTGTCTCAAAAATAAATAAATGTTAAAAAAAAAAAATTTTTTTTTTTTAAATAAATAAATATGGTGTCTTCTGAGTAATAATAATAATAGCTATACTGATGGGGCACTTTCTCTGAGCCAAGCACCATTCTATGCCTTTGTGTACATTATTAACCCAGTTTGGACTTGACAACAATCTACTGATGTAGGAACCATTATCCCCATTTTACAGATGAGGAAGGTGAGGCAAAAAAGAGGTCAAGGCAAGCGCCAAGATCATAGAACGAACCCCTGGGCATCTGGCTCCAGTGCGTGGCCCCTAACAATGACATTTAGGTCCTTCAAGTGACAATGAAAGGGCAGGGACTTTTCTCAGGAAAACAGTCGGCAAGGGGCCAGCCTCAGCATCCACGTACTACTCTGAACCGCCTGCATTCTGTGGAGCTCCAGCTGCATTTCTTGTTTTTGTTTTTTAAATTGTCATAAAATATGCGCAACATAAAATTTACACTTACACACTTTTAGGTATTCAATGCAGTGGCATTGAGATGATTCCGATTGTGGCAGAACCACCGCGCTATCCGTCTCCAGAAGCTTTTATCTTCCCAAACTAGAATTCCACACCCGCCAACAAATTAGTCCCCATTCTCCTCCCCCCCCCACCAGCCCCGGTTAAACCTCTATTCTATTTTCTGTCTCTATCGATTTGTCGACTCTAGGCATCTCACATAAATGGAATTATATAGCATTTGACCTTTCATATCTGCCTTATTTCATGTAGCAGGATGCGTTCAAGGTTCATCCGCTTTGTAGCACGTCACCATTTCCCTCCTTTGAAGGCTGGATAACAGTCCATTGAAGGGACAGGTCACATTTTGTTTATCCATGTAGCCATCTATTGATGGACACCTGGGCTGCTTCCACCTTCTAGCTACTGGGAATCATATCACTATGAGCATGGATACGCCAATGTCTGTTTTGAGTCCCGTTTTCGATTCTTTTGGGGATATACCCAGAGCGCAATTGCTGGATCACATAGTAATTCTATTTTTAATTTTTTGCAGAGGCACCATCAATCTGCATTTCTATTTTTCCTTCTTTTCTTCCTCCACTTCCAATAATAGCCCACTAACCACAGTGGCCAAATCCACTTTACTTTCCCCGGAAGACTTTTGGGCTGCATGTTTCTCCCCCATGAGTTGAAAAGCCACCCCACACCCCCTTTTTAAACTTCAGCTGCAGAAGTCACCTGATTGAAAACTGCAGAAGAACCCTCATCCCACACAGGAAAGTAACTGCCAAGAAAGCCCCGCCCGCCAGCTAATTACAGGCTTTTACCAGGATTCTCCACAAATGCTCAAAATGCAGATCAACCTTACTTTGGTTGGGAAGTGTTTGAAAACAAGCTAATAGGTAGGTTTCAGATCTTTAGCCTGGAGGTGACAGCTCTTTCCCCTAGCTGATAAATAAAGTTAGAACATTCTAGATTTGAATTCAGGACAATTCCTCAATTGCCTAGATAGATACTAGTTCAATCTGTATTTCTTTTATTATTGCAGCCAGGGCCCTTCATGAAAAATGGCATCCCAGCTGGGATTTCCACTCACAGCTATGGTTCTCAACCCTGACTGCGTTGCTTTAAACATCTGGGGTGCTTTAGAAATACACATACACATATACAGAGAGAGAGCTGAGACCCCAGACTCAGTCCAGTTGGTCAGAGTCTCTGGGAGTGGGGTCTGGCCATTGGTAGCACTTTAAAGCTCCTAGTCGATTCTGAAGTACATACAGCCAGAGTTAAGAATCCCTTAGTGAAGAAGGCAGGGAGACCTGAGATTCTTCCTTCCCTAGAAAGAATATTTTCAATGGGCTTTAAGCTGGCAAGAGGTGCCCTCGAGCTAGGAGCCTGAAACCCCAACATTTATAAATTTTTGAAAAATGTTTATTTATTTTTGAGAGAGAAAGAGAGAGAAAACGAGCAGGGGATGAGCAGAAAGAGAAGGAGACACAGAATCAGAAGCAGGCTCCAGGCTCTGAGCTGTCAGCACAGAACCTGACGGGGCCTCGAACTCATGAACCGTGAGATCATGACCTGAGCCCAAGTCAGATACTCAACCGACTGAGCCACCCAGGCACCCCTCAAAAACCCCAACATTTAAACAAGAGAAGCAGGTCTTCCACAAATGGAGAGCACAGGCCTTGTCTGATAACTGTCACCATAAGTGCAGGGGGTGACTGAGAGATGTATGGGGGTGGGGGCGGGAGAGCTGCCCCAGTTTGAGGCTTCTGCCCTACGGTGTTCACATACGGGACTCAAGGCTTCAAAACACCTCTGAACGGATGTCAAAACTTTCTGTCCTTCTGGGTATTTTTCTGCTGCAAGGTTCTTACCACATTATCTCAAGCTCTGTCACATGCCCCTGACCTCCCCACACCCTCCCTCGCCCCCCACTATGTGTAATCTCTGCTGTTACTGTACTACACCAGAGGACGGCATATAATGTGATTATAAAAAATAAGGAGCTAGGCCCACTAACATTTGCACTGACCTGGAGGGACTGCACACCTTCGTTTGTTAATGAAACAAAAGCAAGTTTCAGAGTAGTGTCCACAGAACAGTCCCAAAAGCTCCATGAGAGCAGGAAGAGCAGGGGCTGTTTTGTTCACTGCTATATTCCCAGCCCTCGGAAACAGTGTCTGGGACAGCGCACGTGCTCAATACATACTTCCTGAATTAATGAATAACTTCTTTTTTTTAAAGAAATGTTTATTTATTGATTTCGGCAGGGGGGAGGAGCAGAGAGAGAGGGAGAGAGAGAACCCCAAGCAGGCTCTACACTGTCAGCACAGAGCTGGACGCCGGGCTCAAACTCACAAACCCTGAGATCATGACCTGAGCCGTAATCAAGAATCTGACACTAAACCGACTAGCCACCCAGATATCCCTAACGAATAACTTCTTAAAAGAGCTGAATTTTCTGTATGTGCATGATGTTTGTGTGAAGAAGGAAGAAAGTGTGAAATGATGCATACCAGGACACTCAAGGTGGTGACCGGTGACTTAAGGGAGAAGGGACTAGAAGGGGAATGAAGAAGAGAGTAAAACTGCCTTTTAATAATAATTAACAGGGGCGCCTGGGTGGCTCAGTGGTTTAAGCGTCCGACTTCGGCTCAGGTCATGATCTCACGGTCCGTGAGTTCGAGCCCCGCGAGTTCGAGCCCCGTGTCCGGCTCTATGCTGACAGCTGGGATCCTGGAGCCTGCTTTGGATTCTGTGTCTCCCTCTCTCTCTGCCCCTCCCCCACTCATGCTCTGTCTCTATCAAAAAATAAATAAATGTTAAAAAAAATTTTTTTAAATAATAATTAACAGTTACTGGAGCACCTGGGCCGCTCAATCGGTTTAGCATCTGACTCTTGATTTCAGCTCAGGTCATGATTTCGAAATCGTGAGTTTGAGCCCCAAGTTGGGCTCTGTGCGGACAAGGTGGCATCTGCTTGGGATTTTCTCTCTCTCTCTCTCTCTCTCCCCCTCCCCCATGCACTCTCTCTCAAAATAAATAAATAAACAAAAAATAATAATAGTTAACGGTTACTAAGTGCTTGCTGTGCACTAGACACAGTGCTTAGCAAAGATTATGTCTTGTTCTCATTTAACCCACATAACAATCTTTCAAGACGTCCTTGTGTAGTTACACCCATTTTACACCCTAGTAAGCATATAGCTGTTAGAGCAATAAATGCTCAAATTTTAGAAGAGATGATTAAAGACGCAAAAAAAATAAGAACATTCTTTAAAAAAAAAAAAAAGCTATGGATGACCAAGAACTGAAAATAAATCCAGGTAAAACCTAGAGCTATGTTGTCCAACTGATAGCCATCATATCTTGCTCAAGGCCACAAAGCCAAGGCCCAGGCCCTGGCTCCACAGCCCATGCATTTAAACCCGCCTGCTCTTCTGATTCTCTGTCCATTCACATCTTTTGGTTGTGACGGGCGTGTGCTACTTTTGTCATAAAATCTTAAGTAAAGTAAAATACACAAGTGTCAGAGCTTTCCTTATGGGCACTCAATGCCCCCTGGGCCCCCTCCTGATCTCCATGTGCAACATTAAGTCCTTTATTTTCAGTAGGGCCTTGGGAATCCATATTCCATGCTTGGATCTTATCTTGGTTCAATAAAGCTCCCACTGCCTGCCCTCTACCATTTAAAGATTCAGGGGAATCACTGTCTTCTGTCTTCACCTGAAACCTTGGGGAAAGTGGGACCCTTGGACAGCAGCCATCGCAGGCTGCAACAGATAGGACTGTCGTGTCTGCTTAGGGCAGGCATCCCCTGAATGGATGCAGACTCTCTGGGTGACAGGTCCTTAGAAAACCCAGAACCAACCTGCCTTGGGGGAGTCCTGGAGCACAGCGCATTTGCAATCTTGGCGATGAGAAGCAATAAGCCCATGCAGAAGAAGCCTCACATGCAACGGCTTTTCAGCCACGGCCTTCTTTCTTGGGAGACCTGCAGCTAAGGGTTTTAGACTAGATCTAAACAGATGAAGCTTCTGACTACTCTGGAGCAGGACTCTTCAGTGTGATGTCAGAACCCCAATGCCAGCACTACCTGCGCATTTGGGAAAGGCAGACCCCTTCATCTTTGGAGCGAGGAAGACTAGAGCCTGAATCTTGATTCTACCAGTCTGATGCTGGGTGGCTCGCTCAGGTTTTAAGCCTTGGTCTCGGTCCCCAGCCCTGTAAGTCTACGGGGATGATACTGACTTGACAGGGGGAATCATGATGAGTATTAGCGATAATATAAGTGAAGCCCCTCCAATGACGAAGACACAGGAGATAAAAACCATTACTTCTATTGGTTCTATGCTGCGGTAGCCAGCTTCCAAAATGGCTCCCAACGATCCCTAACTCCCAGTACACCCTCCTGTAATCCCCTTCCCCTAGAAGGTGAGCTGGACCCACTGGGTCGCTTTTAGTGAACAGAATACGGCAAAAGTGACGAGACATCATTTCTAAGGTTAGGTTAACAATAAGACTCCGGCTTCCATCTTGCTCCCTCACGTGTCTGCTCTGATGGAAGCCATCTGTCATGCTGTGAGTTACCCCATGGAGAAGCCCATGTGATGAGAAACACAAGAAGGTCACTGGCTGACATCCAAGAAGGAAATGAAGCCTCCAATCCCATGCATCTCCACTGCAAGAAATGGAATCCTGCCAACCGTTGACTATGTGCATAAGCTTAAAAACAGATCCTCCCCCAGATGAGCATTAAGATGAGACTGCGGCCCTAGCCAATACCTTGAGTGCAGCCTTGTCAGATAACCTCAGCCAGGAGCACCGAGCGACGCTATGCCTGGGTTCCTGAGCCATAGGAACTATGAGCTTAATAAATGCTCACTATTTTAAGTCACTAAATTCGTTTTGCAGCAATAGATAACTAATACACCCTGAAAACAACCGATTAAATTCAACCAGAGTGGCACATGGAGCCTCTACTTAAACACCATGTCCTCTGGGAAGGCTTTCAAAATCCTCCTGAGTTAGGTGACCCTATTTCCTCATGTTTCCCTATTAGACTATAAGCTACTGGAATGATCATGCCACCAAAACTAACATAGTGAGCACTCATTACTATTTCCAGGTTGTAAGTCCCTTAGTCTTCACGACAAACCTATGAAGCAAGTACTATTATTGCCCATTTCATAGGTGAAGAAACTGAGGCTCAGAGGGGCCAAGCTACTTGCCCAAGTCTTCAGTAATTATGTGGAAGCGCCAGGAAACCTGGCTCTAAAGTTTACATTTGTAATAATCATGCTGTACAGTTTTATGGATCTTGCCCAAGTTCACAAGTGGTAAATGAATTCAAACCCAGGTAGCTGAATACCAGACATGAAGTTCTTAAAGACTGTCCTCTCTAGATACCTTCTGTTTTTAGGACAATAAGTGGAATAGCCTCACCTGGAGATCATCAGGATCTGGAACACAACGTACCTGTAAACACTAAGCTGGCATTTTCCAGTTCTTCTTGGGGAACTTTGAAACTGAAGGATTCATTGTAGAAAGGATCAATTGTTCCTCTTAAGAAGGATGTCTTCTTTGTTTTCACAAGCTTGAGTCCATGTACCAGCTGGATTTTCACAAACGGGTCTGGGAATCGGACACAGCATTATAGAATGTTGGAGCTCATGAAACCCAATCCATCCATCCAACTTGCCATCTTTCTGATAACCCAACCACCTACCCATCCTTTCGTCACTCTTTTTCCCCATCAATCCATTTATCTTTCCATCCATCAGTCCAGGTATCCACCCCTCCTTTTGTTCATCCATCTTCCCATCCATCCGTCCATTATCCATTCCTCTCTCTTCCCCATCCAGCTGTTTATCTGCTCATCCCCTTCTCTCTTCCTCCAGCCATCCAAGATTTATTGAGCTCCTCCCATGTGTCAAGCACTGTATGCATTTAACAGATGAAGAAACTGAAGACTCAAGATAGGAAATGATCTACTTAAGATCAGACTAGTGGGAGAAGAGTCAGACCCAGAGCCTGCCCTCATTTTTCTGCCCCTAGAAACCCATTACCTTGTCAGTGAGCCCATAGCTCATACGTAGGAGTATCAGAATAGTAACTATCATTCTTAGATCACTTTCTAATTTACAAAGAGATTCGTGTACCTTATCTAATATTTGTTGAAACAATCCAGTGAGATGGACTGTTATTATCTCAATTTTTCGGATGGAGAAATTGAGGCTTATGGAGGTTAAATAACCTCTTCAAGGTCACATCATTTGTAAGCAGTAGAATTAGGACTTGGTTCAGGAAGTTTGACTTTGGAACACTTAATCATTTTATCATACTGACTTTCCCATGGTGATGAGTCTGAAACTCTCCAGCCTTAATACCATCCCCTCCAATGGCCCCTTCAAAGCCTCTATTTTTATAATGTGGTTTTTGAGAATGCAAGTTGTCTTCTAAATGCAGCTGTCACCTTATAGCAAAAGTGATTTATTTTAGCTACTGTACTTAGAGGAGACAGTAGTTCCTCCACTGAGCTGAAGAGGTCCCAGAGACCCTGGATACTTTCATGATAATATCCTTTGCTGTCAAGGGAGAAGCTACATACAGATGGAATGGAATCTGTTCCATTTCATTAAAAGTCATGCTTGAATTGGTTTGCTATACAGTCAGACACTTTAAATACAACAGTCTTTTCAGAGCTCGGATTTAAAAAGATTCACGGTCCACTTGAAATGAGCTAGGGAAAAAAACCTCAGGGTGTACCCCACACGCCCAGAGACCAGAAGGTGTGGTCAGTGCACACTACCGCCACCTGGAGCATAGCATCTGCATTGCAGGCATAGCATCTGGAAAGGCAAGTAACTTCCTTGGGGCTGTGTGTATACAAAGAGCATGCAGAGGTCAGTAGCTATCACACGTGGTCTCAGTCAAATCCCCAGTCCAAATGGGTTACTGAGATGGCATCATTTACCTGCCTCATCCTAAGAGACATCTGATTCTTTATTTTTCCTCTTGGTCTAACATCCTAGTTCTAAAAGCTATTTGTTTACCCTCACAGGGTCTTCTTAATAGTCTCAGGAATGCAGGAAAAAATAAAAATCAAGTCCCCATGTCAAACAAACAAAGATGCTACGTTAAGGAAAGGGGGGAAGGAAGGGTCGCACTGTACCTGAACCTTGGCTCACATCTGTCTGAAGAAGTTGCTTGGCTCGAATGACGTCAACATTCAGTCTCCCAGCACTTGGGAGATAATTCAGCGAGAGAAGCAGCTCCCCCAGCTCTACCTCATTCTGCAGAGAAAAGAAATGGTTGGGAAGTTGCTTTTTTCTTGTATTCCTTTTTGTACCTAGTTTGTAGGAAAGTGATTCCAGCAGCTTATGAATGGGCTTCTGTGGGTGGATCGTTTGACAGTGGGTGCCTCTTTCTTGGGCTTCTCTTAGCCTCTGCCCTCAATCATCCCACCTATCTCAGAAAGTTCTTTCTGTTCTTAAAATACTTAGCAGTAGTAACAACAAAGCACTGATAATGATAATAAATACATGCTACATATCAAGTACCGTGCTAAGCATTTTCTGTGGAATAAATAGTTCAATCTGCATAATGAGTCTGTAACATGTTACTATTAACTCTCATTTAATAGATGAGGAAACTGAGGAACAGGATAGTGAAATCCCATGTTCAAGGCCACACAGCTAGAAAATGGCAGCACTGGTGTTTGGACCCAGGGAGGCTGATTCCAGACACTCTGACCACTGTGCTTTTCTGCCTCCCAACAGAAGTGGGAGCACCTATGTGGGCAAGAAATCTGTTCTCAACCTGTGGTCCACAACAGAGCCCTGGCTTCTAGCCTCACTATGGCAACACTCAGCCAGTGACATCCCTTGTTAAAAAATACCCATTCCGGGGCGCCTGGGTGGCTCAGTTGGTTGGGCGACTGACTTCGGCTCAGGTCATGATCTCGTGGTCCGTGAGTTCGAGCCCCGCGTCGGGCTCTGTGCTGACAGCTCAGAGCCTGGAGCCTGTTTCAGATTCTGTGTCTCCCTCTCTCTCTGCCCCTCCCCCGTTCATGCTCTGTCTCTGTCTCAAAAATAAATAAATGTTAAAAAAAACATTTTTTTTAAATACCCATTCCTTTGATGTCAACACTACCATGCTTGTGAGAAATTCACCCAGAGCATGATTCCACACTTCCAAAAGTACCTGGAAAACAGGAGGCCCCACTTCTCTGTCCCATTAAAAAAAAAAAAAAAAAAAAAAAAAATATATATATATATATATATATATATATATATATATATATGTGTGTGTGTCTCTGTGTGTGTGTGTGTGTGTGTGTGTGTGTGTGTGTGTGTTATTGTAAAAACTTGCAACCATATACAGATTTACACAGGCCCGTGTAATGAATCTCTATATACCCACTACCCAGTGGTAACAACGATCAACATTTTGCTAAAGGATGTTTCATCGTGTCTTAGTCTGTACTTGTCTTTGTTCATACAACAAAATACCATAGATTGGGTGGCTTATAAACCACAAAAATTTCTCACAGTCCTGAAAGCTGGGAGTTCAAGATCAGGGTGCCGGCATGGTTGGGTGAGGGCCATCTTCTGGGTCACAGGTTTCTTGTTGTGTTGTCACATGGTAGAAGGGACTGGGGAGCAATGTGGGCCCCTAATCCCATTCAAGGGGGCTCCACCTTCATAACCTAATTACCTGCCAAGGGCCCTATCTTGCAACAGCATCACACTGGATGTTAGGATTCCAGCATATAAATTTTGGGAGGACACAAGCATTCAGAGCATAGCACATCTATACACCGACTTGCAAAAAATTTTAGCTGAAAATTTTAAACCATGTCCCAGACATGATGTCATTTTACCTGTATATCCTTCAGAGTGTATCTCTAAATGACAAGAATATTAAAACAAATATTTTTAGTATGGGAAATTTCCAATCATATTCAAAAGAAAGCAAAAAAGTATAAGAAAACTCCTCATGCCCACCATCACTCAGATTCAATAATTATCTTGATTTACTTATACTCTCATTCAACTCCCCATATCATTCTGAAGTAATTCCCAAACATCATATTATTTTATCTATAATATTTTACTATATATCTCTAAAAGATCAGATTGATCTATTTATCCATCCATGTAACCACCCATGAGCTAGCCATCCTCCATCTATTTATTCATTCATCCATCCTTCCTCTACACATCATCCATCCATCTTTCATCCATCCATCAGCCATCCATCTTTCATCCATCCATCATCCATCTATCCTTCTTTATCACTCTGTCCATCCACCTGCCCACCTATAATCTCTATCCCTTTCGGTTATCAGTCATTCCAGCAAATTTACGTCAAGCGGCAGCTCTGGAACATAGTTTGGCACATGGTAGATACTCAATAAACATTCACTGACTGGATCCACAGTCAAGCCAAAAGATTTCCGGGCTGAGTGAGTTAGTCCCCAAACAAGAAGTAACCTCACACATTACCTCAGAGGTTACAAACTGTCAGCCTATAAATAGATGCATTTCATTTGGCCCACATCAAGTTGAAACATAATAAGTTGCTAATTATTATAAAAATCAAGAATCAAGACATCACACTTTCAAAAAAAGTTCTGGATTTCTTGCCTTTCTTGAACAATGAAGGTCTGGCAAGGCTGGGCTCCACATCCCCACCTCGTAACATCTGGCCACAGTGCACCCCACCCTCCCCACCCCCGGATGGGACCTGCCTGCTTCATTTCACTATGTCCCCATCTATCCTTCACTGCTTTACAGGCAAGCTTGCAGGTTTTTAAAGACAAGAATGGCCAACTCAGTGTGCTGATTCATCAGGGAAGTTCAGACAGCCCCTATACACAGCTGTAAGGGGTTTCCCCCTTTTTCTTTAAGGCCTGGAAGACGCAGTATCCTCAGGGCCTGACCCTGCAGACATATTTATCCTGAGTCGAGAAATGAAGAGAATTCTCCAGGGAGAAGCATTCATATCCTTGTAGACTTAGAGCAAAGACTTCCCTGGTTCTACAACTAACCAGCTGCTCAACTCATGATACAGCTCTCCAGGTAGGGATCATAACATGTACTTCAGTCCACTGAGCTGGTGAAAAATAAATTCAACACATCTAATGTCATCGAGGGTAATTCATTTAGAGATAGCCCCAACCGAGGGACAAAACTGTGTGGCAGGAAATCACCCTACAGAGATAGACCTGTGGTTCTCATATGGGGACAATGTTGCCGCCCCTAACTCCCCCGGGGACATTTTCCACTGTCTAAAGACATTTTGGGTTGTCACAACTGAGGTGGGGGACGCTAGGGAAGCTAGTGGGTAGAGGTCAGGGATGCTGCTCAACATCCTGCAGTGTACAAGACCGCCCCCTCCGCCCCCAAAACAAAGAATGGTCCAGCCCGAAATGGGCACAGTGCTCAGACTGAGACACGGGTTAGAAGAGAGAAAGGGGGACAGATGTCTCTTTTAGGATAGCAAAAGAAGGAAATATCTGTCGACTCCATAGTTCCATTTCCAGGAATTACCCCATCAATGTACCTCACTGTGTGTCAAGATGTGCACACAAGGTCTCTGACCCTCCCCCATTCATGCTCTGTCTCTCTCTGTCTCAAAAATAAACGTTAAAAAAAAAAAATAAAAACAAAAGATGTGCACACAAGGATAATAAATACAGTATCATGACCTTGATAGATTGATTGTGGGCCATGCCATGCAAGGAATGAGGAACAACATAGTCCCTGCCTCCATGAACATACACTGTGGTTGGACAGAGAGAGACTAAAAAAGACAGACTAAAAAAGACACAAATGGGGGCACCTCGGTTGGTTAAACATCTGACTCTTGGTTTTGGCTCAGGTCATGATCATGAGTTTGAGCCCCATGCTGTCATTGCAGAGCCTGTTTGGGATTCTCTCCCCCTCTCTGCCCCTCCCCCACTCGCACACTCTCTCAAAATAAATAAATAAACTTAAAAGAAAAAAAAGTCACAAATGAGGTGATTTCAGATAGTGCTGAATATGAGGGGTGCCTGCGTGGCTCAGTCAGTTAAGCATCCGACTTCGGCTCAAGTCATGATCTCATGATTCGTGGGTTCAAGCCCCGCATTGGGCTCTGTGTTGACAGCTCAGAACCTGGAGACTGCTTTGGATTCTGTGTCTCCCTCTCTCTGTGCTCCTCCCCACTCACTCTCTCTGTCTCTCTCTCTCAAAAATAAACATTAAAAAATTAAAGAAAAAAAATTTTAACTAAAAAAAAAAAAGAAAAATCCAGCAGGGTAGGGAGATGAGAGACCTTTCTGGGGTGCGGGAAATACTCTGTATCTTGATTATAGTGGCAGTTACATGCATGCATCTGCCAAAAATCAACAAGTTACATATTTAAACTGTATGTATTTATCGTATGTAAATTATACCTTAATAAAGTTGATTAAAAGGGGAGATATGAAATAACCAAACAGGGAAGAATATTATTAGCATTTGTCAGATCTCGGACATGGTTACCTGGGTATTTGTTTTATTCTTTTAAGTTAGAAATATTTCATTTAAAAACATAACACAAACATTTAAAAAGCAAGCACGAAATCCTAGGCAGGGTAAGAGAATGGTGACTGGTGGGGCACATGTGGGGGCCGTCACGTCAGCCAGGGCGCTCAGGCAAGGCCTCTGCGAGGTGAGGTTTGAGGAAGGCCTAATGGAAGTGAGGTGGAGAGGGGGACACACCAGGCAGAGGGGTGGGAAGAGGGAGAGACGCAGGAAGAGAATGAAGGCCAGAGTGGCTAGAGTGAGCTAAGAGGTGGATTCTAGAAAGATCCATGGCAGCTAAAGAAAGCTGCCCAGCGGCTGACCTGTGGGAGTATGTCCACCCCAGAGGTCCTTACAGGAAATGGAAAAAGGAGCAAGGCCAGCTACAGGGATCTCAGCGCCTAAGGGGCCCTCAAGCCCTTTCCAGAGTGAAGAGAGTTGCTCTTTTCCTCTCCGGGGGCCACTGACCAACCTTCAACAAGGCAGCTGCTAGTGCCATCCTCTATCTTCCGCTTTCTAAGAAAATTGTTTTTCATGTCAAAATAAAAAAAAAGTTCTTTTATTCCTCTTTCTCCTTGAAGGTTATGAGGAGCTAGCTGCTCTCTCCAGCTCCACCCCCACCCTCCCCTCCAACACACACCTATCAAGGTTTTCACGCTGTATTTTTCCAAGGGAAGTGGTCCCATTGATCCACTACTCCTCTCTGCCTCACCTTGGGAGTGATCAATTTGCAAGACAGTTGTCTCAAATTCAGGGAACACTTGGCAGAAATAAAAAAGAGGGCTAGTTGAGCAATATCCAAAGGTTCACTGATTTATTTAATTAACACTTATTCTACAGTTACTCAGTCCTAGGCACCGGAACATCATGATCGTGATAATTACGGCAAACCTGTATTGCGAAATCACCCTGGGGCAGGCACTGACTCTGGCTCATTTCTGCCCCTCAACAGCTCTGGAGGTTCCCATGTTACAGAGAAAAGAATCTGGGCTCAGAGAAGCCGAGTGACGTGCTCAAGATCACATTATAAATAAGGACAGGAGGCAAGCTCAGCCCGCTCATTAACTCTTATAAAATGTGGCTGGTGGGGTGCCTGGGTGGCTCAGTCGGTTAAGCGTCCGACTTCAGCTCAGGTCACGATCTCGCGGTCTGTGAGTTCGAGCCCCGCGTCGGGCTCTGGGCTGATGGCTCAGAGCCTGGAGCCAGCTTCGGATTCTGTGTCTCCCTCTCTCTCTGCCCCTCCCCCGTTCATGCTGTGTCTCTCTCTGTCTCAAAAATAAATAAATGTTAAAAAAAAAAAATTAAAATGTGGCTGGTAACGAAAGTACAACGCCACCAACAATTCGGCTTATGGGTGGGGAGCAGGAAAGATACAAAAACAAATCAAAATTCCAGTGGCCTCACACTCACTGGGTTGGCTAGAAAAACAACAACAACAACCAGAAAATAACAAGTGTTGATGCAGATGTAGAGAAATTGGAAGCCTGGGTGCTGCTGGTGGGAATATAAAATGGTGTCGCCACTGTGCTACTTGCCTGGCTCTTCCTCAAAAGGATAAACCTAGAGTTACCACATGACCCAGCAATTCTTCTTGGTATTTCCATTCTCCCAAGAGAACAGAAAAACTTGTACGTGAATGTTCATGGTTGTGCACTATTCACAATAGCCAAAAGGTGGAAGTGGGCCAAATGTCCACCAATGGATGAATGGATGAACAAAATGTAGCATAACCATCGGACAGAAAGTTATAAAAGGGAATGAAGTAGAGATACATGCTACAATATTTTGTAGCTGAACCCTGGAAACATTATGGTAGCTGAAAGAAGCCAGATACAAAATCATTTATAGTATGATTCTATTTCTGAGACATCCAGAACAGGTAAATCTAGACTGACAGAGAGCAAATTGGTGGTTGCTAGGATCTGTAGGAGACAGGCTGGGGGCTAGCGGGACAGATATGGGGAGTGACTCCTCAGTGGGCACGGGTCTCCTTTGGAATGATGAAAATATTCTGGAACTAGAGAGAGGTGATGGTTACACAACACTGAGAACGTACTAAATGCCACTGAGCTGTATACACTTTAAAATGGTTAGATTGAGCGGCACCTGGGTGGCTTAGTTCGTTAAGCGACCATCTCTTGATTTCCACTCAGGTTGTGATCTCGTGGTCACAGGATCAAGCCCTGCATCAGGCTCTGTGCTGAGTGAAGCCTGCTTGGGATTCCCCCTCTCCCTCTGCTGTCTCTAAATAAATAAATAATCTTGAAAACAAAAAGTTTAGATTGACATTATATAAATTTTACCTCAATGAAAACAAATTATGGGTCCTAAGTGTTAATGAGCCACATAAACCTGACCTAGTGCAAGACATAGTAAAGTACAACCCATTCTTGGGAGGGGCATGGTCAGGGAAGGCTTCCCAGAGGAGGCATTCAAGTTAAGTATTTTTTTAATGTTTTATTATTTATTTTTGAGAGAGAGAGAGAGAGACAGAACATGAGTGGGGGAGGGGCAGAGAGAGAGGGAGACACAGAATCTGAAGCAGGCTCTAGGCTCTGGGCTGTCAGCACAGGCACAGAGCCTGACATGGGGCTCGAACCCACGAACCGTGAGATCATGACCTGAGCCAGACGGAATCCAAAGCAGGCTCCAGGCTCTGGGCTGTCAGCACAGGCACAGAGCCTGACATGGGGCTCGAACCCATGAACCGTGTGATCATGACCTGAGCCAGAGTCAGATGCTTGACCGACTAAGCCACCCAGGTGTGCCCCTCGAGGTAAGTCTTTATTTAAAAAAAAAATTTTTTTTTTAACATTTATTTATTTTTGAGACAGAGAGAGAGCATGAACAGGGGAGGGAGACACAGAATCCGAAGCAGGCTCCAGGCTCTGAGCTGTCAGCACAGAGCCCGACACGGGGCTCGAACTCACGGACCGTGAGATCATGACCTGAGCCGAAGTCGGACGCTTAACCGACCAAGCCGCCCAGGCACCCCACGAGTTAAGTCTTTCAAGATAAGTAGGATGGGGGCGCCTGGCTGGCCCAGTCGGTGGAGCACGCAACTCTTGATCTTGGGATTGTGAGTTTCAACCCTGCCATTGGGTGTGGAGATTACTTAAAAAAAAAAGAGGGGCGCCCGGGTGGCTCAGTAGGTTAAGTGTTGGACTCCTGATTTTGGCTGAGGTCATGTTCTCACAGTTTACGAGATCAAGCCCCGAGCTGGGCTCTGCACTGAGCAGGGAACCTGCCTGGGATTCTCTCTCTCTGCCCTCCTCTGCTCATGCTCTCTCTGTCTCTCTCTGTCTCAAAATAAACTTAAAAAGGTAAGTAGGATGTATTAACTAACTGTATCATGGTAATCACTTCAAAATATACGTGTATCAAATCATGACACTGTACACCTTCAACTTACATATTGTTGTATGTCACCTATATCTCAATAAAACTAGGACAAAAAAGATAGGTAGGATTTTGCCCAGGAAATATTTCAGGGAAGGACACTCCATGCAGATGGACCCGAGTAACAGAACCATGCACTGCAGTCCCACTGCCCTTTGCTGTTCTGGTCCTGAAGTTCTTGATTTCAAAAGATAAAGTCCCAAGTAACTTGCTAACTTAACAGTAAAGCAAGCAAAGACGGTTACTAATTTGGATTTCTAAAATAAATTAATGAGGATTCTCTTCACAAATAACATCACCCCCACTTATTTGTACTCTGGGTTTTTATGTTTTCCTTTGCTTTTTAAATGGGGAAGATGATGCTGGCTTCACCCTCAGGCAGAACAGGTGTGTGCTGTGGATATCCCCAACCTCCATTTCAAGTAAAAAAAAGAGAGGGGCGCCTGGGTGGCTCAGTCGGGTAAGCGTCTGATGTCGGCTGAGGTCATGATCTCACAGTCTGTGGGTTCGAGTCCCGCGTCGGGCTCTGTGCTGACAGCTCGGAGCCTGGAGCCTGCTTCGGATTCTGTGTCTCCCTCTCTCTCTGATCTCCCCTGCTCACACTCTGTCTTTCTCTCAAAAATAAATAAAAAAACATATAAAAATTTTAAAAAGAGAAATACATCTTGGGGCAAGAATTTAATATTTGATATTCAGAAATAATTCTGAAGTAATCACTGTGGAGAAAGTCAACCATTGCTGTTCTCTTGAGTGACTTATGATGACAGGTCCCATAATTTTCAGGGCTTGGGATCTCAAGGTTGTATCTCAGCCCAGCCCCCCAAGAAAGTGGAGGGTTCTCACTAAACTCAGGGCCTTTGTCCCAGAATGTGTGACACATCTGAACAATAACATCCACTCAGACATCCAAAACTACGGCTCTAAACAATCTGAAGGCAAAAATGTCCCTGGAGGATTCCTGAAGACAGCATCTTCCTTGTCCCTCCTCCCTAGAAATATCCGATGCTAAATTTGAAAGCTGACCGGCGGCCAGATGGTAAGGAACTTAGATTACAGAACAGAAAAAGCAGGACCATCTAGCTCAATAACTCCCCAACCTGCCCCACCCTCCCCGGAAGAATCATGGAATTTATGGTGATCTTTATGGACACCTATGAAGTACTGGCCCCTGAAATTTACATCAACCTGGGGCAATTTTTCCCTCTCTCACACCTCTAGGGACATTTGGCAATGTCTGGAGAGACTTTTTGTTGTCACAAGTTGGGAGGGGGTTGCTACTGACATGTGGGGGGTTGAGGCCAGGGATGCTGTTAAAAATCCCAAAAAGTGCAGGATACCTCCACCCCAACCAACCCCCCAACAAAGAATAATCTGGCCCAAAATATCAACAGTACTGAAATATTAACTAATATTCTCTTCGTATCCATGATTCTAGCCTGGACAAATGTTAATACCAACCAAAGACTGAATTTTTCTCCAATAGATACGACGAGAGTCTATTCACTACCTCAGCTAAGCTTGTCTTGGGTCTTCTTCTCCAGATTGAAGGAGGCCAAAGTACCAGCTGGAAACCACATATCAAGTACAATTTCTATCCTTCTGTTTCCTCTTTGAGCCTTTCTTCTTTGCTGTAAGCAGAAACCCAAGCACCCGACACAAAACCCAGGAAGTGGGCTCAGCCTCCCCAGGAAGAACGGATTGCTTATTCTGGGAGATTGCTTATTCTCCAATGCTATGAAGTCTCCCTTCTCCCACCCAAATTTAGTCAGATAAGGTTGGCATGTCAGAGCTGGATAACTTGGTCCAACACTCTTGTTTAGAAAAGAAAACAGAACGGGGCCATTCTCTTGCTTCCCTAATTAACACCCTCCATCCACCGCTCTTAGAATGAAATTCAAAGTCCTTAGCCTAATCTAGGGGTGCCTGGCTGGCTCAGTCAGAAGAGCATGTGACTCTTGATCACATGGGTCATGGGTTTGAACCCCACCTTGGGTAGAGAGATTACTTAAATAAATAAACTTTAAAACAACAACAATAACAAGTCCTTCGCCTCATCTACAACAAGATTTGTCAACCTCGGTACTATCTGGGGCTAGATCATTCTGTCTTGTGGGGGCAGTCCTGTGCACTGTAGGATGTTTAACAGCATCCCTGGTCTCCATCTACTCGATGCCAGTAGCATACCACCCCCAAGTGTGACAACCCCAAATGTCTCTCTACATCACCAAACATCCTCTGAGGGCAAAACCCCCCAACTGGGAACCACTGCTCTGCCAGGATCTAAATAATTTGACCCCAGCCTACACCTCAGACCTCACCCGCCAGCCCCATCTGCCTTCTTTCTATTCCTTGAAAACAAGACCATTCCTGCTGCAGGGTCTTTGCACCTGCTATTGCCTCAGCTTGGGAACATCAACTCAAATATCACTGCCTCAACCACGCTTTCCAAGACCACCCAGCTGAAAATAGTCCCCCAGCCTCCCTCCCTCTCAATTGCTTGTTTTCAGCACCTACTTTATTTCTGATAAAGGCACTTTGTCCTTATCTGATATTTTCTGGTTCTCCATGGAGGCAAGGACATTATCCATCCATTATCCACAACTACATTCACAACACACGGTGGAACTTCAATCCAGATGACCATGAGAACGAGCTATGCAGCCCTGACGTGGAGGCCTGCTACCACCACATCACGGTCCAGAGAGGGGGCCCCGTGTCTGTTGCCTGCCCCCCGACCTCAAGAGAAGTGAAGCGGAGTTGGCAGACAAAAGCCAGGGGACAGGTGCCATTTCTACCTTTTCTCATTTTAACGCAAGGTCACAAATAAACAGGCCTGGTTTCCTTTTTTAAGAGTCCGATGAGCTGAATTTGGTTGAGCCACGTGGGGTGGGCTTGGGAGGATGGAAATAGACCATCTGTAAATTACTCAAAAGAATCCAGAAGCCATCCTCTCCGCAACCCCCCAGCAGCCGGCTTGTACAAATGCTGCTCCGTTCTCTACCCAGACAAAAATTCGCTCTCCCTGCAGCCTTTGAAAACAGCTAAATTCTAATCAATAAAAAGGAAATCAAAGAAAACCATTTGGGACAAAAGACACTTTCTGGGGAAAACAACAGCCTGGCTCTCCTCCTGAGACTCGTCCTTTTAAGTGCTTCTAAATGGCGCTCTGGCTCTGGCCCTTGCTCACCGAGCAGAGGGTTTCAGAGGTATGCACACAACTTTTAACAAGGCCCGAAGAAGGCTGCTCTGTGTTTCCCTGACTTTGTTCTCATGTGTTGGGAGAAACCCTTTGTCTCTTAATTTACTGTGCAAACAATTAAAATAGGAATGGATTTTTTAAAAAGCGAAATCCAACGATAATCCCAGCACTTTACACGTTTCATCAAATGCTTCCTTTTCTCCACTGCTGCCCCCCCCCATCCCAAGTGTGTGGCTTGAACTCATGACCCCAAGATCAAGAGTCACATGTTCTACTGACCAAGCCGGCCAGGCGCCCACAAAGCTTCATTTTTAATTAGTTATTTATTATTATTTATTTACTTACTTATTTTTCATTTATTTCTGAGAGAGAGGGGGAGAGAGAGAATTCTGAAGCAGGGCTCGAGCTCACCCGATGTGGGGCTCGAACTCATGAACCGTGAGACCATGAGCTGAGCTGAAGGCAGATGCTAACCTGACCTGAGACCCTTAAGTTTCATTTTTAATGTCTATGCAGAATATTCCATTAGGCTGAAATACTGTAACTTATTTTAACCATTTTCCTATCGCTAGGTACTTAGGTTATTTTTTTTTTAATTTTTTTTAACATTTATTCATTTTTGAGAGTGAGAGAGACAGAGGATGAGTGGAGGAGGGGCAGAGAGAGAGGGAGACATAGAATCCGAAGCAGGCTCCAGGCTCCGAGCTGTCAGCACAGGGCCCAACATGGCACCCAAACTCACAGACTGAGAGATCATGACCTGAGCTAAAGTTGGATGCTTAACGGACTGAGCCACCCAGGCGCCCCAATTTTTTTTTTTTTTTAATTTGAGAGAGCACAAGCAGAGGAGAGGGGCAGAGGGGGAGGAGAGAGAGAGAATCTCAAGCAGGCTCTACACTCAGCATGGAGCCCATTGTGGGGTTCCATCCCACGACCCTGGGATCATGAGCAGAGCCAAAATCAAGAGTCAGATACTCAACTCACTGAGCCACACAGGCACCCTGCTACGTACTTAGGTTATTTTTAATGACCTAAAATTGAGCACTTTGGTATTTTTCTTCTTTCAGATTACATCCTTCCAATAAAACCCATCAGTGGTATTACTGGGTCAAAGAATATATCAAGATATATAAAAAACATCCAAATATTTTTATGCTGCTCAATATCAACTGCCAGACCAGCCCAAAGGGCTAAAATAACTTCATGGCAACCAGCAGGATAGAAATCTCCCCACAAAGTCACCAGCACCAAACATTAACATTTTAACACACGGGTATGGGATCTGTGGGGCTGCTGAAATATTTTTTTGTTTGTATTTCTTTGATTGAATATCTAATCATATATTGATTTAACTGCATTTTCCTCTTTTGCATGAAAATGTTGACAGTCTTTCTGGGTGAGTTCAATGCCCTGCTATATGCCCACGGCTGCCTGACAACATACATTTCCCACCGGAATGTGTCTACCTGTTCCTGTCAGCCATTCTTAGTATTCCTGTCCACTGGGTATCTTATTTTGGATTTACTTTGTATTTCCCTGGCTGCTTTCACGTTCATTGGCTATTTATACTTTTAAAAGACTCTGCTCATTTCTTTGTGCCTATTTTCTATTGGGTATTTGTCTTTCTCTTATTAATTTACAAAAGGCCTTTAAATATTATGGATACTAAACTACCCACCTGTTATGTGTTGTTATGGATTGAATTGTGTCTCTCCCCCACCCTCAAATTCATGTTTAAGTCCCAACCCCTAGGATCTCAGAATGTGACCTTATTTAGGAATAGGGTCCTTACAGATGTAATTAGTTAAGATGAAGTCATATGGGAGTAGGGTGGACCTCTAATCCAATATGACCATTGTTTTTATAAAAAGGACAAATCTGGACACAGATATGCATATTAGAGACAGTACCATGTGGAACTAAGTTATAATGCTTAGAAAAGATCCTTCCTAAAACCTTCAGAGGGAGCATGACCCTGCAGACACCTGGATCTTATGCTACTGGCCTCCAAAACAGTAAATTTCTGTTGTTTAAGCCACTCAGTTTTTAGTACTTCGTTACAACAGCCCCAGTAAACGAATATACGTGTATAACAAACGTATCTTCCCAGTTTGTGGCTTTCGTTAAAAAAAATTTTTTTCACTGTATTTTCTGATGAGCAGAGTGCATAATTTTAACATGGAAGAATACGCCCATCTTTTTCTTCTATGGTTTGCACTTTATAGACCTTTTTAGAAATGCTTTGTTATGCTAAGGTTGTAAAGATATTCTCTTTTTCTTTTTTCTTTCGTCTGTTTGCTTGTTTTGCCTTCTAAAAGTTTGGCCTTTCAAACATAAATCCTTGGACTATCTGGACTTGATTTTGGTATATGGTGTGAGGTAAGGCTCTGTTTTCATTTTTGAGGTAGTGACCATCTTTTTTTCTCCTGTCTTTCTGCCCCATGAGACAATGACTTCGTAATTTTATATTACTCTGTCCATCCCTCCAGGTACGGAACAGACTCTTGATAAATGCTGACGGACAGAAACGTTTGTTTATATCCTGCAAATGAAGCTAAACTTTCCAGGGAAGATAGGAGAGAAGCTCAATCTTTGGATACGGAGAGTTTCTGTACAGCACTCAATGGCCATCTAAATTCAGTCCACATACTTCAGACCTACTCAAGCATCTCAAAAAGAGTGAGATCTTGACTCTATCATAAATTGAACTCCCAGAGAACATCTAATAGCAAAGATGGCTGGTCTAACAGAGATCACTCCACAACGTGCGGCACTATCAACCCAAACCTAAAGTGACAGCACGAAGCCTTGTCTCCAGCTACCCAGTATCCATAACAAAGGACTAACAGTGGACACAATTATGTTAAGGGAGAGTCTCCCTCAAGTAGAAGGAGCAGCACCCAGGAAAGGCCAGGGCACTTAGGGGCAAGTGGCCAGGAGAAGTTCTACCAGCTAAGGGAGAGCTTTTGAGCCAAGAGGGCCCAGCCCCAGACCCTTCTTCCATCTGTTCATTCCATTTTTGGGTAGGAAGTCCCCCTCTGCTTCTCTGTGTCTCCCCAACACCTACCCAACTTCAGATCCAGCCCGAGCATCCTGTCAATAGTTACTTATAGACTATCTACCACATGTAGGGCACAGGGCTAGCATACAGGAGGCACTCAATGATTATCCTGACTGTCCTGACACCAAGGACCCAGAAGTGAGCAAGACAGTCAAGGTCTCTGTAATGCAGTTCCTGAGAGTAAGGTGGGCCCTAAATCCAACATAATTGGTGTCCTTATAAGACAGACGTGGTCAGAGAAGAACACCATGTAATGACAGACAAGAGATCCAGGTGCTACATCTGTAAGCCAAGGAACGCCAAGGACTGCCTGCCACCAGAAGCTAGGACAAAGGCATGGGACAGAATCTCCCTCAGCCCCTCCAGAAAGGAACCCCTGCCAACACCTTAATTTTGGACTCCCAGACTCCAGGACTGAGAGAGAATAAATTCCTGAATAAAGCCACCGAATCTGTGGAACTTTTGATGGCGGCTCCAGGAAACTAACACGGTGATAGATTAAGCAAAGGAATCAGGTCACAGAGCTACCTTCCGATGCCAGCTCTAGCAGGTCCTGACTGTGTGGCCTTGGACATGCTGCTGAACCTCTCTGGGCCCCATTTCCTATCCTCCTGGGAAAACGGGGGACAAAATATATACCCCATGACATTCTAGTAGAGAATAGCTCTTTTCTAAATTCCTCTGTTGCTGGCATCACTGGGGTCCCTCCTGGTTTTCCTCTTACTCCTAGCTTCCATTTTTTGGTCTTCACTGTTCTCATTCCTTTTCCTTGGCCCTTAAGTACAGTCTTCCCCAGAATTCAACTCCTGGTCACCTTTTCTTCTTACATTATACAGTGTTTCTTGGCAACTTTGTGCCAGGCACAGAATTCTGAATGCTTTCCTTTAGTGTTCCATTTGATCGTCACTACAGCCCTCTGAGAGAGGGACTACTAATATCCCCACTGTACATATGAGTAAAGGGAGACAATGGATTGTCAAGGCATGCGCCTGACCTCACACAGTGAGCAGGGGGCAGAGCCAGTGTGTGATCTAATAAGAGATACATATTTGGATTTTTGTCCCCTGTTTCTGGCATACAGCTTCTAATACCCTTGGAATCTCTGGGGAGATAAGAAGGGCTTGTGTATGCTAATGAGATGACTAAGGGCCGGGGTTCCCTACATAGTTTCAGGAAGAAGGCTGGTTGCTAGAGAGACCAAAGCATAATGAGAGGGTTGGAACTCTGGGGAGGGGCGGGGGTGGAGGCTGAGTTCAATCGCCAATGGCCAGTGATGTAATCAGTCATGCTTATGTTATTAAACTTCCACTAAAAAGAACAAAAAACAAACAAAAAAACTTTCCTAAATAACAGGGTTTAGAGTTAGCACATCGAGGTGCTGGGAGGATGGTGGACCCCGAAAGGGAACAGAAGCTCCGTGCCCCTTTCCACCCAATACCTTGCCTTATGCATCACTTTTGTTTAGCTGCTCCTGAGTTTATATCCTTTAAAATAAACGAATGGTAAAGTGTCTTCCTGAGTTTTGCGAGCAATCCTAGCAAATTATGGAAGCTGAGGCAGAGGTCAGAAGAACCCCTAGTTTACAGCTGGGTCAGTGAGAAGTATGGGGACACCTGGGACTTGCAATTGGCATCTGTGATGGGGGCGGTCTGGTGAGACTGAGCCCTTAAACTGTGGGATCTGAACAAACGCCAGGCAGTGAGTGTCAGAACTGAACTAAGTTGTAGGATACTCCGTTGGTGTCTGGACAAACGGGGAATGTGTTGGTGTGAATAAAACACTCCATACATTTAGTGTCAGAAGTGTTATGAGTAAAAACGGCTTATAGGGTATGAGCCTAAGGAGGCTGATTCCAGATTGTGCCTTTTTTTTTTTTTTGGAGAGAGGGAGAGAGAGACAGAGTGTGAGCAGGCGAGAGGAGAGAGAGAGGGAGACACAGAATCTGAAGCAGGCTCCAAGCTCTGAGCTGTCAGCACAGGGCCCAACACGGGGTTTGAACTCACAGACCGCAAGATCATGACCTGGGCTGAAGTCTGACGCTTAACCGACTGAGCCACCCGGACGCCCCAGATTGTACATTCTTGACAACTGTACTCTTTGGCTTTTACCCCCACTGTCCCCCACTGAAAACTGAGGCTCAGAGAAGGCAAGTAATTTTCCCAAGGTCGCACAGTGAGTATCCCCTGCCTGGGTATCCCCGTAACATGAGTGCCCTGCCTGAGAGCTCAGTAAATATTTACTGAATGGATGAAGGTGTATGTGGTCAAGTCAGGATTTGAACTTGGGTCTGTCAGGCTTCAAAGCCCACCCTCTTACCTAGTCCAGGGCCTGGCACATGGAAAGAGTCTAATACACCTAGTGATCAATTTTAGAAAAAAACAAGAAAAGCACAGGCATTCCTGTAGCTACTTTGCTCTCTTATGTCAGCTGCCCTCAAAAGCCCTGTTATTAAAAAAATCGCACTTTCTCTCAGCCTCAGTTTGGGGGGGTGGCTACAGGCAGCAAATGTTTCTGTCTACTCGGCATCTTTCGCTGCTTATTCTGGTATCAGAAGCAGTCTGGCTGTGGTTTGGGTGGGGCTGACCTTGGGCACTGGACCCCACGGGAGAAGTCTGTGGAGCTGTGCTCAAGAAGGTCCCAGAGCTTCCCGGGTGCCTCGCGGTTCAATTCCTCCTTTGCTTCTATGCCCTGTCCCAGTGCCCTTTCTGTACTACCCTCATTTTCTCCCAGAGCTGGTGAATGCCAGCTCCACCATTTACCAGGTTCTCCAACTCCTCAGCCTTCATGTTTGTCTCTGCCCAACAGGACAGTAGGAACACCTGTCATGTAGAGCTGAAGAAGTAATTCAGTGGGTTAATATATGGGAAGAACTGAGAGCCCAGCAGTTAGCAAGCGAATCCGTTATCATTTTACATATCATTTCCCTCAAGTTGGCCAGAGTCAGTTCTGCGGCTGCTTGAACCGAAGTCCCTTCTCTCAGTCCCACTCTTTCACTTTGCATCCTAGTCACTGATGGCCATGACTTGTTTGGCCGCTGCAGGAAATGAAGATGTACTGAGCTCCAGAGTCACCTAAGTTCGAGTCCTGGCTCCGCCATTTATTCCGTGAACTTCTGAGGAAAGTCATTCATTGCCTGGAGTCTCAGTTTCCTCAGGTGTCAAACGGGGATGATCGCTGTCCCTCAAGGCTTGTATGATTCGGTGGGGTCATGTTGGAAAATGCTTCCTTTGGACGGTGTCAGGAAATAGGACGTATTGACATGTGCTCACGATTTGTTCGAGTGACAAGTCTTGAGGGAAGGGACCAGGTCTCACTCTTGCCTGTAGCCCCAGAACCTGCGACTGGTACAGGCTCAGTCAGTGGTGACAGTCCACTGAAATCTTCAACCTCTGCCTCTCTGAGCAGAGCCCCAGCATTGCCTCTGAAGCTTACCACGAGACACCGGGGCCACCCACCTGCCAGGCACTTAAGAGCTCCAGCTTTACCACCTCGACCCCTCCCAGGGTTGACAAATCACTTGCTGGCTCATGTTGCTTTAATTTCCTTGGTCAAACTGAGCCACCGCTCCTTAGCTAAGAAGACTTTAGCACAATCCCATGGTAGTGATTGCCAGCAACACTTACTTGGGGCTTACCAGCAGTGAGTGCACATCAACAGAAGCCTTGCGATGGACTGGGCCCGTGCAAACGCCACAGGCATTATCAGATGCCACCCTCACTGCAACTCTTGAGGTCGCATTTGCTTTTCCTGCCATTTTCCATAGAAAATAGAAGGAAGCTCACCTTCAGAGAGAGACAGAGGGTGCAGGCCAAGAGCAGATGCCAGACTTCGAATGCAGACTCCTCCATTCACTAACCGCATGGCCTCGGGTAAGTTACTTCAGACTTTCTGTGCCTCAGTTTTTTAATTTTTTAACATTATTTTCTTTATTTACCTATTTTTAAGATTTTTTTTTAAAGTAATGTCTGCCCCCAACATGGGGCTCAAACTTACAACCCTGACATCAAGAGTCCCATGCTCCACCAGCTGAGCTAGCCAGGCACCCCTGTGCCTCATTTTTTTTTTTTTTTTCATGAAAAATAGGGATAATGATAGTTCCTGGGTGATTTTCAAATTTATATGGAAAGCCCTAAAACGATATAATCCCTGGTCAATGGGAAGACTCAGGAAGAGTCATCGATCACCATTATTTTCAGGACAACCAGTAACTGCCCTAGGTCACTTCACTGGGAGTGGCTGGGCTGACTCTGGCCTAAGGATCTGTGGGATGGCTGGGCTGCACTCTTTATATGGCACCACTGTATACATACATCGTGCCCTGTGCTTTGAGCCTCAAGGGGCCCTCTTGTGGCCCACAAACACACCCTGAAATAAGTACCACTGTGATCAATGGTATGTGGATATTTAACCCTCCAGGAGGGGAAAAGGCTCTGATTTGGAGTATTTGTCAATTTCACACACAAGGGCTGACCTCAATGTGAAGTCCTTTGGCTTGCGAAATTCCTGACAATTTAAAATGAGCTCTGTGAGCCAGTGCAAGCTAGCTCCAGCACACCATATCATCCCCATTTTATAGACAAAGAAACTGAGGCTTAGACATGATAAGATAACTCTCCCAGGACCACACCTCTAGAGGATATAAAAACCAGGACTTGAACCCAGGTCTATATATTCCAGGGCCTATGCTCTTAGTCACCACAGACCTCTTCCCTTATGGGGTGAAGGAGTGTGGCACAGCAGCCCCCACCTAAAAGTCAGGCAACTGACTAGTCTCTGAAAGCTGTCACTGAAAGCTGTGTGACCTTGGACAAGTCACTCAACCACTCTGTGCTACAGTCTTCTCATCTAGAAAACAGGCTTGGTGCAAGTCATTACCAGTTCCCCTTCTAGTTTATATTATAACTAGGAATCAGAAACTCATGTTGAGATCAAAAATGCAAACTCTACTTCTTTTCTAGGAGGAGAAAAACAGGAAGGACTACATGAAAAGAAACTTCTAGTTAATGTTCCCTTCTAAGGCTCTGCTCGGGCCGGCCCTGGCTGCACAGTGTTGCCAAAACACTGCTGTTCACCAAAACCTGGGCGGGAAACCCTTTTAACACACACAGAGGCCAGGATCCGACTGAGAGGGTCAAGGCTGACAGCAGCTTAAAGAGGGATGCTCATTAAAAACCTGACATTTGCCTTGTCGAGGGCCTCGCCGGTTATGGCATCAGGTGGTGAGTGATCTCAAAATACAATATGCAGTCGGGAGAGGCCGGGGCCGTGTATCACTCCAGGCAGTTTCCAGGAACTTGGCCCAAGCAACACAACTCTGGATACCTCAAATCGTCAACTATTTTTCCTTTTAAAAGATGTCCTAAATTCTTTTGATCTCTGTCTGCCTGAGACATGGTAAGACCAAAGTATATGCTGAAACACAAACTGGACCCTATGGCCAATTCCTCATGGCCTGGATCTTACTTGCTTCCCAACCTCTTCTTTCTCTTTTTGGCTTCCTCCCTCCTCCTTCCCAGTGCACGAGCTCCCAGTCAATACTTACTCAGTGTATATTATATGCCAGGTGCTTTGCCTGCCTGATCTTGGTTTATCAAGATGTAATGTAGTGGAGTAGAGTGGCTAACAGCACAGCCTCTGGAGCTGGACAGCCTGGGTGCAAATCCCAGTTCTGTGGACTTGGGCATGTTACTTAATGCATGCCTCAGTTTTCCCCATCTATAAAATGGGATGATAACAATAGTTAATACAATAGAAACACTTAGCACCATGCCTGTCATACAGTGAGTACTATGTCACAGTCAGCTCTCTGTATTTATTATCTGCTCCAAGTCCCCTATACCATAAGCACTGCATTATTATCCCTCATTTATAGGTGAGGAGTTGGACTCACGTTCATGCAGCTGGTAAATGGTGAAGCTGGGACATTGACCAGGTCAGTCTAACTCTAAAGCTAATGCTCTTCACACAACAATATTTATTCAGTTCAAAAAACATCTACCAAGTTCTTTCTATGTGCCCCAATACCAAGAATAAGTAATAGGAGACGCTGATATTATGGGAAGTCTGGCCAAGCCTTTAGCCGTACATCGACAGGATGCAGAGGGGAACCTTTCCTTTGACCTCCTGGGCCCAAAGCTGGGGACAAGACACAGGGACTAAGGAGCCAGCAACAGTGGGTCCCAGCACCTCCCTCTGGGATCTTCAAGAGGCAGAGGAGTACTGCTCGCAGTACTCAAGCCCACCCCCATTCCCTGCCTCTGTAAGCAAAAAAGTTGACACTGGCTGAGTGGGGAAAGCTGAGGGCTGTCCCTGCCCATCCACCCCAAAGCCGAGAGAGATGGCTGCCAAGCAAGTCACGTGCAAAGTGACTCACGCCCCTACAGGAAGGGGACACTGGTGCCTTCTTCTCTAGGAGCGTCTGGTTAGCCAGGGGTCTTGCTCGTCTGTTTGTCACCATCCTGACGAGAGGAAAGGAGAAATGGAGAGAAGTGGCAAGCAGAGAAAGGGAGAGCAGGGAAGATCCTGCATTCGGAGCCCTCGAGGTGGCAAGAGTAAGCGTGGGGATGCAGAAGGTGTCACCCCAGCTCCCAGACTGCCGAGCTCCCTGCTGCCAGCGCTATATCTCTCCAGCCAGGAGTCTCGCTGGCCACCACAGTCCTCTCTCTTCATGTCCATGAAGCAGGCTGGAGGAGCCCAGGGAATTAAGGGTTCCTGAAGCAGCCCTCAACCTATGACTGCCTTAGGGAGCTGGTGAATAAACGCCCTGGCGCCCTCGCCCCTGCACTGAGTGCCTGGGAAAATTGCGCCCCATGGTGGTAACCTGCCTGATAACACGTCCTGTACAGGTCTCACTCCCCTACTTCCCTTCTGGTTTTTCTCAGCAGCACCCCCAAATAAAATACTTGCACTCAAATCTTGGTCTTGGGGTCTGCTTCTAGGAAAGCCCAGCCCAGGTCACAGATGACTTTCCCATGGCCAGTGAGCCCCATAGAAGGCAGTGCGATTGGGCCATCTGATCAGGACTCATCTTTGAGAGCTGGTCCTCCAGTGAAGGTAGCCCAACAGCAAAAGGCCAAAGGGTACACTCCCAGGGCCAGGGCAGCCCCCCTCCACTCCGGGAACTTCCAAGAGGTGACATCTGCCTGCAGCCAGGGCCAGGTCTTAAACTCCTGACTGCCAAGGTTCTTTGGTGTGTTAGCCAGGGAAACGGCAACAATACCAAAGAAAGAACTGGAACGGTGGCAGCTAAAGAAGAGACATTCACTCTTCCTTCTCTTGAACCACACTCCCTCCCACTGTGAGGCCGCTGAGTGGCAGTGACAGGCTGGAATGTGGATGTGGTGACAAACCTTCTTCTACCAGGTGGACAGGGGCAGGACTCAGGGAAGGACAGGCCCCTGAGAATCCTCCCTGGGACTTCTGGAACTTTTAGAAGACAGGATGTCTCCTCCCATGTGTATGACCTGGCTGGTGGGAGCTTAGCCTGGGGCATCTTGTGGCTGCTTTTGCTTCTGCACAGGAAAGGTCTTCCTGGGAGAAAGGTAATGGAGGAAGGCACAGGTGAGGAACATTCCGACTGAGAAAGATTCTCAGCGCACAACCTACCTCCTAGACCCAGGGGTGCCAGGAGCCCACGCTACCACAGACCTTCCTCTCTGCCCAAAGCTAGTTTGAAATGGGTTCTGTAAGCTTTTTTTTCTTTTAAGGTTTATTTATTCATTTTGAGAGGGGGACAGGGGGATGGGGGAGAGAGAGAGAGAGAGATTGAGAGAGAGAGAGTCAGAGTACTAAGCAGGGTCCGCACTGTCAGTGCAGAGCCTGACATGGGACTCGATCTCATGAACAAAGAGATCATGACCTGAGCCAAAATCAAGAGCTGGATGCTTATTAAAAAAAAAAAAAAAAAAAAAGGTGGGGGGCACCTGGGTGGCTCAGTTGGTTAAGCGTCCGACTTCACCTGAGTTCATGATCTCACGGTTCAGGAGTTCGAGCCCCACATCGGGCTCTATACTGACAGCCCAGAGCCTGGAGCCTGCTTTGGATTCTGTCTCCCTCTCTCTCTGCCCCTCTCTGACTCGTGCTCTGTCTCTCAAAAATAAATACACATTTAAAAAAAAAAAAAAGAGTTGGACGCTTAACCAACTGAACCATCCAGCCGCTCTGGTTCTCTCAGTTTTAACGAAGATTCCTGATGAAAACAGACGTTTTGAGGGCCATCCAAGAAAGTAAATCTCTTTACCTCAGAGTCACGCAATTTTTTTTTCTATTCCTCAATTTAAAGAAAGGCAGTTCCCACAATGACACCTATCTTGGTCACCAAATCAGACTGTTCTATGCACATTTTCAAAAATCTAATCAGTTTGGTGCTCCTGAGGAAAGCCATGAGCATGCCCCCTGGTCTCTAAAGCCTTTCCTAAACAGGCTCCAAGCAAACGTAGAATTCCTTCTAAGGGGATAACTCCAAAGGTAGAAGGAAGCAAGGTACATATTCATATAAAAATGCAGTTATACTTATGAGAGATACAGTCTTATCACATACTCAGTTACATGGGGGTAGATCAGTTTACAAAGTCATCGGCCAGGGCTTTCTCCTAAATAGATTATATCATGCGGTCATGGGTGTGGGCTTAGAGTTAGTGTCAGGTTCAATTCCCCATTCCAGCTGTGCAACCATAGGTAAGTTCCTCGAACTCTCTGAGCCTCAGGCTCCTCATCTATGAAATGCAGGTCCCATTACTACCCATCGGGTAGGGTAATGTAAGTATTGCACCCAGCCCAGGGGGCTGGGATGCAGGAGTACCCAGAATACATTTATTGCTAAATGTGGTCTCTGAATCTTATCTGGCAAAGGCAATATGCACAGACTTCACTTCCTAAGCCACGAGACCCTGAATACTAGGCAACGAAGATCTAAAAGGCGTTCCTTTGGTCAGAGTAAATCTCAGGCTAAAGCAATTTTCAGAAACATAAATATCTAGCATCCCAGTGTGCAAATATCACTTTTGACTAAACACATTTTCTTCTTCTGAGCGCAAATCAAACACTTCTCCTCAGTAGGAAATCTGGCTTTGTAATAAAAGATGCTACACCCCTACACGATTCAGAATTATGCCCCAATAAGGTTTAAGAGCACTCTAACCTGAGTCTGCTCCTTCCCAAATGGCTCCATAAAACATAGTCCTAATGGCAGTCTGTGTGGACCACCCGGCTCCTTCAACCATCACAAGAGCCAACCAGCGAGCCATGCTTTAGACCCGTATGCCGGGCTTGGATAGCTGGCCCTTTCCACCTGCCCCCAGCCACCCAGCGTTGCTCAGCAGGAGACCGCATTTAGAATCTCCTAGCACATTCACCAACTGCGATTCATCCAAGACTCAGGACCTTGGAATCAGTGAGGCTGAAGTCTGGGAGCCGCCATTGCTTGTGAAAATAAGGGCAGAGCCAGCATGATGGCAAAATTCCCACTCTGTCAGACAGTCTCGTCTACAGTGCCCTGAAGCCAGAGTTGAACGTCTAAGGGTTGGTCCTGGACAATAAAGATCGTGCCTTTATTTTTTAATGTTTTTAAATGTTTATTTTTGAGAGAGACAGAGTGCGAGCAGAGGAGGAGCAGAGAGAGAGGGAGACATAGAACCTGAAGCAGGCTCCAGCCTCCAAGCTGTCAGCACAGAGCCCAACGTGGGGCCTGAACCCACAGACCGTGAGATCATGACCTGAGCTCGTCAGACGCCCAACTGACTGAGCCACCCAGGCGCCCCAAAGATTGTGCCTTTAAGTTGTCTCTCCAGCTGGCCCCTCGTGCCCCTGCACCTCACACGCAGGTTGGGGCCATCACCTCCTATCTATAAGACTGTACATAGCAAATGACTCCTAAGTGTGCCTCTGCTTTCTTCTCTCTTTGCATCCCAACACTTTACTATAAAGACGGTTAAATACAGAAGAGCTGAAAGACGTATACATTCACCTCCTTTATACACATCACCTCACTTCTGCAATGCAGCTATTAATATTAATAATTCTACATTAATAATTTAGAGATAGGCTAGACTTGCCTTATTGCGTACCTAACGATCTTTTTGGAAGGCTTTTTATTTTTTTTAATTTTTTTTTTTTAAGTTTATTTATTTTTGAGACAGAGAGAGACAGAGCATGAACGGGGGAGGGTCAGAGAGAGGGAGACACTGAATCCGAAACAGGCTCCAGGCTCTGAGCTGTCAGCACAGAGACCGACGCGGGGCTTGAACTCCCGGACTGCGAGATCATGACCTGAGCCGAAGTCGGCCGCCTAACCAACTGAGCCACCCAGGCGCCCCTGGAAGGCATTTTAAAATAAGTTACAGACATTGGTACGCTTCTCCCTGAAACACTTCAGGAGGCAGGTCAGTAGCCAGCGTTCATTGTGTGTTTACAGCTCTTTGGGTTCGTGTGTGTGTGTGTGTGTGTGTGTGTGTGTGTGTGTACAAATGACACTTACGTACAACCAGATGCCTGAACTGCAAGTGTACCATGTGAGTTGGACAAATGCACACACCTGGGCATCAAAGTCCCATCGGGACCACAGATTAGTTTTGTTGGTTCTCAAACCAGTCATGCAGACGTGCTCTCCTGGGTCTGGTTTCTACTTAGTGTAATGTTGTTCAGAATAATGCTCTCCTTGTCATACTGTTTGTGACACTCATCTATGCTGTTGTGCGTATCGGTACTTTGTTCCTTCTTATTGCTGAATAATGTTGCATTATATGAATATTCTATAGTTTGTTATCCTTCATCCTGTTGATGGGACACCTGGCTGTGTCCAGTCTGGGGCCTGTGACACGTAAAGCTGCTGAGACTATGTGTGTACAATTGTTTGTGCAGACATAATATCGTCATTTCTCTTAGATAAAGACCTAGGAGTGTCACAGCGAGATCATAGGGGCAGATAAATGTTTAGCTTCACAAAAAACTACCAGAACTTCTTCCTAAGGGGTTACACCACCTTATACACTCCCACTGTCTGAGAGTTCTGGTTGCTCCACATCCTTACCAACATTTGGTGTTGTCAGTGTGTGTAGCTTTTAGGTAGGTGTGCAGTGGTATTTCGCCATGCAGGTCTCTGATGACTAATGATGTCAAGCACCCTTCCATGTACCTATAGACCATCTGTATGTATCTTTTCTGGTGGAGCGTCTGTTCAAAACTGTGGCCCATTTTAAAATTGGAATTTTTTTTTTTTGAGTCATTGGAGTTCTTTTTATATTTTGGATACAAGTATCTTGTCTCCCAGTGATTTTTCTCCAGGGCAGCCTGACCAGGTCACCTCTCCTTCTCAAAACTCTCCAGGGCTTGCCATCACACTTAGGAATAGAATTCAAGCCTTTACCTATACTTTTAGCTCTAAGACTGATGTGAAGTGACCTTTTATACCAATTCAACCTCATCTCTCATGCTCTCCCTCTCACTTACTCTACTCCAGTCATCAACGTGCCAAACCAGCCTCAGGGCCTTTGCACTTCCTCAACTCGCTGTTTGAATGCTCTTCCCCCAGACATCCTCCAGGCTGACCCCCTCACTCCATCTAGCTCACCCATTTAAAGTAGCTTCCCCACCCTCACCACCCAGCCCTCCCTCTCCAGCCCCATATCCTACCTTGTTTTCTCTCTTGGCATAGACAGTGAAACATGGCATTATTTGCTAACTCACTTATTTGCTACACACCTCCCTCCACCAGAATGTCAACTCCACGAGGGCAGGGACTTGGTTTGGCTTGCTGTGGAGAACCAGTATAACGCTATGGTTATGGCACTTCACTTTTTAAGTCAAACAGCCTCAGTCCTACAGTCTAATTTAGCTTCAGTCTAAATTAGTTGCACAGACAAATTACTTAACTTCTCTCTGCCCAGTTTTCTCCTTTGTAAAATGGGCCCCTGTTAGGATAAATGAGTTAGCACATGTAAATCATTTAGAGCACTGCTGGGCTCACAGGAGACACTGACTTATAGCTACATTAGAAATCCCAGCCCCTACCAAAATGATGGTACAGAGCCTGCTTGGGATTCTGTCTCTCCTTCTCTCTGACTCTCCCCAACTTGTGCTCAACTTGCTCTCTCTCTCTCTCTCTCTCTCAAAATAAACAAGCTTAAAACAAAAAGAAAGAAAGAAAGAAAGAAAGAAAGAAAGGAAGAAAGAAAGAAATCCCAACCCCTAGAACCTGATTAGCACCTGACAAATGTATATGAACTAAATACATGAATAATTTATATAGGTACAATATTTGTGTTGTGTATTTACTGGGTCAAAAGAATTATAATCTCCCCCTAGTTCGAGGGACTTTCACTTCCAAAAAGTACTTTCTCCTGAGAAGAGTTTAGCTCCATACAGATGCACTGTAAGGGATGGAAGGTCGTAGGTGCTGTGTCTCCACTTGGGCACAACCAAAGCACGACCCACGGGTTACAGGATTCCAGCCACAAGCTGGAGTAAGAACTCTGGTCCCTGTATTTATTTTATTTATTTTCTTGAGAGAGAGAGAGAGAGAGAGAGAGAGAGAGAGAGAATCTTAGGCAGGCTCCATGCTCAGCGTGGACCCTGATGTGGGGCTCGATCCCACCACCCTGGGATCATGACCTGAGCCGAAATCAAGAGTCAGATGCTCCACCGACTGAGCCGCCCAGGCACCCCAGGAACTCTGGTCCTTCCTAACACTTTGCGAGTTTCTGCTGTGTCCATGGGGCACCTCCTCTCCCACCACCTTGCCCACCCTTCCCAAAGCCATGTGATCTTAAGAGAAGATAAACTGCCTTTATCCTTGGATATTTTTCTGGCTTCAAAAAGGCCTGAAGAAATATGTATACACCCATGTTCATAGCAAAATTATTCACAATATTATCATACATTAGAGCATTATATATTTAAATTATAATAATATATATCACATAATATATTATAAAATAAGATATCACAATATATACTGTAACATATATCTCAATAACCAAAAGGATGGAAACAACCCAAATGTCCACTGACAGATGAATGAATGGACAAACAAAATGGAGTATATATAGGGGCGCCTGGGTGGCTCAGTCGGTTAAGCATCCGACTTCGGCTCAGGTCATGATCTCGTGGTCCGTGAGTTCGAGCCCCGCGTCAGGCTCTGTGCTGACAGCTCAGAGCCTGGAGCCTGTTTCAGATTCTGTGTCTCCCTCTCTCTCTGACCCTCCCCCATTCATGCTGTCTCTCCCTGTCTCAAAAATAAATAAATGTTAAAAAAAAAAAAAAATTTAACAAAATGGAGTATATACATATAAAGGGATATTATTCAGGGGCGCCTGAGTGGGTCAGTTGGTTAAGCGTCCGACTTCGGCTCAGGTCATCATCTTGCAGTTTGTGGGTTCGAGCCCTGGTCAGGCTCTGTGCTGACAGCTCAGAGCCTGAAGCCTGCTTCGGATTCTGTATGTCCCTCTCTTTCTCTCTTTCTCTCTCTCTCTCTCTCTCTCTCTCTCTCTCTGCCCCCTCCCCCACTCGCACTCTGTCTCTGTCTCTGTCTCTCTCTCTCTCTACTCTCAAAAATAAATACACATTTAAAAAAATTAAAAAACAAAAAAAGTAAGGGATATTACTCAGCCTTCGAAAGGAAGGGCATTCGGACACCTGCTACAACATAGATGAACCTCAAGGACACTGTGCTGAGTGAAATAAGCTGGTCATGAAAAGACAAACACTGTGTGATTCCACTTACATGGTACCTAGAGTAGTCAGATTCATAGAGACACAAGGAATGGTGATGGCCAGGCGCTGGGGGCTACGGGGCCTGGGGAGCTGTTGTTTAATGGATGTAAAGTTTCAGTTTGGCAAGATGGAAAGAGCTCTGGGGACAGATGGTGGCGATGGTTGTATCATGAATGTACTTAATATGACTGAAATGTACACTTAAAAATGGATGTGTGTTACTGAGATATCACCTCACGCCAGTCAGAGTGGCCAAAATGAACAAATCAGGAGACTATAGATGCTGGAGAGGATGTGGAGAAACGGGAACCCTCTTGCACTGTTGGTGGGAATGCAAATTGGTGCAGCCACTCTGGAAAACAGTGTGGAGGTTCCTCAAAAAATTAAAAATAGACCTACCCTATGACCCAGCAATAGCACTGCTAGGAATTGACCCAAGGGATACAGGAGTACTGATGCATAGGGGCACTTGTACCCCAATGTTTATAGCAGCACTCTCAACAATAGCCAAATGATGGAAAGAGCCTAAATGTCCATCAACTGATGAATGGATAAAGAAATTGTGGTTTATATACACAATGGAGTACTACATGGCAATGAGAAAGAACGAAATATGGCCCTTTGTAGCAACGTGGATAGAAGTGGAGAGTGTGATGCTAAGTGAAATAAGCCATACAGAGAAAGACAGATACCATATGTTTTCACTCTTATGTGGATCCTGAGAAACTTAACAGAAACTCATGGGGGAGGGGAAGGGGAAAAAAAAAAAAAAAGGAGGTTAGAGTGGGAGAGAGCCAAAGCATAAGAGACTCTTGAAAACTGAGAACAAACTGAGGGTTGATGGGGGGTGGGAGGGAGGGGAGGGTGGGTGATGGGTATTGAGGAGGGCACCTTTTGGGATGAGCACTGGGTGTTGTATGGAAACCAATTTGACAATAAACTTCATATATTGAAAATAAATAAATAAAAATAAATAAATAAATAAATAAATAAATAAAAATAAAAGATAAATTCAGGGATTATTATGTGAATAGAAAAAAAATGGATATGTGTTTTGTCATAATTACTAATAATTTTTTAAAAGAAAGGTTTACACGGATTTCACCTTTAACGGCCAAAGTGTCGATTCACTGTGGTCCACTTAGAGCAGAATTTCTCTTAGCAGCAAGAGTAACTTCACACCTATGTGATCACCCCATATGCTTCTTATTTCTCTGTCCCCATTTTCATGATCTCCTAGCCAAGCCTTATCAACAAGCCCCCCAAATTTACAGTAGCTCCATTAGCTACTAGCTTCCTGAATGTCGAGATCAAAGACACAATGTTCAAAGCCACAAAACAGCTGGGACATTCCGCTGTGAGCCAGAGAATGCCTACACGCTGGCGCGACCAGTCACCTGCTCGCATGGGTTCTCCAAGGCACAGAATGTAGAAGTAGACACTGAGATCCTACGCCATAGAGGCAGGCCAGGAACAAGACTGGAGAGTTCTGCCTTCACCTTATTGCACAACCCCATCTTCCCCGCCCATTCAACTGGCCAACAGATGCTTTGGTGAAGGTAGATGTTGGCCTGCAATGAAAATCAGCATTGACATCCAATGGCCTCAGTAACACTGCGTGAGGATTTTGTTTTCTGTCTCCGACACAGGCCTACTTTGCTCAATGTGGATTTTTGTTCAGAACCAGTATCTCCTTTTCTACATATGGAATGAAAAACAACAGAGATACCTGGATATCTGCTCCTAACACCCTCTGACCCTGTGTCTCCCCGCTTCCCAACAACTGTTTCTCCTGGAAAAATGCTCCCCACCCTGCGGGGACCAACCCTGCCCTCACCTTGCCTGCATGGCAGACCCTGCTGTGGTCCTTGAACCTCCATTCTCCCCTTCTTCCATAGTGGGCTTTCTCACGCTGACACTGCACACATTTTGGGCTAGACCATTCTTCATTGTGGGGGCTGTCCTGTGTACTGCACATGTTTACAGCACCCCTGATCTCCACCTGCCAAACCCAAAATGGTTCCCAGGGCTGCCCAGTGTCCCGAGAGCAAAGCTGTCCCTGGCTCAGAACAACTGTTCTGCAGGAGAGAAGCTTTAAGCAGGCCTGTGGCTGCCCAGCTGCAGATCAGATTTCCCAGGCTTGTCCCAACCAACGTCTGGCAGATACGGGAGTACAAAAGGCTGGCTCCTGGCCTGAGGGAGGA
Organism: Panthera pardus; assembly: GCF_024362965.1. Classification (NCBI taxonomy): domain Eukaryota; kingdom Metazoa; phylum Chordata; class Mammalia; order Carnivora; family Felidae; genus Panthera; species Panthera pardus. The sequence continues at coordinate 10,538,320 of NW_026526980.1, forward strand.
AGGGACTGCAATGCCAACCCACGATCCAGAGTCCCCTCCCCACCACAGATCAGCTGAGGCCAGGCCTTGTTAACACCATATCTTCGCTGGGCTCTCACCCTTTCCCTAGACTGCTCCCTTCCCTCCCCTACAGGGTTTTCTCCTACATTCGGGTTTGGGCTAAATGACACTCCCCCTCTCCAGAAGATATGTTATCATCTAAACCCCCCACTACCTCAGAATGTGACCTTATTTGGAAACAGGGTTGTTGCAGATGTAATTATTTAAAATGGGAACATAATGGAGTAGGGTGGGCCCCCGGTGTCCTTATATGAAAAGAGAAGACACAGACGCACACAGAGAGAAGGTCATGTGATGACGGAGGCAGAGACTAGAGTGACCACCAGAAGCCAGAAAGAGACAAGGAAGGATTCTCCCCCACAGGTTTCAGAGGGAGCGTGGCCTTGATCACGGACTTCTTACATCCAGAGTGTGAGACAGTAAATTTCTGTCATTTTAAGCCTCTAATTTGTGACGTATCGTCACAGCGGCCCTACAAACTAATCCACAGCCAAATCCTTATCTGAAGCTCTGCTTCCAGGGAACCCAACCTCAGACAACTGGCCTGTCTACTCACGGAGTGTAAACGGCAACTGAGCCAGCCAGAGACCCCCAGAGTGTGAAGTCCAGAGCTGCCTTGAGATGGGGGATGGGAGTCTGCTCTTCTCTCTGTCAGTTTCCACGAGACTTTCTTTGAGGGAGAAGGAAGGTGGCGAAGGAGAGGAGGGGAGGGTGGCAGGTGGGAGAAAGAAATTCACTTGGGGGAAACCTTCCTTCCTTCCATCCTTCATTCATTCAACAAATGCCAGGCATTGTTGTAGGTGCAGGGCACAGAGAAGTGAACGAAAGAGACAAAAATCTGTTCTCATGGGGTTTACATACTAGTACGGGAGGTAGACCATAAAATATATGGCCTGCAAGATGATGGTAAGTGTCGTGGGGAAAAGTAAAAGCAGGGGAGGGGGAGAAGGAGTACCTCGGGGGAGAGGGAGGGGGCTGCCATGGCAGCAGAGGGATGCAGCAGACACCGCCTCCGGTGCCAGCTACAGACGGTCTCAAAGCGCCACTTGGGCACAGTATCAGCAGCACACGTGGTCTCTTTCTCTTTTCTGTCCCTGCCCCTGCGTGAGGCTATGGGAGCCCACCTGACCAGTGTGCAGGGGCCAGAACGGCAGCCTGAAGAGTCACCACTCACTCCGGAGGTGCCCTCCTTCCCTGGGTCTCCTCAGTCCTCACTCCTGCTTCCTGGGATCACCTCCTAAATTAACTGCCTGCACCCGCGTCCTGGCCTTGGCCTCAGATTTCAGGAGATTCGGAGGCAAGGTGTGTGGATGTCCACATTCTCTGTATGTCCAGGGTGTTCCATAGATGTGAAGAATCAGGCTGGCCACAGAGTTTATTTTGTCCAGCGGGTCTCCCTCTTTCAATGGTTTCCCTAATTTCTCAATGGTTGAAAACCCAATGATATCACATATTGAGGAGGATACACGGAAAGCATCCAATATATCCTGATCATGTGATGGGAGGAGGATACGGGATCAGAGCAAGCACTGCTAACACCTTGACCACCACCTCCTGGTCCTGATCACCTCAGTGCACACACACTTGCATCCAGCTGCCAGCTCTAGAGTTTTGTTTTTTGGGTTGGTTTTTTTTTTTTTTTTTTTTTGCACCTGTGGATGTCAAAGGTCTCTTTATTGCCCAGTGTAATAGGCCAAGAATGCCAGGGGAAGAAAGTTCCCATCCCCCAACTGCCCTCATTCAATGGCTGATAGGAGTCAGTGTATAAACCCCCCGGCTGCACCACCCCTCAGGTGGAAAGACTCTTAGGATGTGTCTAACGCTGGCTTCCAGTTTTACAGCTCCAGTCACACACAGGGGTGGGGGCCTGATAATGCAGACTTTATGTGACCTTCCCACTGCCTCCTGGTATTTCCTCTGGTGTCACCTCCCTAAAAAATGACTTCCTTTGCCTTGGGATTTTCTTCTTCTGGGGAAATACAAACTAAGAGAAGGATAAATCTCTCTTTGTATGGACCGATGGATGGACACACACACACACACACACACGCACACACACAGTAGAGCAACCCCTCCAGTCCCCAAGTTTAAAACCCATACCCCAAATGTGAGGCTGGATCATCAAATCCCTGGCCAGTACGGTTCAGCTCTGAAAAACACCTTGGTGTGTCTGACACAAAATAATTCCACCTGCATTACACAAAATTGTCACCCTCAGCATGAATGGACCAGACTGGCCTCCAAACGGCTGGGTCTTTTCCTTCCCTCGGACTTCTACCTCATCCTTCCACCCACAGTACATGCGCTGTCGTTCTCCAGTCCACAGAATGCCCAAGGGAGAGACTCTATCAGCCCACTGGGGACAGAGCCTGGTCCGTGGGTGGTTTCCCAAGCAGCCAATTACATGTCTGTGGGCTGGTGGAGGAAAGAAGCCAATCTCACAATTTGCCTGAAAAATATCCATATATCACCCGTTCTTCAGCCTTCATTTTATTTTTCCCAAATCAATTTCTGAAAGTCAAAATGACTGATTGCTTCATACCCTGGATAATCATTGTCCTTATTAAATACCCCAGCATTGATGACAAAAAAGCTCCCAGGGTGGTAGTGGTTACACGAACCTATACATGTGATAAAATTTAATAGAACAAGCACACACACACACATACACACACACACACATACACACACACACACACACACACACACACACACACGCAGTGGTGCATGTAAAAATGCGTGAAAATTGAATAAGGTCCGTAGTTTAGTTGACAACGTCAATTTCCTGGTATCGCTAACGCACTCTGGTTGTGTAAGATTTATCACTGGGGTTGCTGGATAAAGAGAACACAAGGAATCTGTGTTGCATTTGCACCTTCTTGTAAGTCCAAAACTACGTCCAAATAAAAAGGTTTCAAAACTCAAAGACAATTTAAATAAAAAAAAAAAAAAAAAAACACATCTTTTTTTTTTTTCTTTTTTAAAGTCCCCAGCCAAGAAACAGCACAAAGTCACCCCCTTACCTGAGAACTGGGGATCAGCGCCTTCCACCAGTGCCCGCCTTTCACCAGGTCAACCTCGCACAAAGGCACGGAGACCTTCCCAATGACACAGTGGCGGGAGAACTTATCAAAATCCACCACAGTTAGCAGCAGGGTCCTCCTCTGCGCTTCCAGGAAGGGGATCTCGAAGGTGTAACGCTCCTCAAACACGGGCTTCTGGGTCTTGCGTTTGACCCCCGTCTGCTTAGAGTTCTTCTGGTCTGGCAGGAGACAGATCTTGACATAGGGGTTGGAGTGGGCCATGTCCTGCCGCGAGCCGTCGTGGGAGATGGGGGGCGGCAGGTCCCTGGCCTCGATCACCCTCACCGTCAGATGGTTGTGCAGCAGGTCGTACTGGGTGCTGAAGTGCAGCATGCCCAGCTGGTACTTGGACAAGATCTCTTCGTCTGTCAGAAAGTCCACATCGTCACTGTCGGAGTCGAGGGAGTAGAGCTGGGGCTCGAACTTTCTGAAGTAGTCATCTGGGGTATAGGTCCGTCTGAGCACCGAGGGCTGGATGGGCTCCTTTTTGGCGCTGAGAACGCCAAACTCGATGGGTTTAATATCAATGAGTGGGGAGCTGGGTCGTCTGGATTCAAGACCTAAACAGCCACCAAAAAAGAACAATTAGCACCACCACATATGGGGCCAAGCCTGGGCTGCTTCTTGAGATTGGCAACATTTCCCAGATTCCTATACTGTTCACTCTGTTTCACAATGCTCTTCCCCAACTGCTCTCCACACCTTGAGATCCTCTTATTTATTCTATGAGAGGCAACAAGACGGCATTATCACCTCCATCACTGCCAGGCACTGTTCTAAACGCCTTGATATATCAAGTCACCTGATGGCCACAAGGGATTAGGGAATGACTAATCTGACAGATAGTAACTCTCCAAAAGGGACACAAGTACTAAGAGGAGAAGCCAGGAGTCAAGCCCAGGCTGTCCCGCCCCAGAGTCTTGACTCCAGCTGGTACCCTACACTGTCTCCACTTTCAGAGAGTGGACTCTGGAGCCAGAGCTTCTGGGACTCAGTTTCCCCATTTGTAAAACGGAGTCAATAATAGCACCTACTTCAAAGATTGTGGTGATTCACAGAGCCAATGCATGGAAAGGGCTCGGCATAGAATGTGCACAGGGTACGAGCTCACTCAAGGGTAACTGATGCACTTCTGCAAGAACCATGTTTGGACTTCACCGCTTGTGGGGCGCCTCCTCCCTGCCTATCAACCAGCAGAGTTCATTGCTCCCAAGTTCATCATTTGAATCTTTGCTCATCCCTCTATTCTAGCAATAAGCGCATGGAATTTTTTTTAAAAACTATTTAATTGAGGCACAAGTGACATACAAAAAGCTGTGCATGTTTAATGTACACAATTTGATGAGTTGGGAGGTAGGCAGGCATCCTGAAACCATCACCACAATCTATGCCATAAACATATACCATCACCTCCCAAAGTTTTCTCCTGCCTTCTTCATTTATTTAATTTTCCTGGTGATAAGGACCTTTAATGTAACATCTAGTCTCTTGGTAAAATTTTAAGGATACGATACGATATTGTTAATAATATGCACTGTGCTGTACAGATCTCAAGAACTTATTTGTCTTGCATAACTAAAACCACCCCCTCCCCAGGAGTCCCTCCCCCATTTCACTCTCTGCTCCTAGGAGTTTGACCATTAGATTCCCCATCTACATGGAGTCATGTATTTGTTCTTTCATGACATTCTTGTTAATTGCTTGAACACCTGTCTTGCCTGTGAAAATTGTGAGACTTGTGTCTCGTGCATGGTTGGTATTCTGACAGCTGTGTGCTAAATGGAAATCATCCGTGTATAGAGCTGGGCATGAGACCTAGGAACTATCTAGACCAGTGCTATTCAAGAGAAATACAATGGGGACCAGAAATACAAACCACACAGGGAACATAAAATTTTCCAGTAGCCACAATTCTCTTAAAAGTACAAAGAATTGGGTGAAAGGGCACCTGGGTGGCTCAGTTGGTTAAGTGTCCTACTTTGGTTCAGGTCATGATCTCACAGTCCGTGAGTTAGAGCCCCGTGTTGGGCTGTGAGCTGGCAGCTCAGAACCTGGAGCCTACTTTGGATTCTGTGTCTCCCCCTCTCTCTCTCTCTCTTCCCCTCCCCCTCTCGCACTCTGTCTCTCTCTCTCTCTCTCTCTCAAAAAATAAATGAACATTGAAAAAAAGATTATATAAAAAAAAGAAACAGGTGAAATTAACTTTAATTTGTTTGACATATAACCAAAATAAAAACATTTTAGTGAGACAGTTTAAAGTCTCTTTTATGTACTGGCTTCAACATCATGGGTACACAACGCATACATCATGTCTCAGTTGGGCTTAACCCCCCATTTAAATGGTCACCAGCAACATGCATTGGACTGCATAGGTCAAGAAGAGCCCTCCCATTTTACAGATGGAAAGATTGAGGCCTAGAGAAGCCTCACATCCCCTCTTTTCCACTCTTTCAAGCCCTCGAACTTTTCTCTGCTTCCTTTTTCTTCCCTATTTACTCCCAGGAAAGATCAGACACCAATATTTCCACCTGAGTGGATTTATTTCATGAATTTTAAGCTTTTTCCCTCCGTTAAGTGAATTGCAGGCAGCTGAATGAGACAGCAGAGACACTTTGAGGAGGTGAGAGGAGGCTGGGAGTCTTTGGGCTTTATCCTCCTTTCTCCTCCCCATCCAAATCATGCCATTTGGTCAAACACATACTCTGCACATCAGAGTGGACAAACTGGGGGGCCTAGAGACCAAATTTGACCCACAGATACATTTTGTTGGAGTTTAAAACAAAGGAAGCTTCATATAGAAACACAGATTGCCAGTTTCTCTTTGGAAAAGTCAGGTAATACAGAGCCCACCATCTCCTTCAGTGAGGGCCGAGTAGCAGCTGCCCCCTTCCAGTGGGGCATCAGCTCTCATGGCCACAGTCCCCACCCTGCCCTGGTAACTCCGGAGGCTGAGACAACCCCTTCCCTCACGTGGATCCATGTGGGGATGCCGTCAGCTCTCTTCTTTTGCCCTGGGGACCCAGCTAACTGGATTTGAATCACGGGCTCTGATCAGAGGCTGAGCAGCACAGGATTGCTGAGCCACGAGCCCTAGACAGTCACAGCAAAGATGCTTACTTGAAATCCTCCGGGTCAGGCTGTAGGTAGACTTAGATGTGTCTGAGGACGAGCATCTTCGATCTGGGGAGTTGGTCCGTGGGGTCAGAGGGACTTCACTGGCTGTATGGACGGAATCCCCATCCTTGTCGCTGCTCCGGCTGGCCATCCTACAGGAAAAGAAGAGGTTTCAGTGGTTGTCAAAAAATCTCCAGGAGCTGGCATCTCTCTCTCCCTTAGAGGACAGACCCATGATGAAACTGTCGCGGATCCAATTTATACTACTTGCAATAATAGAAACTCGAATCAGTGTGGTAGCCCTAAGCTCTCAAAAACACCTCACTTTTTTTTTTAAGTTTATTTATTTTTGAGAGAGAGAGTGTGCGTGGGAGCATGAGAGCGTGTACATGAGTGGGGGAGGAGCAGAGAGAGGCGGGTGGGGGGGGGGTGGTACAGAGGATCCAAAGTGGGCTCCGAGCTGACAAAAGAGAACCAGATAAGGGGCCTGAACTCATGAACCATGAGATCATGACCTGAGCTGAAGTCAGACGCTTTAACCCACTGAGCCACCCAGGTGCCCCAATAACATCTTACGTTTTGCACAAAATATGAAATGATATTGAATAAATACCTTCCAATTTAGAACAATCTGTCAAGAATGTGCATAATTTCACATTCACAGACCATGGGGAGGGAACTTACTCATGATATTGCCACATGGGGGCACCACTTTGGCTAAGTCAAGACCAGGCCTGTTGGTCTTCAGTCTGGAAGACACCAGAAGGTTGTTTCTACCCATCTGATCTTCTGCAGATGGCTTTTGGTGAGGAATGCCCTGGTATTTCAACCTTCACTGTGTCTCTACTTTGATATCTTTAAAAAATATCCTATAACAGGGGCGCCTGGGTGGCTCAGACGGTTAAGCATCCAACTCTTGATTTTGGTTCAGCTCATAATCTTACGGTTCGTGAGTTTGAGCCCCGCTTAGGGCTCTGCCCTGATAGCATGGAGCCTGCTTGGGATTCTCTCTTCCTTTCTCCCTGCCCCTCTTCCCCCACTCACACGCAAGTGTGTGCGCACTCTCTCTCAAAATAAATAAATATCTAAAAAATACCCTATAACAGTGTCACTCGAGAGTTCTTGGAGCGGCAGGGCAAGAGCTACAAAATGGTGCTGAGAATGAATGACTTGAGAACAATAGTTCAATGTGAAGAAACAGCTAAAAAATGAGCAGCAGCTCTGATTCCATGTGCTTCCAATGAGGATGAAAAATACTGAAAGAATAAAAAACACCGTGTCGGGGGGTAGGGAGATACAGGGTGGTAATTAAGAGCACAACCTCTAGGTTTGAACCCCGCCTGGGTGACCTTGGGCAAGGCCCTTCCTCTGTGCCTCCATCTACCCATCTGTAAAGTGGGAATAATAATACTCACTTTGTATGGTTCCAGTGAACACTGAAGGAGTCAACGCATATAATATACTTAGAACAGTTCTGGGTATGTAGTAGGTATGTGCTCAATACATTTCAGCTGGTATTATTACAACCTGTAAGATCCCCCAATCCCCATAAAACTAGGTAAGGGTGCTTGGGGAAGGGGAAGTGAGGGGGCAAAGCTGGCGGTGTGGCCTGTGAGATGGATGCCGCTAATAACATGCCCCTAAGCTATTGTGGCTGTAGACTGATACTTTCCGAGACTGCACCTCCCACCCCCCAACTTGACATTTAAGCCTGCGTGGAGCTGGTCTTGAAAAATGCAAGTTTCCAATTCTAGGAGGTCTTCAGATGCATCCTGTGCATGAAATGAGACTGATCTCATGTTCTTCCAAAGCAAGATCAGGGTCACAGCCAGGACAAGACCAGGCATGTTGCAGGGGGAGGGGAGGATGCTCAGTCCTTGCTTGCCTCCTCCTCCTGGTCTGTAAAAGGTGAATATAGCAGATGAAATGTGGGGGGTGGGAGGAGGAGAAGGCAAAGAGATGCAATCATATTGTATCACGCATTCTTCTCTCTCTCCCTTAGATGCAAGCGGCAGCACCTTCCAAAGAAGGCAGAACCACCTCAGCACCTCCACCTGCACCTGTGAGGCCCCACCCAGCTTGGGCGCGATCGCCCCCTGGAGCTCCGGTCGAGTCCTCTCAGCCCTTGTCTGAGCAGCCCCTGCCCTCTCTGCACCCACCATGCTTCCCGGCCCTTCCTCCAACACAGCGAGCCGGCCACGCTGTTCTCTCTGCTTGGGATGCTCTTCCCGTCTCCATCTCCTGTGCGGCTCCTTCTCATCAGTCAGGTCTCGGCTTCAAGAGCACCTCCTCAGAGAGCCCCCACCCTGTCGCTGTCACCTCCTACTCCATCAGCCCTTGGCCCTGCACCTTCTTTCCCCCCTTTAACAACGCACGTAACTCCTCTCTAGTTGTGGCTTGTCTTCTGCGTCTGACACCAGATCCTTGCCCCACGAGGGTGGTGTCTCATTCACCACTGCCCACCCTGCCCTGGCACAGAGTCTGGCACGTGCGGAGCCTTCCACATTCATTTTCTCAGTAAATTAATGAATGAACACACCCTTCTTGGGATTCTTATCTGATTTATCCAGTCTCAAGATGATCTGAGTGCTTATCTTGTCCCGCCTCCCACAGCAGGGTACACTTCTTAAATGGGGGGGGGGGGGGGGGAGAGGGGAGAGGGAGATGTGTACTTATCTTGATCAAAGGTACCAGGTGCTGAGCACCAACTATGTGCCAGGCACTGTGCTAAATGCTCTGTCTGAACCATCTCATTTCACCCTTAAAACAATCTGGAGTTTACTTCTGTTACTAACAACCCTCATCCTCTTTACAGACCGGGGAATGGAAGCCTAGTGGGGTGGGGGTTGGGATGGATATTTATTTTGCACCACTGTTAAACTCCCAATGAAGTCCAGCAATACCAGCCTCTAAACTGCACACCCCAAACTACTGAATTGGGCATCCCTTGTGAGGCCTGTAAGAGCTATGCATATAGTAGGTATTCAATACATGCTTAATGGACACGGAAATAACCTGAGTAGTTCACTCTTCAATGATGGTCTTTCTGGCATTGCTCCAAAAGGAGCCAGTGGGATTGTACAGTTTTCCTGACCTTCCCCAGCCCAGCCCAGCCAAGGAAAGAATGGGGGATCCAAATGACAGGAGCATTTGTGGCAATTAATGGTGTGTCCCCCCAAATCACACACACAAAGGACAGGCTCATCTGGTACCTGCCACCCCACAGAGAGGCATGTCCTGTGGTTCTGAGCTCAAATGTCACAGTAGGAACAGCACTGCAAAGCCTGTACACTTGACATTTCTACTCCCTGCCTGTTTGATAACATGCAACTGCCCACTTGGTAAATAAATCTGGGGAAAGCACAAGCTGTAAATTCACTTTCTGAATGATTTAACCCGCCTCCCCTTTACAGATTTCTCTTAACATTTTGCATTATGTTGCGTGCCACAAAGGTACTAAGTTGCTACCCAGGATGCAAGATATTCATCCTGGGAAGCATGGAAGGTCATGTACCGCTGTTCAGGCTCTAGACTGCAGAGTTCTAGGTGTTATCATTCATAATGACGGCCATATGAAAGGGGCCTTCTGGAGTTGTGTCGTGTGTCGGCCCTGCTGGGAAGGTTCCAGTGCTCTTCTCTGCTTGTGGCAAAACCAAAGTGTCATCCCAGAGGGTCCCAACTCCTTACCCCCTGAAAGAGTCCCCCGCTTGCACAAAGGGTCAGCAGCCCAGGTAAAGTGCAACTGTTCACCAGCTCAGTGGTAGAACCCAGGCCATGCATCTGTAATATTTAACATCTGGGTATCTGGGGAAAAAAGGTACCTGACTGATTTTCAATGTCCATCAGGATTCTTCACTAACGGGCGGCTGGGTGGCTCAGTTGGTAAGCATCCCTCTAGATTTTGGCTCAAGTCATAATCTCACGGTTCAGGAGTTTGAGCCCCACAGCAGCCTCCAAGCTGGCAGTGTGGAGCCTGCTTGGGATTCTCTCTCTCCCTCTCCCCTCTCTCTGCCCCTTCTCAGCTCATTCTCTCTCTCTCTCTCTGAGTAAATAAATAAACTTAAAAAAAAAAAAAAAGGATTCTCCAGTGGTTCAGAAGCAAATTCAAATTCTAACTCCGCAATCTGACGTTCAAAGCCCTACATGCTCTGAGCTTGCAGGCTCATTTTCCATGATTCCCCTACTCTTTCTAGATATTGTGACCATTTGTGGTATTTGCCTACCATGGGTCCATTCTCTCCTCTCTGGTTACAGCGCTCAAATTGTCTATTACAGAGATCAGCAAACTAGGGGGCCAGATTTTGCTGCCTGATTTTGTAAATGAAGTAAGACTGGAACATAGCACGCCCAATCATTAATGCCTCACCTATGGATGCTTTCACATTACAATGACAGAAGTGAGTGGCTGAGACAGAGACTAAGCCCACGAGGCTAAAATATTTACTGTCTGGCCCCTTAACAGGACAAGTTTGCCAACCCCTGGTCCACGAGCTGAGTTCATGTGTGTCAGGTGGGAATGATCCTTTCCCTGGTTCCAGGTGGTCAGACAATCCAGGCATGATCCTAGCACCATTTCCTCCAAGCAAAAGTGATTGGCTCAAGTGTTTGGCACATGACCCAAACCAGGACAATAAGAGCCTCTCCTGGTTTGTTTGCTGCTATTGAGAATGAAGCAAAGAAGAAAACAAGCTTAAGAATCAGGCAATACAGAAGAAACAGAAAGAGACAGGGAGGCAGAGAGGGCACAAATGCATGCCCATGACAACATTTGTACCCCTGGGTCCACCGATGCCCGAAGCCATTATCCCTGGACTTTTTCCACAGTGAGACTCTATGAAAAACTGTCATATTGGTGTGCAGGATGTGAATGCACAACTCCAGGGGGTAGCTGGACCTATGTACCTGCCTTATCTCCTGTACTAGATTTTAAATCTCCTGAGCACAGGGATGGGACTCTATCTAGCCTCTGCATCCCACAGTGCCTGGCACACAGTGCATACTCGAGAAATAATTACCAAAGAAACTGTAAGGTTTCAACCAGATGACTGGCACTTCCAGGATTCAATTTTTGCCGGTAGGTTAGTCAGTTAGTCAGTAACTATTTTTTGGTGTGAACAACACGGATAAAAACCCTGCCCTCACAGAGCTGGCACTGCCTGAGTACGGCTTTCAAGATACCAAATGGGCTGAGCCAACCTCTGTACCTAGGGCACTAGAAAATGGGAATGACCTCTTGATTAATGAACTGGTTCCACCAAACACCTCAACCCTATGCACACCTGCAGGATTCAGGCTACAATCCATGACTGATGAAATAATTTCTTAACACTATCTTTACACCAGTTTAAAGAATCTCTAGTGGGGCTCTTGGGTGGCTCAGTCAAGAGCATCCAACTCTTGGGGCGCCTGGGTGGCTCAGTTGGCTAAGTGTCTGACTTTGGCTCAGGTCATGATTTCACAGTCCGTGAGTTCAAGCCCCGTGTCGGGCTCTGTGCTGACAGCTCAGAACCTGGAGCCTGCTTGGAATTCTGCGTGTGTCTCTCTCTGCCCCTCTCCCACTTGCACTCTGTCTCTCTCTCAAAAATAAACATAAAAAAAAAAAATTATTTATTTATTTTGAGAGAGAGAGAGAGAACAAGCTGGGGAGGGCCAGAGAGAGAGAGAGGGATAGAGAATCCCAAGCAGGCCCAGCACCGTCAGCACGGAGCCTGATGTGGGGCTCAAACTCATGAACAGTGAGATCATGACCTGGGTCGAAACCAAGAGCCAGACGCTTAACTGACTGAGCCACCCAGGCGCCCCTAAAAAAATTTAAAAAGACTCTTAATTTTGGCTCAGATCATGATCTCAGGGTTGTGAGACTGAGCCCTGCATCGGGCTCTGCATTGGGTGTGGAGCCTGCTTGAGATTCTCTCTCTCCCTCTCTCCCCAACTCACTCTTTCTGTCCCTAAAAGAAAAAAAAAAAAAGAATCTACAAATAACAGAAATGATTCCTGGGGCGCCTGGGTGTCTCAGGTGGCTAAGCATCAACTTCGGCCAAGGTCATGATCTCACGGTCATGGGTTTGAGCCCCACATCCCACATCAGGCTCTGCTGTCAGATCCTCTGTCCCCCCACCTCTCTGTCCCTCCCCTGCTCACACACACTCTCTCCCTCTCTCAAAAATAAACAATAAAACAGCAATAATAATAATAATAATAATAATAATAAAAGGTGATTACTAACTGCTCTGCGAAGCAGGTTATGCTTAATCACAACCCTAGAAAATAAGTTCTATTACTGTTCTCACTTTACAGATGAGAAAACCGAGACAAAACAGGGTGAGATGGGTCACCTACATTTATAACTGCTGACCAGGTGACAATCATTCTTAAGCGCTCTTCTGTGTACTAATCCATGCAGTCGCCACAACAACCATAGGAGATAAACACTATTGTTTTTATCACCCCCATTTTACAGATGGGAAATCAAGGCAAAGAGATCTAATGACTTGCCCAAAGTCACAGAACTAGAAAAAAAAGTAGGAGAAACTGGATATGAATGCATGGAGCCTGACACAGAGCCATTTTGCTATGGAAATATTTGATGCTTGCTTCTAAGGAGAGCAGGTGAGAGGGGTGAGCCATGACCCGCCAACGTGAAGGGAAAGAGGGGGCATCATGGACTTCCAGAAACGCAGCTGAAACAGCACCGGGTTCCCACTGAGGCTCTGGCTGTGGGCCCTTGCACTGTCTCTTGCCCTCTCTGGACCTCCCCGTCCGTGTCGTGAGAACCTGTCCTCGAGGACGGCCAGGCCCCTTCTCGGCGCTGGACCGGCAAACTCAACCCAGACTCTCTGGCCACGTTCCTCTCTCAGCCACAGAGAGGTGGACCAGACACGTGGCTGAGAAGCTTCAAAACTGTGTTCCCAAAATATCTGAGCGACTGGCAGATGGAGATGTTGTGTGCAGGCGCGGGAGGAGCACGAATTAGAAATAAAATGAGAGATGCCAGAGAGAACATAAACAGCGTTGGAGGACAGGATGGAGCCTGGGGGTGCTCTTCTGCTTCCCTGTTTCTGAAGTTCTTGTTCAGACCAGCAAAAAGGCATTTGTTTGTTCATTCCATCTACCACCCATGTAGCAGTTTTTACTGAGCATCGACTATGTGCCAAGCACCGGGTCAGGCGGTGGGACAGTTTGTCATACTGACTTGGATGGGAATCTTTAGAACTTGGACATCCCTTGAAGCATACAGATGCTCACAGAGCTCTTCCTCCACTTGGAGTGACACTCAACGTGATTAAAAGTGCCCACACGCTCGGCACCGCACGGTTCATATCTCAGGAGGACCAACGGGAAACCAGTTCAACGACAGCCTCACCACCAGCTGCCCCCCGCCCCTTGGCCTGCCCAACAAGAGGAGAGGCAGAGAGTATGTCCCCATCGGCAGCAAAGACGTCAACAGACACCCAGCCTTTCCCTGTTTCCTAACCCTAACCTCCTGCCCGCGCCCTCTCTCGCAAACCGAGAAAAGAAAGGTCTTGAGGTTGCCTTCAAGGAAGTTCAGAGCGGTTTTACTTACAGCCAGGGAGGAGTCTGGGCAGGGAAAGGTCCCAGAATTTCAACTTCGTCCTCACTCGACTGGCAACAGCTGGACTCATAACACTTCTGACAGCAATGCCTGAAAGTCCATCTGCACAGCAGCAGATCGGAGATTCTAGAAAGAAAACCCTGAGGCCATTGGGGGAGGTGGGCAGTGGAGAGGAGGAGAGGGGGAGTGGGGGGGGGGGGGTGTGGGAGGGGTGGAGAGGAGGAAAAGGAAAAACACCCGAAATTACAAGCAGCTGATCCCTGATGAGAAATAATGACATTCAGGAGGTCTGTCTCTGCTGCTGAACACTTAGAACAAAATGTTTTCCGTTTCTATTTACCAACTGCAGGCACAAAGATGGCAAACACCAACTCGATGAAGCCATTAATAGCGAGCAAAACATTCACAGGTATTCCCTTTTGTAGTTTATGTGAATGTCATTCTTGACATGTGGGTGGTTTATACAACATCATGAGGGCTATACAATATGTTCTCGAAAACACAATGAATATTACTGTCTTCTTGAAAGCAAAGCAAAAAGATTTTTTTTTTTTTAAATAATCTCCGTGACATGAAAGTAAACAGAGGTAATCAAACGGAGTAAGGAGGGGGTGGGGAGGGATATCCACCTCTTCTCCCTTAGTGTGTTTTCATCGGGATCTCCCTTCCACAGAAACGCAGCGAAACTGTGCCGCTCTTAACCTCCAGTTATTGCTTTAATATTCAACGTCCCCACAGCCCCACATAAGACTCCAAAATGAAAGGCAAGCACTTCGTGATCAGAAACCAGACCACACGAATCATCGAATTAACCCACCTCGTTTAAAGGTTCCAACTGCCCTTTTAGAGATCCACGAAGAAGCCAAGGGGCGTCAGGGGTGAGAGGATTACAAAAAGAGAGACAAGACCAGTTTAGCAATATTCCAGCAACTCACAAAAGAAAAAAGAAAGAAAGAGGGGAAAAAAAAAAAAAAAAAAAAAAGCCCTGCATCTTTCCACTTACCATCCTGGGAAGGGAGCTGACTCCCTAACAAGGTGCTGCTATCTGCGGGGCTGCTGGTAGCCTCCTGGCTAACCAACACCGAATAAATGGGAAACTTTAGCATTTCGATTTGATTTGCACCGTATGCTGTTATGAATCAGAGCGGGTGGATAGATAGTCATGCTATCCAATGCAGCCACGCTTGGGAAGAGCAAACCTTCCTATACAGAAATAGCCATAAAGCCAACCCAAAAGGACATGACTAGCTAACATGCAGGCAGGCACACAGTGGATGTCACTTGGCTCCCGCACCCTCCCAGAGGCCCTACCTTACAATTCTGCTCCAATGGTGATGGTGGGGAGTTCCTATGACCACCCACAAACACAGGGAGCCCAAAAGGAAGCCATAATCTGGTCCTGGGGAGGGCGGAGGGGGTGGGGCTACCTCCCTTTTCAGCCCCACCTCCCACCCCCACTTCTTCTCACAGGTTTCCAAGGCACAGATTCCCTCCCCCTCTTCAAGGGAAGAGTCACAGTGGCTTCCAAGTGAATGGGCCAAGTAAACCAGGTAGATTAGGAGCTCCACATCCCAGCCTGGGATATATCCCAGAGAGGAACTCAAACTCAGAACTTTAAATCAAGAGGGAGAAAGTTACCCTCTTTTTCATTTCCCTTTCTAGGAGGTCTCCCTTTGGTATCATCATGTGTTAACGGGTTTCTCACATTTGCAAATCCCCCCCACCCCCTTTCTTTTTTAAATAGAGAGCAAACCTCAGCTCAGAGCCTGGGACCTAACTAATCACGTGGCATTACTATCATCCTGTTTATTCTTCCGGTTGCCTTCTGCTCATATCAAGTGATTCTGGTCTTCCATTATGCTAGTGACATAAAGTTTCCTTTTCAAATGATTTTAAGTAAAAAAAAAAAAAAAAAAAAGCGAGCCCATTTATAGGAAAAAGTATTAAATAAATCTGGTACAAGGGATAGCTCACAAAAAATTCAAAAATCCTTGAAGTGATAAGGGAATGGTTACGGCTTGGGAAACGAAGTCTCAGGCACTAATCACAAACTCTTCCCAAAGCAAAACTGGGAACCCTACATGGCAAGGCCTGAAGACGCTTGGGGGCCACACAGAGTTGAGTGGTTAAGTGTTAGTGCTGCCATCACCACCTGCCAATCACGTGACTTGGGTTAAGTCAGGGGGCCACTCTGAACCTTAGTTACCTGTCTTTCATGGAATGGCTAAGCTAGGACTCGGACTGTGCAAATGCCCCACTACAAAATATCTGCACCCTTTCTGTGGCTTTATGAGAACAAGGTGGTTTGTCAAGACCAGTTGGAACCTACTAGGCACCACAGGCTGTCCAGGCCGGCCCACGCAGGTAAAAGCAGGAAAAAGCTATGCCCTCATGCGCTTACAAATGAAAGTGCTTGAAAATGTTTCAAATCAAGTGCAAGGATAAAGTGCTTTTTTCCAACAGTCCATGCCCATTCTTTTCATAGAGGAAAGCATTTCCTGGGTGTGTGGCAATCAAAAGACACCATTTATAAAACCATGTGAGTAGAGACCAGGCCACTACAGGGGCCCAATCATCCAGCTTTCTCAAACCCCAGGTTCGGCAAGATGAGAGAAACCAAGGAAAAGGAAGAGGAGAGGGAAGAAGCTAAGACACGCTTGCCATGCATTGGGTCCACTGGGTTCATGTATTTGACTGGATGGAGGAGCACTGATTCAAGCCAGAAAGAAACAGGAAGAAGGAGAACCCAGACATTCTAGAACAAAGGTTGGCAAGCTATGACTTGCAAGGCTAAATCCAGCCCGCAACCTGTTTTTGCACGGTCCTCCAGTTAAGGATGGTTTGTACATTTTTAAATGGTTGCAAGAAATCAAAAGTACTACTTCTTGACTAGTGCAAATAGTTTTATTGGAACTCAGCCACGCCCATGCATTTACTATTATCTATGTATGTGTGGCTGTCCAGCGCCACGGTCAGAGTTGAATATTTGTGACAGGCCACGTAGGTCTCCAAGAAAAAAGTTTACTCTCTGGATCTTTATAGAAAAAGTTTCACACCTTGTTCTAGAAGCAAAGACAGTATCACCAAGCCATTCTCATATTAGCTGTTTAACAAATTCCTCAGATTCCCCATCCTCCCTTCCAGATCCCACCATGACCCCTAAGCAGCTGTGTGACCTTGGGCAAATCACTAATCTCTGTCCTGAAAGTGGTTATTAAAAACCACAGAAGCATGTTCTAATATTGTTTATTTCTCACTGGATTCTGAAGGGCAGAGACTGCTGTTTTCACAGCTGTATCCCCAGTGCCCACACACAGTAGGTGGTCACTCGGGTGGTTGTTGGGTGACTGCTGAAAAACCCCACAACAACATACAGCACACAGTATGTGCACAGTAAATGTGACCTTCAGTGAACTTGAAAAGAGGACCTAAAGATTGCATGGAAGCCAATGGAGCAAATCTAAGCCAGGAGAGGGATGGGGAGACCAAGGCAGGTGACAGAGCACAGAGTTCCTGGCAGGCTGAAAAGTCTGAGGACGAGAGAGATGTGACCAGTGGGGAACTGGGAAACCAGCAGCCACCCCCACCCCCCAGCTGTAGCCGAGGGTAGAAGAAGTGAGCCCAGATGCACCCTAAATGAGGGAACCTGTAGGCTTCTCTGCTGGGCTCTGAGGAGCCAACCCCAAAAAGCAAGCGGCTCCACGGGTCTGACTGCAGGTCTGACTGCATGACCTTGGCGCTGACCTGTCGCCACTGCCTCCCCCACCCCGCACCCCCCACCCCACACACACACACACCTCGTATAGAAGAGAAAGGTCTGGTAGTCAAGCAGCCTCCCCTCAAGAAGGATGCTTGGAAATCATTTCAGTTCAAGGATTCTTGTGAGAGTTTCCTCAAGGTGATGGGGGTCCACAACTCCCAGACCACAATGCAATGGCCGAAAGTGATCGGTTGCTCCCGCCCCCCACCAACAGCACGCCTATGGTGTGTCCCCCACCCCTCAGCACCCAGGGTCCGGGAGAGACGACGTCCTTGTCCCTCCTGGCCGGAACAGCCGCCTCAGGCTCGCTCCGCCGGCCAATTAGCCAGAGCCGTCGCCACGGCAACGGCAGCTGGCGGGCCGGGCGGCTGGCGCGTCCCGGGCCGCCCTCCCGGCGGCCCCTCCCCAGGGGTGGGGTGCAAGGGGAGGGGGTGGGGTAGGGGGGGCTGAAAAGTCCGCCCCAACCCCATTCCCTCCCTAGGAGGAGAGGGCGCCCGTGCAGAGTCCGCAGGGGCCGTTCATCCCCGGGTGTGGGGGTCCCCAGCCCCTTCTCCTGGGGCGTACCCCACCGCTGCACAGGTTGCGTGCCCTCGGGCACCCTTTTTCTCGAGGCAAGTTTGTGGGAGCCCAGCCGTGTGCCCTCCCTTGGCGGGCTCACAGCCGGAGGGGGCGCAGCACCCCCCACCCGCACCGCGGACCTTGCCCCCCAGCCTCAGCCCTACCTGGATGTACGCCATTTTCGCCCTCGCGCTCACTCCGGCCCGGGCATGGCGCCGCCACGGCCACTTTGCCCTCGCCAACAGGGGAGTGGGGGGAGAAAGCGAAGGGGGAAAGGAAGAAAAAGGCAGCCGGGTGGCCCCAGACGTGACTGGCGTGGCTGATGAGCGGCGCCCGCCCCTCCGCCGGCCGCCCCGTCCTTGCCTTTCCCTGCGTTCAGGCTCTCGGAGTCGGGGCCGCCTCCCAGGTTGGGAGAGCAAGGGCGCCTGGAGCCCCCGCCTCGGCCACCCTCGCTGTCCGGCGTTCCCCCCGAGGCGCTCCCCTGGCTGGAATGAGGCCGGGGCGCCTGGGGAGGGAGCCCGGGGCGGCCGCGGGGACTGCAGCGACCCCGGCGCAGGCGGGGCTGGAGACGCCGGGGCCGGTGCGCGCCAGAGGCGGGGGAGGGGATGGGGAGGCGGGTGGGAGGGGGCGGTGCGCGGGTCAGCCCATCCGGTCGGCACGCGGGCTGGCACCTACCGAGAGCAGAGCCCCCGGGACAGCCTTGAAGCCGAGGGGGCACAGTCCTGCCCGCCATGGAGTCTGGAGCGGGGAGGGTCCTCCCCACCACCCCTCTCCCAGTCCAGCTCGGACAAACTTTATTCCCGCCCCACCCGACGAGCCTAGAACTGTTGCGGCGAGGAACGCAGGGGCCAAATGAACCGGAGCCTTAAGATAAGGTGGGGCGTGGGGCACCCCGAGGGAGGTGCTGCGGCCGGGGTCGCAGGGGCGTGCGAGGAAAGCGGAGCGCCCCTTTGCCCTAAACCTGCCCGAGTTGCGCCCTCGGCTCAACAGGTCTGGCGCGGGGCGGCCCGGCAGCGCCACCCAGCGTCGCGCCCGCGACGTGCGCGCCTCTGCCGGCTCGAAGCTCCGCGCCAGCGAGCGTGCGCCCTCGGGCGTGTCCATCCTGTCCCGCTTGCTCGCGTCTCCGGGGCGCCCAGGGCCTGGATTCCTCCCCGGAGCCGGTTCTCCCACCCCGGGGCCACAGAATTGGGGCCCACTCTGCACAGAGGGATTTGAAGTGGAACATTGCCCTCCGCCGGTTCTCTTTTTAAAATCCCCAGCCGTCTCCCGTTTATCAACTCCTCTGTCTTTTCATCACTAAAAATGACTTAAAATCTCTGTCTGCCCTGCCTTTTCTCCAGGGCCAACTGAGGGAATGAACGTGCAAGTCATAAACAAAAGGTGTAATGTGCACATGTGTATATATTCTTTGTAAAAATCTAACAGGTTTACATTTTTTAGTATGTAATATTTCATTCGAAGCACGTGGCATGCAAAGTGCCCAGCGTTTGTAATCCGGCAGGCACTGTGCTCAACACTTCACAGGCGTGATTGCATTTCATCGTCCTCTGCCTTGCTCGCTATGCGTCAAGCACAGCGCCTGGCCAGAGTAGGCGCTCGGTAGTTTCTGCTGTTGCTGTTGACTCCTCTTAACCGTTTGAGGGGGGTGCTGCAGTTGCCCCCGGTTCCCAGATGAGGAAACCGGGGTGCAGTGAGGTAGATCCCCTCCAGCTACAGCTGGTAGCTACACGCACTGGCCTTTGAATCCGTACAGTGTGCGCTCCTGACCACTTAATGGTATTTATCTATAATGTTTCTTCAGCGATGGATGGAAACGGTGCTTGGGGGGAGAGGGCTTCACAGAGAAGAGCTGTCTACCGGGGTGGGCGTTTGGGTGGGGGAGCGGGGGGTTGGGGGACTTGAGAGAGGTGACAGCGTTTGCCAGGTGTTCCCAGGAAGAATAGCTAACCTTTCTGAGACCGTGTGCCAGGCTCTGCTTTAAACCTTTTACACAAGTACAACTTTCAATTCTGATAACCATGAGGTGAGCTCTGTTACTATCTCTAGATGAGATTACTCTCTCTAGATGAGACTAGAGGAGGTTGAAAGCGGTGAGGCAACTTTCCCCGGGGGGTACTGGCATTGAGGAGCTGAGACTCAAACCCTGACAGCCTACACCAGAATCCTTCCCCTAGCCGCCACACCATACTGCCTCACAGTGCTGGGTATTGGGGGAAGGGGGAGGAAACCCTTGGGGTTGGTTTGATCCCTTAATCCCTAAAGACTTAAAACTGTCTGAGAAAACCAAGCACCCCTCCTCCAATGCAGCCAGTTATTTTAATTTAACTCTCAAGGCCCAGCTCCTCACAGCTGTGCCATTCTGCCTCC
The DNA here is from genome assembly GCF_024362965.1 of Panthera pardus. Classification (NCBI taxonomy): domain Eukaryota; kingdom Metazoa; phylum Chordata; class Mammalia; order Carnivora; family Felidae; genus Panthera; species Panthera pardus. Next base: position 10,558,835 of record NW_026526980.1, read on the forward strand.
AAAGAAAGCATGAACAAGAAGTCAGCTCGAAGTCATTTGTCAGATGTCACTCCAAGACTGGCTTTCCGGGTCCCCAGCTCTGTGAGCCTCTCCCTGCTCTTCACAGGGACCTGTAGTCTGGGCTTTGAGGTATAATCTGGACTCAGACCAAGGCTGTGCCTGTTAGGACAAGGCAGCTGGCACCCACCCGGGTCTCGGTGGGAAAACCCCCAGTTCGGAATTCTGCAGGGTCCCTGAACTTAGGAAAGAAAAGAGTTACATCTCCCTTGTCACTAACCTCTGCGTGCAATCCATTATCTCCTTTCATTAAGGAGCAGGCAGCAAACCACGACAATCTTAACTTTTACCTGGGTTTGTCACCGATAGAAATAGAAGTCAATAGAAATCAGATATATTCACCTCACATTACAGTTGTTGTGAATAACTTGAAATTTTATTTACATTCTTTACTGCTTGAAAATCACAACCAGTAGATCTTTCTATTGAATGCATTAATGAAGAATCACATACATTACCATATTTAAATTGGTTTTACATTTTTGATAAGTGTGTTTCATTAGAATCATTTCAGGGGCACCTGGGTGGCTCAGTCAGTTAAGTGTCCGACCCTTGATTTGGGCTCAGGTCATGGTCTCATGGTTTGTGCGATTGAGATCCACATCGGGCTCTGCGCGGAGCCTGCTTGGGATTCTCTCTCTCCCTTTCTTTCTGCCCCTTCCCCACTGTCGTGCTCTCTCAAAATGAAGTAAATGAAAATAAATACATATATAAACAAATAAACATTAAAAAAAGAATTATATCATTTCCCTATAATCCTATGTATTCCACTCTATGATTTAAAGACATTATTCTGAGATGGGGTCTACAGACTTCAAAAGACTAGCAGGGGGTCCATGGCACAGAAGGGATTAGGAACCCCCGCAAGTGGCAGGTTCATTAGCTTAGGGGTGAGAGTCAAAACTGCCACGTAGTTGTCTGGCTGGAGCAAAGGGAGAGTGTTGCCAGGTGGGGTTTACATGTAGGAGAGGCCAGATGCCTGGCAACCTGGTAAGTTACCCTGTAGGAGAGCAGGAAGGGTCAGGCCCAGAAAGATTTTGGCAGGTGTGTGTGTGTGTGTGTGTGTGTGTGTGTGTCTGTGGACATGGGGTACACAAGCCTGGAGGCAGGGAGGATGTTGTAGCAATCCAGGTATGAGGTGATTCGAGACTGAACAATGGTTATGGCAATGAACCGATAGCTGTAACTGAATAAGCAGTGATGAGGTTCTGGAAGGCAGGGGAGGCTGGAGGAAGGCAGGTTTGCTGGGGGAGTAGTTGGGGTTTTATATTTGGGTATGTTGATCTCAGATATGTATTATGTAGGGTTCCTGGAAGAAACTCAATTCCATCCAACAAGAAAGAACTTATGGGCTCATTAAGTGGGAAGTCCAAGGGCAAATCCTAGTGTCAGGGCTGGATTAGAGATGCAAAAGAAGTCATAAGGACTCACTCTCTCCATATCACACCTCTTCGCAGCTTTTCTCTGACCATTGGGCTTTTTTTTTTTTCCCTGGGATGGGTTTGCTTCACATGGCAGGAAGATGGCCATTAGTGCACTTGAGTTTAGATTTTAATAGCTTATGCTCCAAAAGTAAGGGGGACTTTTAATGAAATCTTAAGGAAAAACTCTAAGTGGTCCTGCTTGGGTTAAGTGCCTACCTCTGGACGAAGCACTGTGTCCAAAGGAGCCAGCACGCTGCTTGCGTCCACCTGGACCAGTTGCACAGAGGTCGTGAGCCACCATCTCACAAAGACCACGTAAAGAGGGAGAGGATCAGGTTCCCTAAAACAGTTCAGACCCTCCTAACAGAGAACGGGGCTCAGATTAGCAGAAGAGTTAAGGCTTCAGCCACCTCCTGGGGGCGCTTGTGGGCTCACCTCAGTCTACAGCCTCTTAGAGGAACCTGGCGCCTCATCAAGACCCAACCCCAGATGGCAGACGCATAATAATGGTTTGCTCTTCAGGGTCCTTCAGAAGGTAGTTAGAAAAGGCAGTGCAAACCACAGACCTCAGGGTATCTATTGTAATTAAAAAGTGCCAGAACAGCAAAAAGCAGTCTCTGGCAACCATATAGGCAATACGCATTCTGGTTAGGTGACTTTCTATTTCTGCCAAACAGGCTGACGGTACTTGTCTCCTAAGTCAGTTTTAATTATACGGCTTCCCGAACATGCCATTCAGATTCTGTTTTAGCTGTGCCTGTAACCCTGGGCAGTGTTTCTGAACTCTGGGGAAGTAAGAAGGCTCTGGGCTAATTAAATCGCTGGTCTGGCAATAGGAAGGGCAGCCACCTGTTAAGTATGAGCTCCAGGGCTGACATGACCAAGTAATCCCATGTAAGGAGTTGGACCCCTTTCTTCTCCATCTTTACCAAAGGGCAGTGTGGTTTGATGATCACAAGAATCTGGAGTCCAGTCCAGCCTTGTCTACATAATAGCTGTGTGGCCTTAGGCAAGCCCCTTAATCCCTGGGAGCCTCAGTTTTCCTTCCCAGCAGAATGGGTATAATACTTCCCTCTGAGGGCTGGTGTGGAGTCAAGCAAATGAGAAAAATGTATGTGAAACACTAGTGTGGGTTCACAGTGAGTGGTTCTCTGTTTCTTTCTCCCATAACATTGAATCTGTGGCTGTGGTGCCTCTTAGTCTATTTTAGAGTTGGATGGAAATGTGGGTTAGGGAGGAGGAAGGGACAAAGTGGAGGTTAAAATCCTGGCCTCTAGGATCAGCCAGGACTGGGACTAAATCATGCCACCTGCCACTTAGCAGCCATGGGACTTGAGACAATTCTGCATCTCAGCTCCCTCTTCACTGAATGGGACACTAGCAGCCACTATTTCATGGAGGTGAGGACTCTACAGGCCAGTCTATATCCATCCCTTGGCACGGTGCCCACCACTGAGGATCTGCTCCAGAAATTCTAGCTATCACTATTTTTGGTTTTCAAAATAGAAACAACCACACAAAGTTGCTCTTATTACTAATAACTGTACTAGGTGCTTTACTTACCCTAGACGGTTTTCTCTTTCTTGTTGGTGGCCAACACTCGGAGGAGAGAAAGCCACATCACACACTAGCAGTCATTCTCAAACTTGACTGTGCGTGGACGTGGGGGGCGGGGGATGGTGTTTGGTTAACATCCCTATTCTCAGACTCCTCACCCAGACGTTCTGATGCAGTGGGTGGAGGACGCGGTCTGCAGTTCTGCATTTCCTAACAAGCTCCCAGGAGATGCTGATGCAGGTGGTCCACAGTTTGACCTTGACCTTGGCATGCCAGGACATCATCTTTGTGATGCTCGCATGCCTCCCGCCTAGGAGGACGATCACTGCTGGTGCCAATCCGTTGGCTGGAATGAGTCAGGGTGGGGGGCTGCACCGGGGCAGGGGTGCACCTGACGGTGCCCATAACCCCTGAAGATGTCTGGCTCACTGGTGACACTTCACCTCCAGCTGATCTCTGCATGGCACTAGACCTGTCATCTTGTATGCTGCCTGCTGGCATCACTTCCAAGGATCTTGCTGAAATGAAGGAGTCTGATGGCCTAGCTTTTGCAACGCTCACCCCATCTTACCTCCAGCCCCCACACTGGTTCAAGAATTTCTACCACATATGCCCCTGTCTGAGGCTGGTGACTACATTCACCTCTCCACCCCATGATTCAGAAAAGGGTAGCTAATTATTTAGTCTTCAAGAAGGAAACTCTGAGGGCGATTTAATAATGGGCTGCAAACATCTGAAGAGCTATTAGCAGGGCACTGGTGACCACCTGTTCCCTCTCTGCACCACATACAGGAGAAACAGAGATGGGATTTAACTGCACAAACAGAACAGAGAGCCAGGGGAGACACGAGTGTGATGGCACAGATGTGGTTTTAAGGGGCAGCATATAAAATCTACCTTCGTAGGACATATGACAAGGAAAGAGCTTTGAGTCTGATGTGTCATCTTCCCCCAGAGGCCAGCAGCAGGGTCTGATGCTCTGGACAGCTTCAAAGGAAAGATTCTGTCCTTCCTCAGCCCTGCGCCCTGGTGCCAGGCACACTGTAGACCAGTGGTTCTCAAAGCATGGTCCCTGGTCCAGCAACATCAGCAGCTCTGGGACCTTGCTAGAAATGCAGACTCTCAGTCCCCACCCTGCACCTAGTGAATCAGAAACTCTGCAGGTTCGGGGAGGGGGACCAGCAAGCTGTGTTTCAACAAACACTCCATCCAGGTAATTCTGAAGCTGGCTGAAGGGTGAGAACCACTAAGTTTCCAACTTCACTGTGCATTCCACTCACCTGGGGATCTTATGTTCTTGTTTTGTTTTTTAATGTTTTAGTTTTTATTTTTGAGAGAGTGCAAGTTGGGGAGGGGCAGAGAGAGGGGGTCAGAGAATCCAAAGCGGGCTCTGCACTGGCAGCAGAGATCCCCACATGGGGTTCAAGCTCAGGAACTCAAGAACCCAAGATCATGACCTGAGCCAAAGTTGGATGCTCAACCGACTGAGCCACCTAGGTGCCCCATCACCTGGGGATCTTGTTAAATGCAGTCTCTGACTTATCAGGTCTGGGGCAGTAGATCCCAAGATTCTGCATTTCTAACAGCCTTTAAGAGTGGTCCACAGACCACACTTGGAGGATCGAGGATCCAGAACAAATGCCAGCTCATGTCATTCCTCCACCTGAAACCCTCCAGCAACTCTCATCTAAGGTAAAAGTTAAAAAGGTCCCACATAATAACCTGGCCCCTCATTACCTCCCCCGCTGTCCTCACCTCTGCTTCCCTACCCCTTGCACATTCCACTCCAGACACAATGACCTCCTCACTGTTTCTTGAACACCCCAGACAAGTTCCTGCCCCAGGGCCTTTGCACTTGTTTCTTCCTCCTGTTACACTCCTCCCTCTGAGCTCCCCCTTGCTTGCTCACTCGTTCACCTCTATGCAGGGAGCCTATGAGATGGCCCATAATGATTCTGCCCCTGCTATTGACATCCATGCATAAAATCCTCCCATTCAATATGGGCAGAACTTATCACAGGTGATGAGATGTCACTTCTGTGATTAGGTTACATAAGGCAGTAATTTCTGTCTTGGTAGCCGGCTCTTTCTGCATGACACAAGCTTCCATGTTGGAGAGACCCACATGGCCAGGAGATAAGGATGCCCAGCTAGAAACTGAGACACCCCCTCCCCCGCCCCACTCCAGTCCAATACTCCTAGAGGAGCTAAAATTCTGACAACAGGGGCACATGGGTGGCTCCGTTGGTTAATTGCCCGACTCTTGATTTCGGCTCAGGTCATGATCTCACAGTTTGTGAGTTCAAGCCCTACACAGGGCTCTTCACTGACAGCACAGAGCCTACTTGGGATTCTCTCTCCCCCTCTCCCTCTGCCCCTCCCCTGCTCACATGTACTCACTCTCTCTCAAAACAAATAAACATAAAAAATAAAATAAAATGGATACTTCCCTGGTTGAACCTTCAGGTGAGACCCCAGCCCAGCTGACCTCTTGACTACAGACTTGTGGGAGACCCTGAAGCAGAGGACCCAGCTCAGTCATACCCAGACTCCTGGCCCATCGAAACTGTGAGATAATAAATATGGGTTATTTTAAGCAGCTAAGTCTGTGGTAATTTGTTAGATAGCTTCAGACAATACAACATCCTTTAGGTTTTGCTCAAATGTCACCTTTTCAATCTGCTCTTCCTCAACTTTCCTCTTCAAAAGAGCAACCTCTTGCCTCTCCCAGGAACTCTGTTCACCTTCCCTGCTTAATTTTCTCTATAACACATATCACCATGCAACATACCTTACATCTTTCCTATTTTTTATGGTCTGTCTCCCCAACTAGAAGTGAGCTGTATGAGCTGAGGGGGGCTTTTTGTGGGTTTTTTTTTTTTTTTTTTTTGGTGTGTTTCTCCCACACCTGTATCGTTTATACCTAGAACAGTACCTAGCATGTAGAAGGCACTCAGTAGTATTGCTGAATGAATGAATGGATTTTGCCAACAATATCTGCCTTCCACGGAGAGGAGACAACTTTACATTTTCTCAGCCTAGCCACCCCACTGACCAATGAGATTTTTCCAGACATCCATATGTATCAAGCCAGGGAGGAACTAATGGCCGCACCTGGGTCTTGCCCCATCTCGTTAAGAGAGACACGGGGACATGTCCTGTATAGAAACTGAGACCTGCTGACACCCCCTGGGAGCAATTTTGCCTTCTCAGGGGAGCATGTGAGGTTTAACTCTTTATCCATGTTTCAAAGCAAGGCTCTTGGAGGCCTAGTACTCTTCCAAGAAAGAGCTTGTTCGAGGTGAAGAGGCATTCAGCGTCATCTAAAGAGCCATCGCCCTGAATGGCAGCTTGTATGTGAACATTCACAGCAGCACTATCCATAATTGCCTCAAAGTGGAAACCATCCAAGTGCCCATCGATGGGTGAATGGATAAACAAAATGTGGTATAGCCACACAATGGAATACTTTACAGCAATAAAAAGAAAGGAACATGCCACAACGTGGGTAACCTCAAAAACATTTTACTCAGTGAAAGGAGCCAGACAAGAAAGACCACGTGTGGTATGACTCCATTCGGATGAGATGTCCAGAAAAGCCAAATCTGTAGAGACAGAAAGGAGATTTGTGGTTGCCTGGGGCTGGGGGCCTGGGGCTGGGAGTGGGGAATGGATGCAGAGAGTTTTGGGGGGTAACGGAAATGTTCGAAAACTGTTTTTGCGATGATGGAGGCATGACTCTGTGAATTGCTGGAAATCATTGTACACTCAAAATGGGTGAGTTTTATGGTATGTAAATTACATGTCAACAAAGCTATTTTTAAAAAGACATTAAAATGAAAGCTCTTGCTTTCAAAAAACCTTTTGGTTTTTTCTTATTGTTCTATGTCTACAGGCTCTTCTCTCAAATTCGCTTTGAGAATTACGCTTCCTCACTTTTTAGATACATGTTTCTATGAAAGATCAATGCATAGCCCCCACTGGTGTTCCCATTAATACAAATCAAGGTTATAAACAGGCCTTATTTCTGCCCTGAGTAAGACAGTAAAAGGGGTCATAACATTCTGACACTTAAAAAAACAGGTTTTTTTAATGCTTATTTATTTTTGAGAGAGAGAGAGAGAGAGAGAGAGAGACAAACGGAGCATGAGTGGGGGAGGGGCAAAAAGAGAGGGAGACACAGAATCTGAAACAGGCTCCAGGCTCCGAGCTGTCAGCACAGAGCCTGACGCAGGGCTCCAACCACGAACTGTGAGATTGTGACCTGAGCCAATGTTAGACACTCAACCGACTGAGCCACCCGGGAGCCCCACATTCTGACATTTTTGAAGTGTTTGCAGACCCTTGGTTGTCTGACTTCACCACTGAGTGAACTGCACCAGCTCTAGGGATCTGTGCGCATCAGAGCTCCCACATTTACGCAGGGAGTGGGAGCAGTAGGAGTAACATCTTACATTGTCATTACAGGGGTTGTTAGAAGCACGAAGTACTCTTGATTAGTCTGTTTCTGGGTGACTGTAAGGTCCGTCACAATGCAACTTCAGCTTTGGTAGCCCCTAAACTGCCACTGTGAGTCAGTCGCAGACGTGAAGGGGGACGGGGCACTCTGACCCGCCCAGCCTGGCTCACGTCCCCGTGTCTAAGGGGGGAGACGACACACTGTGATTGGCAGCACCACAGGCAACACGTGGAAAACAGAAGGGCAGAGCCCACAAAGAAAATAGGGAGGGTAAAAAGACAAACACCGCATGACCATTACATTACTCTCGTGTGCAGAAAAATTGTAACAGGCCAAGATGTCCCATGGCCAAGGACAGCCAAAGTGGACTTCACAGTAGGTAGGTGATGGTTTAACAGGTGCTCATAGGGATATGCCCTCATGGTTATATTCAGATCCACCCTGAATATATCCAGGGGCAGCAAGATTTTCTTTTTTTTTTTTTTTTTTTTTTTTTTTGAGAGAGAGAGAGAGGGCCACAAGTGAGCGAGGGGCAGAGAGAAATAGAGAGAATCCCACAAGGGGCACAGAATGAGAGGAGAGAGAGAAGCAGGACTCACCTGAAGTGGGGCTTGAGCTCATCCGATGTAGGACTCGAACTCACAAACTGTGAGATTGTGCCCTGAGCCGAAGTCAGATGCTTAATGACTGAGTCTCCCAGGCGCCCCGATTTTCGCTTCTTAAAGACAGCGCCATACACATCCGTGTCCTCTCTCTTCATTCAAGAGGAATTACAAGTGTTGAATGATTCTGGGAAAGCACGGGATCCCAACGTGATGGTCGCTGGCTGGCCCACGGGGGTGGGCACTCAGGGTCTGCCAAGCCCCCTCCGCTCCTCACTCTTCTGCTTATACAGGACTGGCTGTGCATCATTTTCGGGGCTCTGTGCAAAATGAAAATGCAGGGCCCCTTGTTCAAAATTATTAAAACTCTCGAGACGACAAGGACAACGGGCATCAAGCCAAGCTTAGGATCTTCTTGAGCACAGGAGCCGTACCACTGTCACTAAAGCCAGCCCTGTCCTCGTGATACAAATCTCTTTTTTCTTGTCCTGCCTGAAGGACTCTCGTAACTCCTCTCCTTCTCTGAATCACTCCTGCATCCTCTCCCCCTTTGCCCACACCCCCACTCTTACCCAGTATTGAAAACTAAAACATACAAAAACACCTTCCCTGGCAAGCTCAAATCCAAATATCTCTGGGGCTGGAGAGTTCTGTGAGGAGAAAGGGATTCTTACTGTAAGATTTTTATTCTGGGGCACCTGGGTGGCTCAGTCAGTTAAGCATCCAACTTCAGCTCAGGTCATGATCTCACGGTTCATGAGTTCAAGCCCCACGTCAGGCTCTGGGCTGAGAGCTCAGAGCCTGGAGACTGCTTTGGATTCTGTGTCTCCCTCTCTCTCTGCCCCTCCCCTGCTCACGCTCTGTCTTTCTCTCTCTCACAAACAAATCAACATTAAAAAATAATAAAAATAAGAGTTTTATTCTTAAAAAATATGTACATTATTCAAGCATGTCCCACAGTATTTATTCTCATCCTTGCCCAGAAACAGCCCCAGTATCTTTCATGGGTCTCGGGTCAAAAAAGCCAAGTAGCTTTCTGAGCGGAATCCCAATCACTAGGGTTTTTGATGCTCGATGGTATTCAATTACTATTCTGTTTTTTGAGCCTTTACTATGTGGCCAAGCACTGCCCTAAACACTTGAATACTTGTCTTCCTTACCATCCTCACAACTCTGTGAGCCAGACACAGAGGCAGCTCCCACTTTTCAAGAAAAAAAACTGAGGCCAAGAGATATTCAGCAAACCGTCCCAGGCCAGATAGCTAATAATTGGCAGAGCTGGGATCTGAATGATGTCTGACAGCGAGCAAAATTCCCGCTCTTTCTGTTACACCAAACAACGCCTGACGCCTGATCATTCCATTTCTGACCCCATAGAGTTCAGGAGACTGAACATAGGACAGATGAAGGTATTAGTATCTTGTGCTATCAATGCCTTTTATAGTGCTCTAATTCCATGAAAATTGATCAACTTTGAAGGTTTTCATGGAAAAAAAGTCAAAGGCCAACCACAGAGCTTTGGGTGAAGACCAATGTCAAACCCCACTAGACTATCCATTGTTTTAGGTATTTGTAGGTTCAGAGATAAGATCTGGGAAGCCTGAGCTGCTATCTTCCTGAATAAAGCAAATGGGGGATCAGTAGAAATAAGCGTAAATCATTCTGCAGAGAAAGGGTGGGTGGGAGATTGCTTCAGAGCAGTGGAGAAGAGGCTAAGCTAAAAAAGTGGAAACTTACTCAGTTCTTCCAAAAACAATGCATAGATCATTTATTCTATCAAGTATATTGAAGCGCAAATTTCTATAAGCCAAGCATTGTCCGGGTGAGGGTATGGGAAGTTCGAGGCATGCCAACGCTCAGCTCAAAAGTCTTCCACGGCTCCCACTGCCTGCAGGATAACTACCCACCCTTGCCTGGCATGGCAGGCCTTCCCTAAGCTGCCTTCATCCTGTCTTGTAGAGGGAAGGCCTACCATGCATGGAAAACTGGAGAAGGGGAAGGGCTCCTACAGGGAAAGCTCAATTTAAAAAGTGAGGTCAGACATTAGGAAGGGAAGTATCTCCCGAGGGTCACACCCAGGTTAACAATGGGTCTGGGCTGACTTCACTCTTTGGGGGACCACATGTGCCTCCCTGACCACCAGAGCCACAGAACTCCCTGAGAAGTGGATCAGGTGCCCCCCCATGGTCTCAGAACGAATGGCATCTGACACCCAGAATTGTGCCTCTTGTTTGGGGATAAGTTCAGCTGACAAGCCTAGGCTTTTCCCTGGATCTGTCATGACCCAGAGAGTATTCCTGCCCATCAGGCTCCCTCCCTCTCCAAAGTAAACGCTGAGTTAATAACAGTGTAATTACCGGGTGGGGCTCCCTTCCAGACCTGCCCTCACACTGTGGGTTCAGCCAGTTTCTCAGAGAGAGGTGCATTTACCCATCCATTGCCCAGCCTCATCAAATCTTTTTTTTTTTTTAATGTTTATTTATTCTTGAGAGAGAGAGAGAGAGAGAGAGAGAGAGAGAGAGCATGAGCAGGGGAAGGGTGGAGAGAGAGAAAAGGAAACACAGAATCCAAAGCAGGCTCCAGGCTCTGAGCTGTCAACACAGAGCCTGATGCGGGGCTGGAACTGTGAGATTGTGACCTGAGCAGAAGTCGACGTGGCTTAACCAACTGAGCCACCTAGGTACCCCCCGGCCTCATCAACTCCTGACGGATCTCATCCGTAACACATCTGAGCCTCCTACCAAGCTCCTCACCCAAGTTCTTATAAGGCTCAAGTCCTTTCTTGTGTCAGACAAATCTTCCTTTGTTAAAAACTTTTTGATGCCACTTATGTCAACTGTGAAACACCCGCTAGCAAACTTGACTCTATGGTCCAGCTGTGCAAAACACCCAAGTGTCTGTTTCCTTCCATTCTTCTTTCTGGACCTGACACTCCCTTTCTGGTTCAGTACACTTACCTGTTAATGGTAACCCAGTCTCTTCTGATTGAAAACAGCCTTCTTCCAGGAGACGGAGTGAATAGAACACTTTCCACCAGCTCCAGGGGTGTCCCCAGCTCTGAGCCTTTTCCATGACAGATGCAGAGAACATGTCAGAATCCCAACAGCATTGTAGGGAGACCATTGAGTCTGTGGGACCTCCGTTTAGGGGGGGTCTCATCCCTCTTGTCTTTGCATGGGGATGGGGGCTAGGGTGAGGGCTGACCCTGTATTTGCACTACCTTTAAATTTTGTGTCCCAGGTGCCTCCTTTGCCTGACCCTAGTCCTGGCCCTGCTCTGCATGTGGCCTTCTGTTCTTGCTGCTTTTCGCTGAGGAGTGGCAGGTCTATGCTGGTCTGGACTGTACTGGCTCCTGGATCTCACGCTGGAACCCATTCCCAGTGGCTGTGGGTCCTGCCTGTGTCCCTGTGATTGCTTGTGTTTCTTCCCAGCCCCAGACTTGTAACGGTCCCCGGGATGGGGGTAGGGGTGGGTGGATTGTTGTAAACGCCAGGGGACTTTTCTGCAGCAGTCTGGACTCTGGGAGGCTGCCCCTGAGGCCACCCTCACCCCAGACCTTCCCTCAGTCTTGGTTAATCTACCACTGCCATGCCATACTGATGCACTGGGTGCCAACGTGGGTTTCTCCACGAGACATGCAATCCCTCCAGGCTGTGTTATGGTAAACTGAATACCAACTCTGTGAGTCCCCAGAACCTTGGTGGAGGCTCCTACAGCTCACTGGCGTTAGCTACTTCCTCCAGGAAGTAAGAATGAGGACTCTTAAACCTAATCTCTTACCTCACTTCCTCTCTCTCCCCTCCCCCTCCCAGCCCAGATGGTGGTTCTACTTCCCCATTACATATGGTAGGAATCCCCTTCCAGCATTACCTCATGACTGTTTTCTTCCTGCTCAGCAGTTACCAAAGAGTGGTCCCCAGACCAGCACATCAGCGTCACCCAGGAACTTGTAAAAACTGCAAAATCTTAGGGCCTAACTCAAGCCTTCTGAATTGGAAAGTGTGGGGGTGAGGCCCAGCAATTTCTATTTTGATGAGCTCTGCAGAGGGTTCTGATACACGTTCAAATTTGAGAGCCTCTGCTTTAGGGTCTGAATCGATAGTTTTGCCACCCTAGCTGCATCACCTGGGAGCTTTTAAAATTTCTTGATTGCTAACCTCCATCACAGACCCATTAACTTTGAGGCCCATGAAGAGATACACAAAGGGACACCTGGGCGGTTCAGTTGGTTATGCGTCCAACTCCTGGTTTTGGCTCAGGTCATGATCTCACAGTTCATGGGTTCAAGCCCCACATTGGACTCCATACTGCCAGTGCAGAGCCTGCCTGGGATTCTCTCTCTCTCTCTCTCTCTCTGCCCCTCCTCCACTCATGCCCAAGAGTGCATGCTTTCTCTCTCTCAAAACAAATAAACTTAAAAAAAAAAGGAGATACAGTCAAAATCTACCCAGCCTCCTCTAGATCAGCAACCTCCCCAGGTGACCCACAGACACGTAAGCATGATTGCCATTTTAGGCAATGAGGTTTCGGGGTGGTTTATTATCCAGCAGTAGCTAACTGATACACAGCACAGTAAGAACATCTGATAAGGCAGTGACTGATAACCTTACTTTCCTCATTCCCAGCCCTCAGTTCTGTTCTATGCCTGCTCTCCCCACTTTCCAGACACCACAAGCATACCCTGGCATAGGTATACCCCTATGTCTCTGCCCGAGCCTCAGCAAGCAGACCCGCCAGGAGCAGATGGAGCCTCTAAACAAGTTCCGGCCAACAGAAATACAATGTGAGCCACATGTTTAATTTAAAATTTTCAGCTGGCTGGGCACCTGGGTGGCTCAGTTGGTTAAGCGTCCAACTTTGGCGCATGATCTCATGGTTCATGGGTTCGAGCCCCGCATCGGGCTCTGTGCTGACAGCTCAGAGCCTGGAGCCTGATTCAGATTCTGTGTCTCCCTCGATCTCTGCCCCTCCCCCGTTCATGCTCTGTCTCTCTCTGTCTCAAAAAAATAAATAAAACATTTTAAAAAATTTATAAAATTTTCAGCTGGCCACATTTTTCAAAAGGTAAGAAGAAACAGTGAAATTAATTTTAACACTATACTGTGTCTTCTTAGATGTGTTATATATTTCCTTTATAGATTTTGCATATTTTCTTTAACCCAGTATCTCCAAAATATTGTCATTTCAACATGTGGTACTAGGCACATTGCAGGTGTTGACGAGCTGCATGTGGCTAGTGGTGACCATGTTGGATGGAGAAACTCCATGCAGATCACTGCACCTGTCCCTTCCAGAGCAGGGATGACAGCAGGAGTGAGGAAGAGACAGAAGGATCCGGAAGAGCTGAGCCTCTGCCAACCCCATGTCATACCGAGTCTTGACTCAAGAACAATTACGCCCAGCATGCTGCCAGTTGTAAGACATTTGCTCATGCTGTCCCCCTGCCCTATATGTCTTCCCATTCTGCCTGACTTGGCTCAAATGTCACCACCTCCATGGAGTCTTCCTGGAATGCCCACAGCACTAACTTCAGAATTCTAAAATAGCTCTTCATAGCCTATCCCGACAACAGCTACCATTTGTTGGGCATTTACCATGGGGTGAGTGCTTAACCTGAATTATACCATATGATGCTGACACAACACCGTGAGGTAGGAATTATTATCCTCATTATAAAGACGAAAAAACTGAAGTTCAGAGAGGTGAAGAAGCTTCTCTAAGCTCGCTCAGCTAGTAAGTGGATGAGCCAGGATTTGAACCTAGAGAGGTCAGGCTCCAGAGCCTATGCTTTCAAAGCCTGTTCCCTTGCTAATCAAAATGTGGTCCTTAAAGCAGCAGCACCTTGAGCTTGTGAGAAACACGGACTCTCAGGCTGTATCCCAAATCTGCACAGAATCTGCATTTTAAGAAGCTGTATCCCAAATCTGCACAGAATCTGCATTTTAAGAAGCTCGGGTGGTTCGTGGGCATATTAAACTCTGGCCGGCACTGGCCGAGACTAGCCTTTATCTTAGTTACATGTTATGCGTCTGTTTCACCCCCAGGCCACCAGCCCCCTGAGGGCGAGGACTGTACCTTTCCACTCCTGTTTCCTGAACACCTGCTATAGAAAACTGCCTGAAACAGCTAATGAATCAAGTTCTTCTGATCCTACCCATTGGAGTGTTCTTGTTTGTTTGTTCGCTTTTAATTTTTAAAAATTTGCTTTACATCCTGCCTGGGGAAAAGAGCAAGAATACACTGCGCATGGCCAATTTAAAAACATCTGTCCACGTCCTCCACGATAGCCTGTTCCATTTTCAAAGAGCGAGGACGGCAATGTCCTGGAGCTCCTGGTGCCTAAGATAAATGGCACCGTGTAACGGAGCTAACGCCCCAAACCCGCCGGGCCAGGACTCAGTGTGCCTTTCTGATGGTTGCTGTTCAAGAAAGTATTCTCTACAAATGGAACCCATTCTGTTTTAGAAAGTGTAAATCTTGGGGTGCCTGGGTGGCTCAGTCGGTTAAGCATCTGACTTTGGCTCAGGTCATGATCTCACAGTTCGTGAGTTCAAGCCTCGCATTGGGCTCTGTGCTGACAGCTCGGAGCCTGGAGGCTGCTTCGGACTCTGTGTGTGTCTCTCTCTCTGCCTCTCCCCGCTCACAGTCTGTCTCTCTCTCTCTCTCAAAAATAAATACACCTTAAAAAAAATTAAAACAAAAAGAAAGTGTAAATCTTTGGGGTCTCATCAGCAGGAGTAGCCCCAGAATTTTTATACAAGGAATGGTTTGGGTCTCTGGAAGAAATGAGGACTTGAAGACGAAGATGTTTAATACCACATGAAATTAAGAAAATGTTAGTAGCCCATATTAAAGAGTGGGCTGATGAAAACCGGATGGGAAAGGCTGAAGCTCCACAATGCTATTCCCACTGGTGTTCAGGTCTCAGGAGAGGAAAGCACAAGCCATAGGGAGGATGGGAATTTGGGGTTCAGTGTCGATCTCAACCAACGTAGTAGAATTTTTAGAACACCAGAGCTGGCTGTGACATGGCACAAAATGAGTGTTTCAGAAGTAGTTGTTAAAAGTTTAGTAAGAATTATCTTGGGTTGGGATTTTGCTCATCTTTTTGATGCCATTGAAGCGGGAGATCCAGAGACACCTGAAACTTCACACTGTCAATCTCCTTATACCTCCTTCCCTCCCACTCCATCCAACTCTCAAATTTCCTTAGGGACCCATATACAGGGAATAGAAACTAGACTGGAATCAAGACATTTCTTTTTTTTTTTTTCTTTTCCATCACTCCCTCCCTCGTTCCTTCCTTCCTTCCTCCCTCCCTCCCTCTCTCTCTTTTCTTTCTTTTAGAGAGTGGATGGGAACAGGGGGAGGGGCAGAGGGAGACAGAAAGAGAATCTTAAGGACACTCATTGCAGAGCCTGACATGACCCTAGGATCACGACCTGCGCTGAAATCTGGAATCAAGAGTTGGACACTTAACCGACTGAGCCACCCAGGCACCCCAAGACATTTCTGTATTAATAGTTGAACTTGGACTTAATAATCACCAGTGTGGAACTCCCTAAAAAAAGTTAGATCAGAGAACTTAGTTTGAGTGCTAGACTACAACAGGCTTCCTAACTCCTAACCTCCAGTCCATGGATATAAATCTTGAGGTCTTACCAAACTTAATATGGAGCACAACCCAATGGCCACCAATTTCCCAATGGGAAAGTACAAGAGTTCAGGCAGGCACTCCTAGATCAGGGTCCTGCTGAGCCCCCTGAAGTGGGAGAGGAGGCAAAGCAAAAGAACAGCCATTGCCACGCAGTGACCCCTCCCACAAGTGACGCATGGCCCAGAGAATGTCCGGGACTCTGAAGGAGCCAACTAGCACCAACTAGCTAGAAGGGTGCTGGGCAATGGGTGGGTAGGCATGAGGTCTGAAGAATCCTCTTTGCCTACGTAAATGAATGAATAAATAGCCTCTTGGGCCCCATCAACTGCACCCCATCCACTTTACATGACAAAACTCCATCCCTAAGGGGGAAGTGGCTAGCCTACAGTCATGCAACTAGACCACTGGTGCAGCTGGAGGGGAAAATGGGTTTGTGATTTCTAATTCAGAGTTTAGGTGGATGCTCTTTCCAGCTGGACACAGCCTTCAAGAACTACGAACTCTATGAAAGAATGAAAGGGACTCAAGTGTAACCAAGTATTGTACAAATGAAAGCAACACTCCCACTGGCCAGAATAGGATCACATGGCTATCCCTAGGTGCAAAGGAAAAGGGAAAGCAGGGAATGGGATTGCCGATTGATTGGCATAGTGACCAACCATGATCCATAGTCTAAGTCCACTCCTACCTGCAACGAATTCACAGTATGCAAAGAAGTGGGGTTTGTAGGTAACATTGTACAAGCCAGTGGTAATATTATGTTCATATTAGAAATAAAGAGCCCGATATTAGAACGCAGAAGTGATTTGCCTACGGTCACAGCTAATTAACAATCAAATCACATTTCTTCCTTGATTCCTGAGTCCAAGCTCTTAGCTGCAATGGAATACTGACTTCCAGAAAGAAAACAAAAATATGAGACTCTTCAAAAATTTGAGAATCATGCTTTGCAAAGCTATGCTAATGTTCTTTAAATACTCTCAGTTGAAAGATACTTGAAATTTATATACATTCTTCAATCAAAGCAGCAAGAGATCATTTTCTCTTCACAAGAAAATCATACAGGACGATCGAACTGCACGACCCCAGCAGACACCATTCATACAGAGCCTGCGTTAACAGCACCCTCTAAGTTGTGCAGTGCACAACCTGCCCAACCACAGATATCAAGCTGTGCTAAATTTAACCTGCATGGTCTCCAGTTTCATCACTGGCAAATTGAGCTGGTTGTTCTAGACTGATTTGGAGGTCCCTTGTGAGACCCTGTGATACGGTAACAGACCATGTGTATTCACACAGGAGAATAATAAATAGGCAAGAACACAATGGTGTCTTTTGCCTTCCCAGGAAGCCTCGCTGTTGCTTTATCCCCATATTGCCCATAATACAGCCTTTATGAATGTAAAACACCCTTGTTAACAATCCAGAACTCTCTGGAGCTTAATTTATCAGAAACAAAGTATGTACTTAGAATCACATGAAAGGATCCCTTCCTCCTCCTCAGACTAACAGCTAACAGAGAACAGGGCCCTGATCCTTGAAGGACACTATTTACGGGTATTATGCCCGCTAGGAATTGGCATGACCTTTTTTCTGCCTGTTTAGTCTCCAGAGGGATAGGCCCTCTTATTACATTTTCCCAGCCTGGAGTTTAGCTCCGCAGGCAACCTCCTGTCATTTGTTTGTCTGATGGGTATTATTTCTTCCAAGAATCTAATTAGGATCTTTTAAAGGATTCAGCCTCAGAGTGCGGGAATTAAATATGACTCAGAGTGTGTGCTTCCTAAAGCCAGGCGAAAGTGAGATGATCATTCATCTGATTTATTCATACATTATTCAGCCCACAAACCTTATAAGCCTGACAGTGCACCTTTTTAAAAAATGTTTATTTATTTATTTTGAGAAGGAGAAAGAGAAAGAGAGCATGCACCCAAGTCGGGGAGGGGCAGAGAGAGAGGGGACAGAGAGAACCCCAAGTAGGCTCCATGCTGTCAGTGCAGAGCCTGACATGGGACTTGATCTCACCAACGGTGAGGTCTTAACCTGAGCTGAAACTAAGAGTTGGACAGTTAACCTCCTGAGCCACCCAGGCGCCCCTGACACTGCACATTTTGTGTGTGGGCCAATCTATGCTGGGAGTTAGGCATGTGGATAGAAATGGACGATCTTTCTCCTCCTTGGGTTGTTTAGCTACACATCACAGCTTTGCTCCATTTATGTGTGTGTGTGTGTGTGTGTGTGTGTGTGTGTGTGTGTGTATATAACTATATATATATATATATATATTTTTTTTTTTTTTTTTTTTTTTAGAGAGGGAGAGAGGGAAAGAGAGAGAGGGGGCATGAGCAGAGGGGAGGGGCAGAGGGAGACAGTGAGGGAGGGAATCCCAAGCAGGCTCCACACTCAGTGCAGAGCCCTACATGGGGCTTGATCCCATGACCATGGGATCATGACCTGAGCCCAAACCAAGAGTCAGATACTCAACCGACTGAGCCAGCCAGGTGCCCCCACATGTATGCTCTATTTAAAGGAAAGTAATTAAACACATGACACATGTGTCCACCAAGTCCCCTTCCATTTCCCTCTTTTCTTGGATCAAAGAAGATTATACTCCACAGCCTCTCTGCAGCTAGGTGAGGCCATGTAACCAAATCTAACCAAAGGGTGGTAGCACAAGTGACCAATGTCTTTTTTTTAAGTTTATTTTTATTTATTTTGAGAAAGACACAGTGAGGCTCCACACTGTCAGTGCAGAGCTTGATAAGGGGCTCGAACTCATGAGCCGTGAGATCATGACCTGAGCTGAGACCAAGAGTCAGATCCTCAACTGACTGAGACACCCAGGTGCCCCAAGAAATGATCGATGTCTTTAAGAAGCAGGGTACAAGCTTCAGTTCTCTCTTACCCTGTTTTGGGGACCAAGAACGATCAAGGTTGAGATGTATGAACATCTGTCAGCCTGAGTCTCTGAGTGACTGTGTGGAACAGAGCCCCAGCCCAGTCCCTACTGACCTAACTTAGGTAGCAGGGATAAGAAATATACCTTAGTTTTCTTAAGCCACTGAGATTCAAGGACTCATTTATTGCCACAGCATAATTTAGCTTCATCTAACTAGTTTGAAATCTAGACTTTTAAGCCATTTAAACTGGTTGTGGTGGATTTGGGGAGAACAAATATATACTTCATTTCTTTAGTAATTATTTGCAGACCACCTGCTGTATTCCAAGTACTGTGCCAGGGTTACAAAAACGAGTAAAAGATCGTCTCTGCCCTCATGGGGCCCACGATCTGATAGCAATAATAACATCACAATACCTGGCAAGTAGCAATTGCTCGGTAAATACCACCGCTATCATTGCAGATTCAGAGCTGCACACACGTGCAACGCACTCCTCTCGGCACGCCCAGCTTGTGACCAAGCCAAAACTTGTTAGGCACTAACCAGTGTCTCAGGATGTGTTCTTCTTTTGTGCTGTGGTTCTCCTCCGAACAGTTTGCCAGCCTGTGAAAACTTAAAATAGTCATTCGCAGAATCTCAGAAAGTTCCCCTTTCATAAGAAAAGGCAAATAGACACACCCAGCCTCACCTCCAAAAATACGAAAAGTTAGAAGAAAATCAGAGTTACTAGATGCAGTGCAGTATGTTTAATTGGTCCTGGAGCAGAAAAGGGGCATGGGTGGAAAACTTGGTGAAATTCAAATAACATCTGGAGGTTAGTGACTATTACTGTACCCAACTGAATATTTAAGTTTTGATGAATGCACCACGGTTTTGTAAAATGTTAACATTGGGGGAACTGGGTGAAGGGTATACTGGAACTCTCGATGCTATATTTGCAACTTTTCTGTGAATATAAAATATTCCAAAATAAAAAGATTTTTAATAATCAGTATTAATGTTTTCCAGGTTTCTAGTCTGCAGGGTAAGTCTGTGTGCAGGGTTACCATATAAAATACAAGAAGCCCAGTTAAAGTTGAGTTTCAGAAAAACAACTTATTTTTAGTGTAAATATATCCCAAATATTACATGGGATATGTTTATACTGAAAAAATTTATTGTTCATCTGAAA